>NC_052162.1:12616045-12929159 GCF_902713615.1 Scyliorhinus canicula
AGGTGAGGGAGTCGGGGTGGGGGGTCGGAGGAGGAGGTGAGGGAGTCGGGGTGGGGGGTCGGAGGAGGAGGTGAGGGAGTCGGGGTGGGGGGTCGGAGGAGGTGGTGAGGGAGTCTGGGTGGGGGGTCGGAGGTGGTGGTGAGGGAGTTTGGGTGGGGGGTCGGAGGTGGTGGTGAGGGAGTCTGGGTGGGGGGTCGGAGGAGGTGGTGAGGGAGTCGGGGTGGTGGTCGGAGGAGGTGAGGGAGTCGGGGTGGTGGGTCGGAGGAGGTGGTGAGGGAGTCGGGGGGGCGGAGGAGGAGAAGGTGGGTCGGGGTGGGGAGGAGGGGGAGGGGAAGAGGAGGCGTTCGGAGGTGATGGGGCGGGGGTGAGTCGGAGGTGAGGGGGCGGGGGGGACAGATGTGAGGGGGTGGGGGGGGCTCGGATGTGAAGAGGTGGGGGGCTCGAATGTGAGGGGGTGGGGGCTCTTTGGAGGAGGTTAGGGGGCGGGGGGGTTGGAGGAGGTGAGGGAGTCGGAGGAGGCGGTGAGGGAGTTGGTGGGGGGGGGGCGAAGGAGGGAGTCGGGGGGGGGGGGGTCGGAGGAGGAGGTAAGGCAGCTAGAGGGGTCGGAGGAGGGGATGAGGCGGGCGGGGAGGTGAGGGGGCGGGGGGGTCGGAGGAGGAAGAGGTGGTGAGGGAGTTGGGGGTAGGTCGGAGGAGGGGGAAGTGAGAGTATCGGGGGGGGGTCGGAGGAGGAGGTGAGAGAGATGGGGGTCAGAGGAGGAGGATGTGAGGGAGTCGGGGGGAGGTCGGAGGAGGAGGTGAGGGAGTCGGGGGGGGAGGTCGGAGGAGGAGGTGAGGGAGTCGGCGGGGGGTTGGAGGAGGAGGTGAGGGAGTCGGGGGGTCGGAGGAGGAAGTGAGGGAGTGGGAGGGGGTGGTGAGGGAGTCAGGGTGGTTGGAGGAGGGGGAGTCGGAGTCGGGGGGGTCGGAGGAGGTGAGGGAGTCCGGGGGGGGGGGGGGGGTCGGAGCAGCAGGTAAAGCGGCTGGTGGGGTCAGAGGAGGATGTGTGGTAGCTGGGAGGGTCGGAGGAGGTGAGGCGGTTGTGGGGGTGGTTGGAGGAGGTGAGGGGGTCGGGGATGGAGGGTGAGGTGGCGGCAGCCTTGCTGGAGCGTGGATGGTGAGGGGGCTGAGGCAATGAGGGGACTCACGGAATGCAGGGGAGAGGTGCTTGTTGTTGGACATGAGGGCTAAATTGCCCTCAGTGTTCAACAAAGGTTGTGTGGGGTTACGGGGATAGAGTGATGGTGTGGGCTTGGGTAGGGTGCTCTTTCTAAGAGCCGGTGCAGGCTTGATGGGCCGAATGGTCTCCTTCTGCACTGTAAATTCTATGATGACGTCCCTTCCTGTGCTAACCACTATGCTACCGTGCTGCCCACATGAGTGGGAGGGAGTGAAGGTGAGGGCGAGAATAGGCTGTGGGAAAGAGCTGCTTCGGGAGGAGGGGGGACATAGGGTTGGGAGAGATGAGGAGAGAGTGGAAATGAGGTAGAGACAGGTAGTGGGAACGAGGAGGAGCTGAAGAATTGAGGAAAGAAGGAGGTGAGAGGTGGGCAGCGGGTGAGGACAGACGAGGGAATGAGAATCGGGAGTTGGAGGAGAGCATAGTGGGGGGGGGGGCAGAGGAGGAGGGGTCAGAGGGAGGAAGATGGGGCGAATCGGGAGGGATGAGGAGGAAGGGAGGAGTTGGGGATTCGAGGAAGGGGATACATCAACCATGGTTAACCAAGGAGGTTATTGATGGTCAATGTGGCGAAGATTAGGGGTAAACCAGCAGACTGGGAAATGTTTAAAAGCTAACAAAACTGACCAGAAAGGAATATAAATTGAGGGTAAACTAGCAAGTAATATAAATTCAGACAGTAACAGCTTCTGTAAATGTATAAAAAGGAAGAGAGGTGAATGTGAACATAGGCCCCAGAGATTGAGACTGAGGAATTAACAGTCCAAAGATGTGCGGGTTAGGTGGATTGGCCATGCTAAATTGCCCGTAGTGTCCTAATAAAAGTAAGGTTAAGGGGGGGTTGTTGGGTTACGGGTATAGGGTGGATACGTGGGTTTGAGTAGGGTGATCATGGCTCGGCACAACATTGAGGGCCGAAGGGCCTGTTCTGTGCTGTACTGTTCTATGTTCTATGTTCTAACAATCGAGAGCCAGGAAATGGCAGAGGAGTTAAATCGTAGAAGACACTAATTAATTAGATCAAATATACAAAATAATTAAAGGACAAAAGAGGGGAGGAAATAAATACAATAACTGTCACTGGAGAAAATGAATTTGGTCCCTGGGGCTTGATATCCTTGGATATTAATGAAAATAGCTACAGAGATAAGACCATATGACATAGGAGCAGAATTATGCCATTTGGCCCATTGAGTCTGCTCCACCATTCAATCATGGCTGATGTGTTTCTCATCCCAATTCTCATGCCTTCTCCCCATGACCCCTGAATCCCTTATTAATCAAGCACCGATCTATCTCTGATGGTGGATGCACTGATTGTAATCTTCCTAGAATCCTTGTAGTGTGGAAATGTCCCAAAGGTTTTGAAAACTGCCTTGTTCAAAAAGGGAGACAAAAATACAGGCAATTATTGGCCAGTTATCTTCTAATCTGTCATTGGGAAAATGTTAGAGTCCATTATAAAGGCTGCAATAGCAGAACATTTAGAAATACATAGTATTGAGCAGAGTCAGTATGGCTTCATGAAAGGGGGTGGGGGGTGGTTGATGGGAGATGCCGAGAGGTTGTTTCTCCTTGTGGTACAGTCTGGGACCAGAGGGCATAATCTTAGAACAGGAGAGGAGGAATTGTTTCTCTGAGGGTAGTGAATCTGGAATTCCTTACTGCAGAGGGCTGAAGAGGAGTTAAATATGTTCAAGGCTGAGCGAGACAGATTTTTAATCAGCAAGGGGATCAAGGGTTATGGGAATATGGCGGGAAAGTGGAGTCGAGGATTATTATTTTAGATCAGTCATGATCTCATTGAATGATGGAGCAGACTTGATGGAGCCTGATGGACTGCTTCTGTGTCTTCTGAAAGGAAGGGTGGGAGGGGGGGGTGGACAGCAGGAAGGGGGTGAGAGGGAGGAGCAGAAGAGGGTGGAAGGGAGGTGTGGGAGCAGAGGGTGGATGGGAGGGGGGGAAGGAAGGGAGGAGATGGTGAGGGACAGTGGTAGGTGGAGGTGAGCGTGTGAGGAGATGGAGGGGAGGGAGGAGGGGAGTGGCGAGTCAAGGGTGAGATGAGTGAGGGGGAGGGCAAGGAGCATCTTAAAAGCATCCTGTTGCTGTTTGTGTGATCTTGCTGTGTCTTCAGCGCTTCCTGCATTACACTTCAAAAGTACAAAATTGGTTGTAAAGTCGTCTAATGTCCAGAGGTCATGAAAGATCTTTGGAAAGATTTTTGGAAGGACAAATATGAATGCGGAATACAGGGTTAACGGTAGGATTCTTGGCAATGTAGAGGAGCAGAGAGATCTTGGGGTCTATGTTCATAGATCTTTGAAAGTTGCCACTCAAGTGCATAGAGCTGTGAAGAAGGCCTATGGTGTGCTAGCGTTCATTAGCAGAGGGATTGAATTTAAGAGCTGTGAGGTGATGATGCAGCTGTACAAAACCTTGGTCAGGCCACATTTGGAGTACTGTGTGCAATTCTGGTCACCTCATTTTAGGAAGGATGTGGAAGCTTTGGAAAAGGTGCAAAGGAGATTTACCAGGATGTTGCCTGGAATGGAGAGTAGGTCGTACGAGGAAAGGTTGAGGGTGCTAGGCCTTTTCTCATTAGATCGGAGAAGGATGAGTGGCGACTTGATAGAGGTTTATAAGATGATCAGGGGAATAGATAGAGTAGACAGTCAGAGACTTTTTCCCCGGGTGGAACAAACCATTACAAGGGGACATAAATTTAAGGTAAATGGTGGAAGATATAGGTCAGAGGTAGGTTCTTTACCCGGAGAGTAGTGGGGGCATGGAATGCACTGCCTGTGGAAGTAGTTGAGTCGGAATCGTTAGGGACCTTCAAGCGGCTATTGGATAGGTACATGGATTAGGGTAGAATAATGGAGTGTAGATTAATTTCTTCTTAAGGGCAGCACGGTAGCATTCTGGGTAGCACAATTGCTTCACAGCTCCAGGGTCCCAAGTTTGATTTCGATTTGGGTTACTGTCTGTGTGGAGTCTGCACATCCTCCCCGTGTGAGCGTGGGTTTCCTCTGGGTACTCCAGTTTCCTCCCACAGTCCAAAGATGTGCAGGTTGGGTGGATTGGTCATGATAAATTGCCCTTAGTGTCCAAAATTCTATGATTAACCTAGGACAAAAGTTTGGCACAACATCGTGGGCCGAAGGGCCTGTTCTGTGCTGTATTTCTCTATCTATCTATCTGACTTTTACTATGTGCTTAATTCCTTGTATCACGGGAGAGAAAAGAGCAGATTATCAGAAAGGGCAGCATGGTAGCATAGTGGTTAGCACAATTGCTTCACAGCTCCAGGCTCCCAGGTTTGATTCCCGGCTTGGGTCACTGTCTGTGCGGAGTCTGCACGTTCTCCCCGTGTGCGTGGGGTTCCTCCGGGTGCTCCGGTTTCCTCCCACAGTCCAAAGATGTGCAGGTTAGGTGGATTGGCCATGCTAAATTACCCTTAGTGTCCAAAATTGCCCTTAGTGTTGGGTGGGGTTGCTGGGTTATGGGGATAGGGTGGGGGGGGGGGGGGGGGGGGGGGCTTGGGTAGGGTGCTCTTTCCAAGAGCCAGTGCAGACTCGATGGGCCCGAATGGCCTCCTACTGCACTGTAAATTCTATGATTCTGCCAGATTTTAAACGGTGTACGTGAGCGCAAGTCTAGGACAAGGGGCTATTGGTTAAATGCTGCAGGTGTGCCAGTTTAGGATGGGTGACATGAAGTATCTTCCATGCAAAGTGCTTAACGGTTGGGCTAGGTTTCTCGTTGGATGGTGTTCCAGACAATGTTTCCTCCCAGCTGAAAGGCCGCTTGCAAGCCGTGCAAAATAATTAAAGGGACCCAAAATGAAATTGGCCACATAACTACAAAGAAGGGATAAGAGAGAATGTTGGTCGCAGTGGAATTGATTGGGCAGCATAACTGTGTATTTACTCTAGCTGGATGAATTTTTGAAAATTCTTTCATGCGATGTGGGCATCACTGGCCAGATCAGCATTTGTTGCCCATCCCTAATTGCCCTTTAATGGAGTGGCTTATTCGGCCATTTCAGGGAATAGTTATCTGCATCACAGTGAATCTGGAGTCACTGGTAGGTAGATTTCATTCCCTAAACCTAAAGGACATTAGTGATCAACCTCTCTTCCCCATTGCTGGCAGACATTGTCCTGAATCCTTTAGAACTACTCCTGCCAGCGAAAGGGCTCTCTGATTCCTAGTCTTCACTCTGTCTTCTCATCATCCCTCCCCCCTCCCCCCCCAATATATCATTACTGCCCTGCTATGCCTGTCTCTTCCATAGCTCTCCCTTCCATAAAAATAAGGAAACACCAGGGCCATGTGACCCTTCGAACCTACTCTGCCATTCAACAAGATTGTGCCTGATCTCCGACTTCACATTCCCGCCTTATCCCCAAATTCCTTTGCGTCCAGCGGTCTGTTAATCTGTCATATCTCACTGCATTTCAAAAAGCTTCCTCTCGTTACCCCTGGTTCTTTTGTCCTATCTTTACAAGAGGAAATATGACAAAATTAGCCTGTGGAGAGCGCATACGAGTAGACAAAACATTGAAATCCAGCTATTTGGTGTAATAGAATCTGAGAGTACAAAGTCCGGACCTTTACTGTTGTCAGGTTAAACCCAACCTGATCCTTTGTTTCCTGTCTGTCGGCGCAGGTTTCTACCTGTACTGAGACATGATGCACAAATGCCGTGAGTTGCATCTAATTTCGGTAAAGATATTCCCATGCCATTTCTTGATTATTACCAGGTTATTTTCGGAGAATGGGCATCTGCCTTCATGGGATTTCCATGAATGTCACCTTTTTAAATGAATGTGCATCAACTACAAGTATCCAGATGTGTAATATGACAGCTGTTGGGTGCAAAATATATTGATATGTTACCAGCATTTCCGTGGCTTGAAACAAAATGTAACTTCGAAGAAGGGATCTCATTCTGCAGAGCATGAGAGAAATGCCTACATTATTCAGGATGTGGAGATGCTGGCTTGGACTGGGGTGAGCAGAGTAAGAAGTCTTACAACACCAGGTTTAAGTCCAACAGGTTTGTTTCGAATCATTAGCTTTCGGAGCACTTCTCCTTCCTCGGGTGAATGAAGAGGTAGGTTCCAGAAACATACATATATAGACAAATTCAAAAATGCAAGACGATACTTTGAATGCAAGTCTTTGCAGGTAGTTAAGTCTTTACAGGTCCAGATGGAGCAGGTTAAAGAGGTGTGAATTGTCTCAAGCCAGGACAGTTGGTAGGATTTCGCAAGCCCAGGCCAGATGGTGGGGGGTGAATGTAATGCGACATGAATCCAAGGTCCCGGTTGAGGCCGTACTCGTGTGCGGAACTTGGCTATAAGTTTCTGCTCAGCGATTCTGCATTGTCGCACGTCCTGAACGGCGCCTTGGAGAACGCTTACCCGAAGATCAGAGGCTGAATGCCCTTGACTGCTGAAGTGTTCCCCGACTGGAAGGGAACATTCCTGCCTGACGATTGTTGCACGATGTCCGTTCATCCGTTGTCTCGGCGTCTGCATGGTCTCGCCAATGTACCACGCTTCGGGACACACTTTCCTGCAGTGTATGAGGTAGGCAACGTTGGCCGAGTTGCACGAGTGTGTACCACGTATCTGGTGGGTGGTGGTTTCACGTGTAATGGTGGTATCCATGTCGATGATCTGGCACATCTTGCAGAGGTTGCCATAGCAGGGTTGTGTGGTGTTGTGGGCGCTGTTCTGAAGGCTCGGTAGTTTGCTGCAAACAATGGTTTGTTTGAGGTTGCGCGGTTGTTTGAAGCAAGTAGTGGGGGTGTGGTGATGACCTTGGCAAGAAATTTGTCATCATCGATGACGTGTTGAAGGCTGCGAAGATGATGTCGTAGTTTCTCCGCTCCGGACGACGAAGGGTACTCTGTCGGTTGTGTCCCGTATTTGTCTTCTGAGGAGATTGGTGCAGTTTTTTGCTGTGGCGCATTGGAACCGTCGATTGATGAGTCGAGCGCCATATCCCGTTCGTACGAGGGCATCTTTCAGCGTCTGTAGATGTCTGTTATGCTCCTCCTCGCCTGAGCAGATCCTGTATATACGGAGGGCTTGTCCATAGGAGATGGCTTCTTTAATATATTTAGGGTGGAAGCTGGAGAAGTGGAGCATCGTGAAGTTATCCATGGACTTGTGGTAAAGCGAAGTGCTGAGGTGACCGTCAAGACCAACCGCAACATCGTCATCAAACCAGCAGACAAAGGAGGAGCCACCGTCATACTGAACAGAACGGACTACTGCAAAGAAGTGCACCGACAACTCAACAACCAGGAACACAACAGTTACCCGCAGATCCAACCAAGGAACACACCCGCCAACTCAACAGACTGATCAAGGCCTTGGATCCAGACCTTCAGAGCACCCTAAGTGCTCTCATCCCACGTACTCCCCACATTGGAGATCTCTACTGCCTCCCGAAAATACACAAGGCCAACACACCAGGCTGTCCTGACGTATCAGGCAATGGGACCCTGTGTGAGAACCTCTCTGGCTACATCGAGGGCATCTTGAAACCCATCGTACAAGGAACGCCCAGCTTCTGTCGTGATACGACTGACTTCCTACAGAAACTCAGCACCCATGGAGCAGTTGAATCAGGAACATTCCTCGTCACAATGGATGCCATGGCACTCTACACCAGCATCCCCCATGATGATGGCATTGCTGCAACAGCCTCTGTACTTAACACCGGCAACGGCCAATCTCCAGATGCAATTCTGCAACTCATCCGCTTCATTTTGGATCATAAAGTCTTCACCTTCGACAACAAGTTCTTCATCCAGACCCACTGAACAGCCATGGGACCAAATTTACACCACAATATGCCAACATCTTCATGCACAAGTTTGAACAAGACCTCCTCACTGCACATGACCTTCAACCAATGTTATACACCAGATACATCAATGACATTTTTTCTTTGGACCCACGACGAAGAATCACTGAAACGACTACACAATGACAATAAGTTCCATCCCACCATGGACTACTCTCCAGAATTGTTTGCATCTTGGACACTCATCTCCATCAAGGATGATCACTTCAGCGCTTCGCTTTATTGCAAGCCCACAGATAACCTCACAATGCCCCACTTCTCCTGTGCGGTGAGGAGGTGTTGTTCAAATTTGTGCGTCATCATCGGGAGGCAGTAGATATCTTGCATTCACCCCCCCACCATCTGGCCTGGGCTGACAAAATCCTACCAACTGTCCTGGCTTGAGACAATTCATACCTCTTTAACCTGCTCCATCTGCACCTGTAAAGACTTAACTACCTGCAAAGACTCGTATTCAAAGTATCGTATTGCATCTTTGACTTTGTCTATAAATATGTTTCTGGAATCTACCTCTTCATTCACCTGAGAAAGGAGCAGCGCTCTGAAAGCTAGTGATTCAAAACAAACCTGTTGACTTTAACCTGGTGTTGTAAGACTCCTTGCTGTGCATTATTCAGAAACGCAATACTGTGGAGGCTGGATATCTGAAATAAAAACAAAGTGCTTGGAATATTTTGCAGGTCAGCAGTGTCTGTATAGCTTCTGATTTAGACAAAAGTTTTTTGGGCTTGATTATCAGGCAGTATGCAAAGCAGCCTTGCGTAATTTGATGTAGACTTGAGGATTCCTGACTTGTTCCTGTTGGTATTTAGTGACTTGCTGTTCTATGGGAAAGGTGTCACCTGGCCGAACCCTGTCCCACAGAACAAGGGGCTGGAAAGATTCTCAGCTGAGAAGCTCCAGGCCACTTTACCAGTTACTGAATGAATGGTTTTAGCACGCGTCCAGGACTGAAACCAGATGCCTGCTCACTTGCCCCTTCACCATGTCCAGAAAGTATAAAGAACTTGTAAACAAATAACTTTGGTTTCTTTAAAACCATGGCTTGTCTGTTTATTTTAGCAATGCAGCTTTGTAAGTTTGAGTATAATCAAAGGACAGAGAAAAGTACAGCACAGGAACAGGCCCTTCAGCCCTCCAAGCCCATGCCGACCATGCCGCCCAACTAAACTACAATGTTCTACACTTCCTGGGTCCGTATCCCTCTATTCCCATCCTATTCATGTATTTGTCAAGATGCCCCTTAAATGTCACTATCGTGCCTGCTTCCACCACCTCCTCCGGCAGCGAGTTCCAGGCACCCACTATCCTCTGTGTAAAAAAAAACTTGCCTCGTACATCTACTCTAAACCTTGCCCCTCGCACCTTAAACCTATGCCCCCTAGTAATTGACCCTTCTAAAAAGCCTCTGACTATCCACTCTGTCTATGCTCCTCATAATTTTGTAGACCTCTATCGGGTCACTTCTCAACCTCCGTCGATCCAGTGAGAACAAACCGAGTTTATTCAACTGCTCCTCGTGGCTAATGCCCTCACTACCAGGCAACATCCTGGTAAATCTCTTCTGCACCCTCTAAAGCCTCCACATCCTTCTGGTCGTGTGGCGACCAGAATTGAACACTATAGGCCAAGTGTGGCCTAACTAAGGTTCTATACAGCTGCAACATGACTTTCCAATTCTTATACTCAATGCCCCGGCCAATGAAGGCAAGCATGCCATATGCCTTCTTGACTACTTTCTCCATCTGTGTTGCCCCTTTCAGTGACCTGTACACCTAGATCTCTCTGACTTTCAATACTCTTTAGGGTTCTACCATTCACTGTATATTCCGTACCTGCATTAGACCTTCCAAAATGCATTACCTCACATTTTTCCGGATTAAACTCCATCTGCCATCTCTCCGCCCAAGTCTCCAAACGATCTATATCCTGCTGTATCCTCTGACAGTCCTCATCGCTATCCGCAATTCCACCAACCTTTGTGTCGTCTGCAAACTTACTAATCAGACCAGTTACATTTTTTATATATATATATATATATATATACAATATATAGTAAGTTCGTAGTATATATATAATATATATATATATATACACTACGAACAGCAAAGGTCCCAGCTCTGATCCCTGCAGAACACCACTAGTCACAGCCCTCCAATTAGAAAAGCACCCTTCCATTGCTACTCTCTGCCTTCTATGACCTAGCCAGTTCTGTATCCACCTTGCCAGCTCACCCCTGATCCCATGTGACTTCACCTTTTGTACCAGTCTGCCATGAGGGATCTTGTCACAGGCCTTACTGAAGCCCATATCGACAACACTGCCCTACCTGCATCAATCATCTTTGTGACCTCTTCGAAAAACTCAATCAAGTTAGTGAGACACGATCTCCCCTATTTATTTTGAAGAAGTGTAATTTTCTCCCTGACAGGCCTGCCACTTTGTATATCTTCTCTCGGGTACTGGTGATGTGGGTTGAAGCTGCTTCACCCTATAATTTCTTCACTTTTGTGGACTTTGCAAATGTTAGGAGCTGTTCCAAAGCAACCAGCCCTGAAAAATGAAATATTGCCTTTTCTAAACCTAATGTTACTTTGCAAACAGGTTTATCCTACTAATGAGACTGAATTTATGAGCAGTTTATTCCCAGGCTAGTCACTGGAGATTATAGCAACTAATTCACATACAGCAAGCTTCCCTCAAGGAGCAGTGATGATGAGGACTGGGTGATCTGCTTTTAGTGATGTTGTTTGAGGGATGAACTACATCCAGGATAATGAGACCTCGTCTCCTCTTTGAAGTCGAAGTGCGATACTTAAATGTCCAGCTAACGTTTTGTCTGAGAGCTTACATTTCCGACAGTGCAGCACTCCCTCAATACTGCATTGTGGTGTCAGCCAGTCAACAAACAGGTCACCTCTTAGTTCCTGTAAGCTTGACCGCTTTTCCATTGCTGTAAAATTACAGGTCGATGGGTAGTATATACTCCATAATCATAATGGGAAAGAAATGAGCAGAAACATGGTTGTGGGATCCCACACTCCTTCATTGTAAAGTGGCAAATGGTATTGGAGTTAATACCAAAGTTTCAAGGCTGCACATCAACAGTTTCAGAATTAACGCAATGTAGTAAATCATCCTTTTTTTTGTTTTGATAGGTTTAAAAAATGTCAGATGATTTGTATGGCAAGTTCCTGGCACCCGATGAACCATTCCCCTTGTTACCACAAAGGGGACACACAAGTGATGTTGCCAGTCTTGACATTAGTGATTTTGGCTGCCAGCTTTCATCATGCCACAGAACTGACCCATTGCGCAGACTCCATACCAACAGGTGGGTAATATCAAGCCAACTGTGGGGGCATTCCCTTCACCCACAGCATGAGTGGCTTTATTGCTCCACCGATCGTTCACAATGTATGTTCTGTGCTTTGATGCTCATACACACTGTCGCTTCCCTTGTGCGATGTATTCCCTCCTGCAGAGGAGGCAACTGATCTCTTTTTAAAAGTCACAGGGAAAGCTAACTTACTGAACTTTTAATTCGATTAAAAATGTTTCCATAAGGTGGAATTGTTATCTTTCTAAATGCATTGAGTTGATTTTTCTGATTGCCTTTTCGCGAGTTTATTTCCTCACTCTTGGAGGAATGCTGGCCCTTGAATACCTACTCACTGTGAAATATTTTCATTTGCCTAAGTTTTTCCTTGGCGCCTCCTACACTTGAATTAAAGCTGTTTTCAAATTTATCCAAAATAAGCAAAATACTGTGGATGCTGGAATCTGAAACAAACAGAATGTTGGAAAAATTCAGCAGGTCTGGCAGCGTCTGTAAGGAGAGAGAACAAAATTAACATTTTGAGTCCGTTTGGTTCTTGATCAGAACTTGATTGGCCAGCACGGTAGCACAGTGGGTAGCACTGTTGCTTCAGAGCACCAGGGCCCCAGGTTCGATTCCTGGCTTGGGTCACTGTCTGCACGTTCTACCTGTGTCTGCATGGGTTTCCTCCGAGTGCTCCGTTTTCCTCCCACTAGTCCCGAAAGACGTGCTGTTAGGTAATTTGGACATTCTGAATTCTCCCGCAGTGTACCCAAAAGGCGCCGGAATGTGGCGACTAGAGGCTTTTCACAGGAACTTCATTGCCGTGTTAATGTAAGCCTACTTGTGACAATAAAGATTATTATAAATTATAACTGAGAGGGGGGAGAATCTATTAGAAACAACATTGTAGCTGGAAGAGATTGGAATTAAAGTGTAGCAAACTTAAGAACAAGAGATTGATGACCAGATTCAGGGAGGAGGGGAAGGAGTGTTGAGACAGAATTATATAAAAAAGGAATTAAGATGGAGAAACGCGGAGTTCAACAACTTTAGACTATGACCTTTCTATCACTCGAGGATTTTCATTGGTCTTGATTTTCAATGGTCTTTTGAGAATCACGTTCCATTAACCCTTCTATTTATAATTTGGTGTATTATTGACTGACAAAAGTCAAATTTAATTTTATATGCCTGAGATTGTAAGGTTCTCCAGGGATATTCTGGTGCGGTTTGACTTGAGGCCTCGCTTCCATTTTCATATTTTCATCGTGGTTGCAATTTAGTGGTCTTCCTTGCAAGCTTGAAGTTGAACTCCATCTGCCACAGTTTTGGCCCCCCACTCGATTTATTGAAAAACTTTTAACAGATTTCTGTTCCCATCTGTGCTATTTACTGTGCCAACTAGCTTGTAGCTGGTGCAAATGGGAATGTGGTGTGATCAGCTGATGCAAAGTCAACATGTAGTGTATTGGTGCCATTTCCTTTTGCCGAAGACTCATCAACCTTGCTGTCTGAGGGCAGCATGGTGGCCTAGTGGTTAGCACAATTGCCTCACGGCGCTGAGGTTCGAGGTTCGACCCCGGCTCTGGGTCACTGTCCGTGTGGAGTTTGCACATTCTCCTCGTGTCTGCGTGGGTTTCGCCCCCACAGCCCAAAAATGTGCAGAGTAGGTGGATTGGCCGCACTAAATTGCCCCTTAATTGGAAAAAATAATTGGGTAATCTAAATTTTTTTTAAAAAAACCTTGCTGTCTGAATGGCGAGGGTGAGAAAGCGTTTTTATTTTTGAGGAACTGCGAAGTGGAATTGCCAATTTTGTTTCCATGCTCCCGTGGACATTACCTGGGATGAGTGTGGCCTGTACGATCACTTTTATGTATCCTCTGGGAATATAAGAATTGCCAACAGAGCTCCTGATTGACCCCAGCAGCGAACTCATTTATATTTTTATGTTGAAATTGACAGATACTGACTTTATCCTTTCATCAATAAACTAAGAATTTTTTTTTTAATTCTGTGCAAACATAGGTGGAATTTGACTTCCTGTGGAACAAGTGTAGCGAGCTCTGAATGCAGTGAGGAACTCTTTTCATCCGTTTCATGTGGTGATCAGGAGGACTGCTATTCCTTGCTGGATGATCAGGAATTCACTCAAAATGCATCCTTCGACTTCTTTCCAGAAGACAGTGTTTATAGTGACGTATCCTCATCAATCAGTACCTACTGGGATTGGTCAGACAGTGAGTTTGAATGGCAGGTGAGCGTAAACTGTTTCTCTTGTCTGCAATCATAGAATTAAATATTTGTACAGTATGGAAGGTGGCCTTCAGGCTCATTGTACCCATGCTCCTTGAAAGAATTATCCAGAAATATTTCCTTTTCAAATACATATTTAGTGCCTTTATAAATGCTGCTATTGAATCTACTTCTACCAAGCACCCTTTCAGACGGAGCAAATCTTTACAGTTTCTGAAGATTTTGCAGGGACAGAAAAGGTTAAGGAAAGATTTGCTAGAGTGATATGAAGAATAATAAGTTAAAGCTAAGAAGAAAGGCTTGAAAAATTGATTTTTCATAAAGGGAGTGAAGGGAAGTCTACTCAAAGTATTTTTTCAAAGTTTTGAGTGAGGAGACAGTGAAAGATTGGTTTCCATTTGTTGGTAAATCGGTAACTTGAGAGTAGCTTAAAAACAGAGAATGATCACCACTCTGGGCAGGTTAGTAGAGATGGTTTCACAAGGTTATTAACGCATGGAATATGATGATGCAGTAATGACTTGGGGCTACATTGCCACCTGTACAATTGTAACCCAGTGAGGAATCAGCATCTTCAAAAAAATGGATGTATGGGGCTGTCATTCATGCTGCTTTTTACAAAGTAACGGCCTATTATTCTGGATATGGCAAACTGTCATTGTCCTGTGACTATGGCATTATTTATCAAGCATTTACTTTTAAATTGCCCAAAGTTTTTGTGACTTTCTGCTGACGTAAAAAGTCAAAATGCTTCAAAAATTGCTCTTTTGACCCTGTCCGCAATTTGCTATGAGTAATCCAAACATAGTTTTGCCATTGGGTGAACTTACTATTGTTTCCCAGAAGAAGTGCGTTACACTTTAATGCTGGCACCATTCTTCATCGTAAACATGATGTCCTGACTCCACGTTTATGTGTTAATGCTTTGTAGCTATCTCGTATTCATTTGATCTGAAAGTTTTCTCTTTACTTCTCAAGTTGCCTGGCAGTGATTTTGCAAGTGGAAGTGACATCTTGTCTGATGTAGTTCCCAGCATTCCAAGTTCGCCTTGCCCTGCCCTAAAGCGAAGAAGCAAACAGCACAGAAGTTTGGATGAGCTTCCTTGGAGTGCAATGTCTAATGATGAACAGGTATTTGATGAGCCGCAATGGGGTTGGTTTCAATTTTGAAGTTTACTGTTTAGCGCAAGGGGTACTAGGTTTATATGCTAGGTTAAACCAGTTGTACATTATTACTTTCTGTTGGAGATTGCGGAGCAGACGTGATGGGCTGAATGGCCTATTTCTGTACACCTTGTTTTGACTAATAGAACGCAATGTGATTTCAATTTTTAAAACAAAAACACATTTTATCATTTATAAAGGACTTAAAACGAGCACTATTAAGTTAAGAACATGGTTTATATTACATATGTTATGTATGGGTGGCACGGTAGCACAGTGGGTAGCACCGTTGCTTCACAGCGCCAGGGTCCCAGGTTCGATTCCCGGCTTGGCTCACTGTCTGTGTGGAATCTGCACGTTCTCCCTGTGTGCGTGTGTTTCCTCCGGATGCTTCCGTTTCCTCCCACAAGTCTCCAAAGACATGCTAGTTAGGTGAATTGGACATTCTGAATTCTCCCTCCGTGTACCCGAACAGATGCTGGAATGTGGCGACTCGGGGCTTTTCGCAGTAACTTCATTGCAGTGTTAATGTAAGCCTACTTGTGACAATAAAGATAATTTTTTACTCAGGCTTACTACTTCTCCCAAAAATTCTCTTATAAGGTACAACAATCTTAAAAATTATTTACATCTGCAGGGACCACACTTAGTGTACCACAGTTCTCTGGAGGATTCTCAACACCTCCAGCTATTTTGAGGTAAAACTTCTATTTCCCATCTTTTGACTGAATGCTTGTTATTTTTCCAAAAACCAAACCTGCTTGTTACTTTCTTTGGCACAAGTCTCTTTGGAGACCCACTATTGTTTCTACCACCCTATGCACCTTCCAGATTCTGTTCCCTCAGAAAATTTCAAACGTGAGAATAAGCCTCATCGCATTTGCAACAGCTAATGATGAAGTTGGTGTTTAATCTGCTTACAGTGCAGGTCTATCTGACTTTCATTTGCTTTGTCCATCTTCTCTGACAGCTGCAAACTGTGTTCCAAGCTAGGACAAAACCAGACAACTTCCATAAGTTGCATCTATCTCCATAACAGTATAGGCTGCTCTGGAATGTCCTCAAATCGACCTTTGGGTTTATTATCCCTCAGTTACAATGTCATCTTTGATCTGATGAAGAAACCAGTTTCACAACCTTTCAGGATTTGCTGAATGCTTTAAAATCAATTTAACTAACTCCCAAACAAAACATCTCTCTGGACTGCCCTTGTTGCAAGGATTGCAGACATCACTTCTCCAATTATTACCTAAGTAAGCCCACCTGTTTTATGCTCTAACCTTTCAGCTGTTAATCTCGTGAGGCAACATAGCCCCAAGCCTTTAGGTGTAGTAGACTTCAAGCTTGCTCTAAATGCATTTTTCTCATTTTCTACCTAAAAATTATACTTAAACACATGAACCATGAAGTAGATAGTCATGACATCAATGGACTAAAACACTTTACATCCTTTATAGAAATATTGTTTCAAAAATATATGAATAATCTTTATTAGTGTCACAAATAGGCTTACATTAATACTGCAATGAAGTTACTGGCACTAGTTTGGGTACACGGAGAATTTAGAATGTTCAAATCACCTAACAAGCACGTCTTTCGGGACTTGTGGGAGGAAACCGGAGCACCCGGAGGAAACCCATGCAGACACAGGGAGGCCGTGCAGACTCCGCACAGACAGTGACCCAAGCCGGGAATCGAACCCGGGGCCCTGACGCAGTGAAGCAACAGTGCGAACCACTATGCAACTGTGCCGGCCAGAAGTATGACAATAGAAGATTATTGTAGCATTTTATTTTTTAAATTCAGTGACCTCTGATTGAGAGCAAACTGGCGTCAATTGATGACTATTTGCAACAATAATATGCTATAGGTAGTATGGTCATTATGTTACAGGACTCGTCATTTTACACTTATTTTTGACATCGCCGCCACAAGTGCAGTCATGCAAGTTGTTTTTCTTGATGAGAGGGTTTAAATTTCTGTCCAAAAACTTGTGCAGTTGTACATTTTTGTATTTGCACTTTTAAAAATTGATTTGTGCAGTTGTGGAGTTAATGAGACATTAACTGTCAATTAACGAAACTGGCTTCCAGGGGTATGTGGGAATCTTGGGTCGTCCGGGGGACCATTTCTTCTTCTATACTTCATTTATTCTGGGATTGGCTTCATTACTATCAAGTGATCACGTAGCAGGCGCATGTTTTCAATTTTTAAAAATTAGTTCATGGGGATGTGGGTTTCACTGATTTAAGTCCTGCATTTGTTATCAAGAAGGTGGGGATGAGTCGCCTGCTTGAATACAACTGAATGAATGACTTGTGAGGCCATTTCAGGGGGCATTTAAGAGCCAATCACACTGCTGCTGGTCTGGACAAATGGGCCAGACAAGGATGGCAGGTTTCTTTCCATAAAGGATATTGGGTGCACCATATTTTGTAATGCCAATCTGAAAGTTTTGTGATCACCAAGTGCACTTAATTCATTGAATTTGAATTCCCCCAGCTGCCATGGCGAGATTTGAACTCTGGTCTCCAGAAGATGACTAGTCCAGTAACATAATCACTGTACTACCTGTAGCATAGTATTGTTGCTATTGCAAATGGTAATTTATTTACATCAGTTTCCCATCAATCTGAGGTCACTTAATTTAAATTACTGGGTAATTAGAATTTTTTTTTTGTTAGCAAATGTTTTTTCAACATTTGAATTCCTGGATGACTCCATTTATAATACAAAAACCACTGAAATTTTCCACTTAATAACCTTACCCAGCACAGAGGATATACTAAATGGGGAAACTGCATTTTTAAAATGGGGTGAAAAAAATATAAACTGCAGGCTATAGTGATTTAAATATATTTAAATATAAAGTTGTTTGGTGTAATTTTTTCTGTGTATAGAACCATAGAATTCATACAGTGCAGAAGGGGGCCATTCAGCCCATCAAGTCTGCACTGACCCTCCGAAAGAGCACCCTACCTAGGCCCACTCTCCCGCCCTATCCCCGTAACCCCACCTAGGAGTAATTTAGCATGGCAATCCACCTAACCTGCACGTATTTGGACTGTGGGAGGAAACCGGAGCACCCGGAGGAAACCCAAGCAGACACGGGGAGAAAGTGGCAACTCAACACACAGTGACCCGAGGTCGTTATTGAACCTGGGTCCCTTGGCACTGAGACCGCGGTGCTAACCATGTGTGCCACCGTGCTTTATTCAAAATGAATTTTGTATTAAAAACAGAATTATCCAGCCATTGAAAGGTACCAGAGCAGTTCCAGTGCAAACAAAAACTCAAATTATCCAGTAATTTGAATCCGGTTATCTACGAATGTTGAAACATTTGGACCAGCTGGATTCTTTCGTAGACTCATGTATTTCTAACTGCACTACCTCAGGTTTTATAATTACAAAACGATTAGTTCCTTCAATATGTCTTGAAGATTTCAGTTCAATGTTTTTAAATTGTGTATGTACAATGACTATCCCAACAAGTCTGCAACTAAATTGTATTTGTAAGGCTTCTTGCTCACTGGGAAATAACAGTGGCCCTGGCGAGAAAGATAACTTGGAAGTAAAAATTGTAACACTGAAGCTTTAATAACAGATTCAGATGCAGCCTGAAACAGTTTCTAGCCGTTCAGTGTTTGAATGGTGAAAAATCCTGATTGCTGTCTCAAATCGCATTAACAGAATTCACAATATGGTTCTTACGCAAATTATTGTTATTTTTATTAAATTCATTGTATGGTTTCCTAGAGTGTTAGGAAATCTAAGGTTTTTAATGTCCAAACCCTTATTGAAGTGGGCTTTAGTTGCAATTAAGAGAAAATCTGCTGTTAAGTTGCATGACTTTCAAGAGCAAATAATTTCTTCCAGTGTCCTGGTCAGCATCATAATCCCATAATTTAAAAAACATATTGGTCGGGGTTTCACGGCCGCATCACAGCGAGGTAAGTGCAAAATCCCACAAGAATGTTTTAAAAACGAGAATCTTGCCAGCGTGATCTCGTGGCCTGCTTGTCCCTGCCATTGATGTAACGAGGCTCCCACCCAGGAAGATCGGGACCCTCATCTAAATAGATTAACTTCTAATTATGTGGCTCCCCCGTCGTCATGTCCCCTCGCATTGGGATTTCCTGTTGAGTTTCACAAGTTTTCAAAAGCGGGAACCAGGCAACCAGTCCCCGTTGAGGGGTGTACAGGTGAGTACAGCCGCTAGGGAGAGGGCACTGCCTCCTCTGGTACTTCATTGGCAGTAAGCACTTTGGGAAGTCCTGAGATCACAAAAAACTCTAGAAATTATTTCTTTATACAAGAATCCAGGAGGCACCTCCCATTCACTTGTCTTGTGTAAATGAGTCCCAAGATTAAAAAGCAAGCAAGACCAGTTCTGAGGCCTCTATATCCCAATCATTCAATTTTCCTTCTCTTTTCTCCTGCCAATTACCCTTAGCCTGAACAATATAATAGAAGAAGCTGTGCATGCTTGCATATTGCGCTGGTAACAGTATTATCTATCTCCTTTTTAAATTTCACTTCTTGTTGAAATGTATTGTGTTGTGGGTTTATGCGGCAGAGTTAACTTACTGATTGCTGTATCTCCAGCTCAAATTTCTGCAATTTCCTGCTTGCAAAGTACTATCCTGTGTACAAAATAAGTTTGTTTTTCCATTCTAATGATCAGTGCAGCATTCTCTAGCATGTCTCGATAGCTTTTCACTAGTTAAAATGTTACACCAAATATCTAGCTAAACAAAGATTGGGGATATGTAGCGACTACCAAGTCACGGATGAAGTCCTTGCTTATTTTTATGATCAGGGTCATTGGTCGTAAAACTAATCAATGTTGTATTCATCTATTAGCCAGTTCCCCGAACTGATTTCAAATTCACAAGCTTGATAAATACAAAGAAAGGAAAGTAGATCATAAAAATGAAATTTGTCACTGCATAACTGAATGTAAATAGAATATATATTGAACAATTTCTGTTAATTGTAGATGACTAAATATTTACTGGCTTATCGTTTCTACTTGTTTCAGGTTGAATATATCGAATATCTGAGTCGTAAAGTCAGCACAGAAATGGGTCTACGGGAACAGCTGGACATTATTAAAATTATTGATCCAAATGCTCAGATTTCGCCCACAGACAGTGAATTTATAATTGAGCTAAACTGTCTGACAGATGAAAAGCTAAAGCAGGTAAATCCGAAGTCCAAATTTAATTGTATGTAACAAAAGCCTTAATAAATGTACATCTGTATGTCACAAATAATATGATTGTATTGATACAGTTACTTCTGTATAAAGATGGCAACTTGCTTGTATTTGATATTGTGTCGCTCATTTTCCACAGCAGTTGCGTCAATTCCATAATACAAGTTTCAGGTGCTCGTTGACTTTCCACTTGCGTCCGCTGTTGTGAATTAAACTCTGTTTAGCAAGTGAATGTAAATTGTACATTTGGGGCGGCATGGTGGCACACTGGTTAGCACTGCTGCCTCAGCGCCAGAGGCCCGGGTTCGATTCTCTTCCTGTGTCTGCAAGGGTTTTCTCCCACGGTCCAAAGATGTCCAGGTTAGGTGGATTGGCCATGAGAAATTGCCCCAAGGTAGGGGGTGGGGGGAGTGGGCCGAATTGGGGTGCTCTTTCAGAGGGTTGGCGCAGATGTGTTGGGCCGAATGGCGTTCTTCTGCACTGTAGGGATTTTATGATTTTAATTCACAATGCA
This sequence comes from Scyliorhinus canicula, assembly GCF_902713615.1. Lineage (NCBI taxonomy): Eukaryota > Metazoa > Chordata > Chondrichthyes > Carcharhiniformes > Scyliorhinidae > Scyliorhinus > Scyliorhinus canicula. The sequence goes on from NC_052162.1 coordinate 12,636,621, forward strand.
ACCACATCCAATTATCTTAAACCTAGTTTAAACAAAACAGCAATATGGGTGATCATGCAGTTGCAATAACCCAACTTTGGCATTGTTTTGAAGGGGCATTTGACAATTTGTGGTTAGTCTTGTGTATTCCGAGAGTAAACTAATCTCACTGCAGTAACTTTCATCTGAAACAGGAAAAGGCACTGTTAATGATCTGAGTCTGAATAAGATGCTGCACAGAACAATGTCATTGGTCACCTAGCATCACACTGTGTAGTTGAGTTGCAGCAGCCATTGTTGCACAGGCACATAGGAATTGCTAAAGGATAGACAGACCAGGATCTGTCTTGCTTGCCTGGTACCCCAAGGCAGTTGTATGACAAGAGTGGAGTTATTCTACAATATTAGATGCTGCGTTGACAATATAACATTTAAAAATTCCCTTTAAACCATAATTCAGCAACACATGCACATGGAAGTAAATTGGAAATGGTGTTAGAAGGCACGAATTGTATACTCCTGTCTTAGAATGAAGCTATCTGTTCTCAAATTACAGTTTGCAGTACATGAGTCAGGTAGCTTTGAATATTTTGCTTGTATTGTGCTTTCCGGAGAATGCATTGGTACATTGGGTTGTTGCTATGGTTGTGGGTGCACTCAGGCTAATGTTTAAGGATTCAAGCAGTTTTTGTTCTCTTCCCTAGAGGGTTTCATTTGGGTGAAAGGAGGCACTCTGCGTATGTCAGCTTGTGATTTGGAATCCTGTCTTAAATTTGAGATAGTAAACCAGGTATTCCCTCTGTGGTGGGCATTCTTCGAAGGGGGTGAAAGGGATAGGGCTGGTGGGAAAGACGGAGTGGGTTACAAGCAATGTTGGCCAGTAAAATTTGGAAAGCAATCAATCTACAAGTATGACATTGATGTTTAAAATGCCACCTTTATTATTTTAACATGCAAAACTGGGGGAAAAGAGTGCCATTTAGTTCATTTTTTTTTTTGCTGGGTTAACAAAGCAGGAAACCCTACTCGTAAAGTGAAACTATTGACTTTGTGGAAGCCGCAGCAGATTGTTAAAGGAAATGTATATTCCCTGCATGGCCTTGGCAGAGAGTGTTGGGGTGACCTTCTCCAGTTAACACGTTGTATCCCATTTAGGTAAGAAATTACATCAAAGAGCATGGAGCCCGCCAACGCTCTGTACGCGAAAGCTGGAGGCGAGGTAGTTACACAGGCTGTGGAGCCAGTAGCAGCAGTGGCAGCATGGTAAGCTCAGCCAGCAGTAGTGGATCCAGCGGCTGTAACTCTGCATCTGCTTCGAGTGCCAACATGAGCCGGGCACACAGCGACAGTAACCTGTCCACAAGTGCAGCTGAGAGGATAAGAGACTCAAAGGTAAGGTGTTCCTTCTTTGGAAGCAATCATATTTGCAAGTTTAGATGTTGCCCCTGAGTCGTGTGTGCTTCCGATTTTCACTGGGTACTGTATGGAATGTGCAATTCGTATTTGGATACCAGGCAGATGTACAAAAATATGCAGATTCTGAATTATTTAATGCTTCCCTGTCTTTCCCACGTCAGTGCAATGGGGCAAATTGCAAGAGGTCCTGGCGTTCATTTTGAAAGCTTTTAATTGGATTGCAGTATCGTTAAATCAGACACAAAAACTGGAGGTTTGTCACGGAGCTAAAAGGTTGACCGTGAGCAAGTCAGAAAAACACACTGCGTTTCCACAGGTTATTTCTGTTTGGACAAATAACGCAATGAGGATAAATTGAAATTTGCTGCGTCAATCTGAATCGGCATCTGCTTCCTTTGACACCAAATGCAAGCACATATGCTGGTGTCACGACAAAGCACTTGCACTCCTAGGTAGCAGTAGCACCTCCTGGTCTCCTTTTGGATGGAAAAAGCAAATCCATTATCAATTTATTTCAGAAGATGAATATGTGGCGGGGGGTTCTGCTATCTAAAGATCTGATTCGCTGTGTGGTGCAACTTGAAAGAAGTGGGTTAAAGCCACATGCTTTCTGAACAGTGTCTGTCTCATTGGATTATCCATTTTACTGGCAGTGTGAAGGGGATCAGCAAATTTGATCAATCAGATGCTTTTTATTGCCTTAAATTGATGGAAAATCAAAAGATGCTTACAATTTCTCATCCTTGCACTGCTAATAAATTCAGTCCGTCGAGCGCCCTTTGGCTGACGTCAATGGCGGCTTAGAAAATATATAAAACTGACGAGTGGTGGTGTGACTGCTCATATCTTTTCTTCCCACCCTTTCTCAACTCAACCCCATCCCAATTGTTTGACAGAAACGATCCAAGCAGCGTAAGCTGCAGCAGAAAGCCATGCGGAAGCGACAACTGAAAGAGCAGCGACAAGCAAGGAAAGAGAGGCTGAGCGGCTTATTTCTGAATGAGGAAGTGCTCTCTGTGAAGGTGGCAGAGGAAGACCACGAGGGGGATGTGGATATCTTGATGTGACCAAATGTAAAAGATCCATGTGTCTTGAATTTAAAAGATAACGTGTAATAACACTAACCGTTTGAAAACTGGAGCTGAAGCCTGGAGATAAACACTAAAAGGGGATGGGATTTCCATTTGCAACGTTAACATTGTGTACCGTAATTTTTGTTTTTTGGAAATCTTGGTAATTTTATTGAAGCTGCTGAAACACTTGATTTGTATAGAAAACTTTAAGTACAGTCGATGAGTTAACTGAATGACTTGGCGGCAACGGTATGCCATACATATTCCTAATAACACTAATGCGAAGTGCACTATTTTACCAGAAATACATTTCATTTTTGTGCACCACTGTGGTATTTGAAATATTGCCTGTGGAATATACATAGATGTATTAAGATATTTCATGTTTTGATTCTCTCCTTGCGCAAGTTATTATGCAAAAATCTTTGAAATATGGATAATTTGGCAATGCTCACCAATTGTCGCCACCGGTGGAGTACTTATCAGCCAGTACCAAATTGCATGATTAGCTCTGTCAGCTTTTACCATTCTTATAGAGACAATGCCTTGTGTTCTGGTCATTATTTATCCAAATTGCAGATGTGGAATCAAGTGTATGCAAAGGCTAGGGGTAAACAAATTCCGTAAAAGTTCAATTACTTTAATTAGAGCAGGCTTAAAGCAGAAGGAAAATCTGGTTAAAAATGTTTGTTATTGAAAGTACCCCTCTTTCTTGTTGGGGAAAAATAACAGTTGGAACAGAATTTTGTTTACAAAGTCGTGCTTCTTACGGGGCATTGGGAGTCTTATTTCCCTCTAGCATACTGTTCGTGATATTGGCAATTGCAAAAATCTGAAGTGGCTCCGTTGGAAGACCCAGGCTTTCCTAACCGTCTGACAGCTGCTTCAGAGCTGTAGTATTCACTGTTGTCAAACCTCCCCCACCCCAACCAGTTTCCCGGTGTTATTGAGACATTCTGGACAACTGGAAATCGTAACTCCAGTGGATCACCACAAAATATCACCAGACGAGTTGAAAGTGGACACCAAATGTGATGGGTCTATGTTCCAAGAGAAGGTCAACACTTATTTAAAAGAAGAGGCAAAAGAAGAAAACCTTTGATTTTTCTGCGGTGAATATTCCCCTCCTTTCCACCCTACACCTGCTCTCTGACTTACCTACGCTCCCTGGATCCTAGATTTCCCTTCCTTCCTCACTGATACTGTGTAGGCTGCAGAGAAAAGGGGGAAACAATAGACCCAACATCCTCTATGTACGATATTTGCTGTAAATTTTATGGTAGATAGTTATATTTCATGCAATGCTATACATGGAAGGACTAAAGTAGGTTGTGTTCTTACAACGTGAAGGAAAAGCATGTCAAAATAGGTGCGTAATATCCAATATTAAGCACAAGAGAATCAAAGATTGTTCTTGCATATCTTTGTGTGAAGAAAAATATAAGCAGAAGCATTAATAGATTGCATCAGATTTCAGTTTAAAAAGATTATTGCTGTGCTCCAAAGAGCAAAAGTTTGTGGCCTTTTCTCCCGACTACATTGTTGTTAGAATCTTTGCAGCCTTGTAATGATTTGGTTCAAATAACTGATGCTTGTTGTACTAAACAAAGTGACTTGCCAATGTGGTGAAAATATAGATGAGAGGAGAAAAAACAAGACTTTTGTTTTGCAGATGGATTTGACTCCTGCAATTTCTCAAAAGTAGCTGGGCGTACGTGGAATTCATTCTTCCTTATGACGGAGTTATTTTTCTGCTTGGGTTTAAAACTTGACTAATTTCACACATTTTTTTTCCAGGCAGTTCTTCTGAACGTGAAATGTGGGTTTCTGCCTTTTGTGTGTGTGTGTGAGAGAGAGAGAGATAGTCAAGCTGGCAATTTTAAAATATAGTTTGCGTCGAAGAGCTGTGCAAGTTATTTTGAGTGCGTGGATGTATCAGAAGAGCCAGCAACCCGATGTAGGCAGGTGCAAACTCTGGGTGGCAAACCTGCGCGATATATTCATGAGCCTGGTGTCTTCAGCATTGGATGTGAATATTTTACTCCCAGCCCACAGCACAACAATAAATGTGAGAGTTACTTAAGTGAAATTGCAGTAACAGGAATGGTGCATATTCTAACATATTTGAATTGTGTTTTTCAAAGCCAAACCGTTACTACTTGAATGCTGCAGAATCACTATTGTAAAAGTCATGTCTTGTGGTATAAAATAGATTGGCATGGACCTTCCACCTTGCAGGGCTGTACATAAAATTGCCTCTTGATATTTTAATGTGATTTTTGTGGCCCTATTGAGTATGCGAAAAAGTGACCGAAAATAGTGGCAATGACTGATTTCTGTAGCACTGTTTAAGGATGGATCATTCCGTTTTACTGTATCTGCTGCTTATGCCTGTTCAAAATTGTACAGTGATCATAGTTTTAAAAGAAATCGCAAAAGGAATGCAAGTTTTTGATTTATTTTTTCCAGCGCAGAATCTTTTATGAATTCTGCAGGTTACTGTTTTCTATTGGAGTATATTAAAATAATTTACATGTCAACGAAGGCTGTCATGTCACATTTATTAATTTGAGGAACTTCCAGTCATTTTGGTGTGACATTTAAAGATTCATAGAGTCAAGAAACAAAGATGAGAAAAGCCTTAAGCAATTTATTGCTTTTTTTCTTTCTTGAAATTGATGAAAAGTGGCCTCTCAAAATCATGCACTTGAAATCTGAAATTAGTTTTAATTGTTAAAGCTGACTTTGCAGTAAGAATTTGCAAATAGGAATTCATGACCTTGCCTGGAGTAACTCCTCCAGGCCTATAAGCCTTTGATCTTTATACACCTCACATTCTGACATCTTGACTATGATAATCTTTGCACATTGGAGTCCATGCTTTGAGCTGCCTTGGCTCGCAGTTCTGGAATTCCACCCCACACACCATGTGTCTCTACCTCTTTCTCTCTCCTTTCCTTTTAGGTGCTCCTGAAAACCTACTTCTTTTGAACAAACCTTTGCCCTCTTGTCCTGATATCTCTCTCTGGCTTGCCGTCCACCTTTGATGATGCTCTTGTGAAGTGACTTCAAATGCTTTGCTGTGTTAAAGGTGCTATATCAGTGCAAATAGTTGGTGCAAGCTCATCTTCAAAAGTAGTCCCACTTCATTTCTAACTTGAAATATAAATCTAAAAAATGTTCAGCTCCTGTCACATCAGTAGAACAAAGAAAGGTACAGCACAGGAACAGGCCCTTTGGCCCTCCCTGCGCCGATCCAGATCCTTTATCTAAACCTGTCGCCTATCTTCCAAGGATCTACGTCCGTCTGTTCCCCGCCCGTTCATATATCTGTCTAGATGCATGTTAAATGACGCTATCGTGCCTGCCTCTACCACCTCCGCTGGCAAAGCATTCCAGGCACCCACCACCCTCTGCATAAAAAAAACTTCCCCCGCACATCTCCCTTAAACTTTCCCTCTCACCTTGAAATCGTGACCCCTTGTAATTGACACCCCCACTTTTGAAAAAAGCTTGTTGCTATCCACCCTGTCCATACCTCTCATAATTTTGTAGACCTCAATCAGGTCCCCCCTCAACCTCCGTCTTTCCAACGAAAACAATAGAAGTAAAAGCAGGAAATACCATGCTATCTATTTGATAAGAATTAGCATTCCACATCAATGGTCCAGTGGTTATTTTTTTTAAATATTTTTATTCAAATTCAATATTTTAATATTTTTAGAAAAAATAAACATAAACCCAACACAAATCCCCCCCCCCCCCCCCCCCCCCAACCCCTTGCTGGCAACCAGATCCCCAACGTGCAAGATAAACAAACCTCATCTCGTCTCAAAACCCTCATCTGCCCCTCTTCTGAACTCCATTAGATCCCCCAGCCACACCGGGGGGGGGGTGGGGGTTGGCGAAGCGGACCTCCACCTTAACAGGACCTGCTTGTGAGCAATCAAGAGGGGAAGGCTTAAGGCTTAGACATCTGACACCCCCCCCCTCCCCCATCTGCAACTTAGGCAGGTCTGACACCCCAAATATTGTCTTCAGGGGATCACGCTCCAAAGCCACGTGTAGGACCTCTAACATGGTGCTAAAGAATGACTCCAGAATTTCTCCAACTTCAGGCAGGACCAGAACATATATGTACGTGATTAGCTGGTGCCCTCCTGCACTGGTCACAGCTATCCTCCACACCCTTAAACAGCAGCTCAACCCCACCTTTGTTAAATGTGCCCTGTGCACCACTTTTAACTGAATCAACGCCAGCCTTCCACCCGAGGTTGATGCATTTACCTTCCACAGCACCTCACACAATAATCCCATGGCACTTTACCCTCCTCCATGATCCTACTGTAAATCGCCGAAATGACCCCACCCTCCAGTCCCATTACTGACAGCACCTCCTCCAGCAATGAAGAGGCTGGTGCCACTGGAAAGCTCGGGAAGACCTTTCTCACAAAGCTCCGCACTTGCATGTATCTGAAGCCCTCACGCTGGAGCCCAAACTTCACCCCCAATTCCTCCAAGTTTGGTAACCGTCCCTCCAAAAACAAATCCTTCATCTCCTTCACCCCTCTCTCCTCCCAGCCCCGGAACCTCAATTCCATCCTCCCTGGCTCAAACCAATGGTTCCCTCTTATCGGCATCACCCTGAAACTTGCCCTCAACTTAAAAGTGCTGCCTGAATTAGACCATAAGACATAGGAGTAGAATTCGGCCACTTGGCCCATCGAGCCTGCTCCGCCATTCAATCATGGCTGATATTTTCTCATCCCCCATTCTCCCCTGAGCCCCTTATTAATTGCCTCCAAATCTTCAGTGTCGCGACTATCACAGGACTCTGTGAACACTTCCCTGGGGCAGACGGTAGGGGCCTCCTTGCCAGCACCTGCAACCCTGACCCTTACACTGCCTCCATCTGCACCTGTAAGGCCTCCATCTCCCTCCTGCAGTCTTGCACCTTCTCTGCATTTGCTGCCCCGTAATAGTACAGCAAGTTCACAAGGACATTCCCCCCCCCGACTGCCACCTCCTTTGGAGCAACGCTCTCCTTATCCTCGCCATCTTTCCTGCCCACACAAAAGATGAAACCAACCTATCCATCCCCTTAAAAAATGACTTTGGTAAACAGACCAGCAGATACTGAAACAGAAACAAAAAATGCAGTAGAATGTTCATCTTTACTGCCTGTACCCGGCTTGTACCAACGACAAGGGAGACTCCCACCGCAAAAGTCCTTCACCCTCCCGACCAAGCTCATCAAATTGAGCTTATGAAGACGTGCCCAATCCCCCCCATCTGCACTTCTAGACACCTAAAATGATGTCGCCACATGGAATGGCAACCCGCACCCCCCCCTCCAAGAAGACACCGCTAAATATTTTGCTGTTCCCTAAATTCAATTTGTACCCCGAATCTCCTTGGCAACCCCATTATATCCCTCACCAAGGAGCTCGGGTGTGAGGTGTACAATAGCAGGTCATCCGCGTAAAAAAAAAAAAGACACCCTATGCTCCATCCACCGCCTCCCCCCCACCCCCCCCCCCCCCCCCTCCCACCTTACTATCCCCTTCTACAAGTCCAAACCTCTCAGCGCAATGGCCAAGGGCTCAATTGCCAGTGTGAACAGAAGGGGGAACATGGGACATCCCTGCCTCGTTCCCCGAAAAGGTGGAAAGTACCCCAAATTCATATCGGATTCTTGTACAGCAATTTCACGCACGCCACGAATTTAGGCCCAATCCCAAATTTCTCCAACACAGCAGACCGATAACTCCACCCTGTCAAACGCCTTCTCCACATCCAACACCACCACCTCCAATTCCCTTCCTTCTGCCGGAGAAAGCATCACATTCAGCAGTCACGATACATTCAACGACAGCTGCCTGCCCTTAGCGAACCCCGTCTGATCCTTCTGCAACCTCAACGGCAACACCTTCACCAATATTTTAGCATCCATGTCCTGTATAGACGATCAAACTTCGCCTGTAACTCCTTCCTTTTCACCAAAAGTCCCAGTTCCGATCCTCCACATGTCTCCCGTCTACCTCCAAAATCTCTATCAGTCACTGCTGCGCCTCCCTATCCACCTTCACCTGGAATGAAATTACCTCGCTCTTCACTACCGTCTTCAATGCCTCCCAGACCACCAACGGCAAAATTTCCGTATTCCGGTTACATACTCCTCAATCACCATCCCCAAAACCACATCCACCCAATTTGGAACATGGTCCGATATCACGATCGCCGAATACTCTGCCTTTGTCACCTCAGCTAGCAGTACCTTCCCCACCACAAAAAAGTCGATGCTCGAGTCCACCTTATGCGCTGGCGTAAAAAATGAGCACTCCCTATCCTGCTGTCGAAGCCTGACTGAATCACCTGACTCACCCAGCATTTTGTCGGCCACATCTGTTCCTTCACCCTCAGATGGGTCTTCTGTAACAGCGCCACGTCTGATTTCAGCCCCTTCAAGTGTGAGTAAACTCAAGCTCTCTTCACCCATTCCCCCGAACCCTCGCACGTTCCACATCACCACGCTGACCGGGGGTCTCACCGCCACCGCCCCCCCCCCCCCAGCCCTATTCATCATTTTTGTATAAATGTTTTTTCTTGGATTTTTGAACAAAGTACACAGGATATGATATATATATATATCTAGAAGAGAAGGGCACACACACACAAATCACGAAGAGAGGAGAAAACAAAACAAAACAGTAACAACACGAGAGAAGTACAAAATCAAATAATGTAACTGGTGGGGTATAATGCACCTGCCCAGCCGCAGCAACTCTGTACACTTGGCAAAATTATTTGCACACGTAAATATACAATTTGGTGCCAGAGAGGCAATTTCAGAGGGCAATCCTCAAATGGGTACGGTGCTGGCGTTGTCCATTACTTCTCCCGGATGGATTTTGCTGCCATTGTTGTCTTGTGCTCACTCTCGTTTCATCCGGCCCTCCCGTCTTCCGCCTGTATTCTCCTTTTTCTCTGTACCTGTGGATGCCAAGTTCATTGTCTCCTTTCGCAGGAAGTTTTTGAGTTGCAGGTACCTTAGCTCGTTCCCCCTGGCTAGCTGGAATTTCTCTGTCAGTTAGCCCTATTGGTCATGAACATCCTCCTAGGCCCCACCTAGCTGGCGAGACCCAGCCGAAGCCCTAGTCACAGTCACCCCCCCTACCCTCCCCCCTTTCCAAAATCCCCTCACCACTTCCTCTTGAAATCAACACACCCAGTATCGACCCCATTCCCCCACCGTTCACACCTCCCAAGCCCATCGAAACCTGCCCGTACAAATTCCAATGAATGCAGCCCCCTGCTCCCGTTCACGAGCCAACATTGGGTATGCTCATATGCTAATCCCTGCCAGAGCCCCCTCCCCCACATCGAAAGAACACACCAATACCAAAGCCCCTCCATTCCCAGCACCCTGCAACACAATAAATCAATTAAAGATAAACAGCCATAAAGGGAAAGAACAACATAAAGAAAAAAACAGAACAAAAACCGTCAAAAATCCAAACTACGTCCAGTCCCAGGACTTCTTCCTTCACAAATGCCTCCTCCGTTAGCTGTGACCCCAACTTCGCCGGATAGACTGCACCTTGCACCACCTTGGCCCAACCGAAAGCTGACCAGCTCTGCCGTAAGATCCTGGTATTTGTTGTTATGGGCCAGGGTTTAGAGAACCCGAAAATGTATCATGGAGTTCACCTGACCCACAACTTACACGGCCCACTCTGCAGGTGTGGTACAGTAGAAATCAAAAAGTATTTTTTTAAGCAAAACAATGTTTATTCTATGAACTCAAGTTAACCTTTTTAAAACATACAGTGAACATTTTAGCAACCATTAATTCAAATACAACCCCCAAAGAATACAACACTAAGCAATCCTTAAGCTTTCCTTTTCACATCCATAAGACTTTAAAAAAAACTTTTAACAGAAGCACATCAGGTTTAAATTCACTACTGAGAGCAGTTATCCCTCTGAATTCACCAAATTATCAAGAGATAGTCTTTGCATGGCAGAGAGAACAACATTACAAATCTGTGGCTGACTGCAGCTCCAACACTGAAACAAAACCAAAAAAACACAGACACACCCAAGGTTTTCTCAAAGTGAAACTAAAAGCTGACAGACAGCCCAGCTCCACCCACTCTCTGACATCACTGCGGTAATAAACATCCATTTCTTAAAGGTACACCCACTACAGTAATTCAATAAAAAACACTCATTTCCTCAAGGTACTCTCATATGACATCTCGCCCCAAGAAAACCAAGAAACCATCGACTTCAAGATGGTTTCATTTCTCACCTTTTCACTATCCTTTAAGAAATGCACACAATAAATATATTTTTTCATTTCAAAAAACAACACACACAAACAGGTATAATAATAGTCCATTTTTGTTCTTCCTCCAACTGAACCTGCTTCCATTCATCAACTTTGAGATAAAGCATCGGCTATCACGTTTTCTCCCCTTCCCCCTGGTCAACTTCACGAACATCTCAGCAAAGTACTCTGTAGGCCTCCGGCCCATTAACCCCTCGGGCGCACCCACGATCCTCAAGTTCTGCCTGCGTGACCTGTTCTCCAGGTCCTCCACTTTGACTCTCAGCCCTCTGTTGCTCTCCACCACCCTGCGCCGTTCCTCGGCCATCGAGGTGAACTGGTCGCTGTGCTGCAACAGCGCCTCCTCCACCCCCTTCACCATCTCTCCTTGCTCCCGCACCTCCGTCGAAGTCTTTGCCAACAGCTCTTTCATCAGGGCAAGGATCTCACCCACCCACTGCTTGAGCGAGGCCATCGTCTCTGTCAGATGCCTGTCGAAGTTTTGTAAACAGCCACTCAAACTCCCCAGTCACCACTCAGCCACCTTTTCCACTGTGATGGGCGCGGCCCCACCCAGCGAGCTCTCTCCCGCCATCTTTTCCCCTGCGGAACTCCTCACCACGTTCGACCCCGCAAGTTCACTCACTCCCTTTTTCCCTGGTTCTTTTTTCCGGTTTTTGGCATCCTTGAAAAGCCTCGGACCTTCTCGCAACTTCTCACGTAAAACGTTTTCCAATAAACCTGGGTGTAAATGGCCTAAAAAAAGGCAACTCTGGCAGGAGCCACCAAACATGCGACCTCCACCTACTTGCCGCAACCTGGTGGTTATTTAATATACAGATAATTATGTTTGTAGCCAAAACTGTCAGCCGAGTTTTAATTAGCAGGTAGTTAATGATGTCCTAATGTACAAGTGAAACAGCTGAAAGTGACAGAAGCCTGCTTTCCCCCCAAAAGTTTGAAATCTTACAATACTTCCATACATTTAATGTGAGCTGTTGCAAGCGATTAGGTGGATTAGAAACTGATTTTCTGAAATTGACATGTGAATTCACTTTTCTAAAAGTGCTTGGTGGATACAGATTACAATATCGGTGTCAGAATTTCATGGCTATCAAGTTGGTGTACTTCATACTTTTTCATTCCATCTGAAATGTTTGTGACGTAAATTGAAAAGTGTACCCATTAGGGGCTGTTTAGCACAGGGCTAAATCGCTGGCTTTGAAAACAGACCAAGCAGGCCAGCAGCACGGTTCGATTCCCGTACCAGCCTCCCCGAACAGGTGCCGGAATGTGGCGACTAGGGGCTTTTCACAGTAACTTCAATTGAAGCCTACTCGTGACAATAAGCGATTTTCATTTCATTTCATTACACATGAAGTTTCTGCACGAAAAATGTGGTGTGTTTAAAGAGAAAGTTAAACACTTTTGAGAGGAGGAAAAGGGTACGCTGATAGGGTTAGCTGAAGAACATACGGATCAGGAACAGGAGCCCGTTCTGCCATTTATTAAGGGCATGGCTGATCTGATTGTAACCTCAACCCCACATTCCTGCCTACCCCGATAACCTTTCACCCCCTCGTTAATCATGAATCTATCCAGCTCTGCCTTAAAAATATTCAAAGATTCAGCTTCCACCACCTTTTGAGCAAGAGAGTTCCAGAGACTCCCGACCCTCAGAGAAAAAATTCTCCTCTGTCTTAAAAGAGCGGCCCCTTGTTTTTAAACAGTGACCCCAAGTTCCAAATTCTCTGACAAGAGGAAACATCTTTTCCACATCCACCTTTTCAATACCCCTCAGAATCTTAAAAGGTTTTGATCAAGTTGTCTCTTCCTCTTCTAAGCTCTAGTGGATACAAACCTAACCTACCCAAATCTTTCTCTTTAAGACAACCTTAAGGGGCAGCACGGTAGCACAAATGGCTAGCATTGTGCCTTCACAATGCCAGGGTCCCAGGTTCGATTCCCGCTGGGTCACTGTCTGTGCGGAGTCTGCACGTTCTCCCCATGTCTGCGTGGGTTTCCTCTGGGTGCTCCGGTTTCTTCCCACAGTCCAAAGACGTGCAGGTTAGGTGGATTGGCCATGATAAATTGCCCTTAGTGACCAAAAAGGTTAGGAGGGGTTATTGGGTTATGGGGTAGGGTGGAAGTGAGGGCTTAAGTGGGTTGGTGCAGACTCGATGGGCCGAATGGCCTCCTTCTGCACTGAATGTTCTATGTTCTATGTAACCTGCCCATTCCTGGTATTGGTCTTGTAAACATTCTCTGAACTGCTAATGCATTAACGTTTTTAGTTCAACAAGGTGACCAATGCTGTGCACAGTCCTCCAGATGCGGTCTCACCAACTGAAGCATAACCTCGCTACTTTTTCAATCAATGCCCCTCTCAATAAATGATAACATTCTATTAGCTTTTCTCACTACTTTACCTGGATGCTGGAAGAGTAGGAGAAGGCGTGTGTGGAGAATAAACACTGGCATGGACTTGTTGAGCCAAATGGCCTATGTCTGCACTGTATGTTCTTTGCAATTATATGTAAAACAAGATCTCAAGCAATTACTGATGAAAAAGGCCACTTATTGCATTCTCATTTTACCCAACCAGACCAACTCTACCACTCCCTTCTCCCCAGTGTAGCACCTAATTGTTCCGACCCAACTGGCCCAGTTAAACTAGCTGTCAAATGGAAATTCGAAGTGGCCCAGTTAAACCAGCTGTCAAATGGAAATTCGAACTGGCCCTACATATTACAGAGGAGACATTTCTTCACATTGAGGGTGGTGAGCATTTGGAACAGGCTTCCAGGGACAGTGGTAGAGGCAGGTACGATTTTGTCTTTTAAAAAGCAGTTAGACCGTTACATGGGCAGGGTGGGTATTGAGGGATATGGGCCAAATGCGGGCAAATGGGACCAGCTTAGTGATAGAAACTGGGCGGCATGGACAAGCTGGGCCGAAGGGCCTGCTTCCATGCTGTAAATATTTATGACTCTTGTCATATCTTGTCATGATCGGCATATCTGGATGTACACAAGGGGTTAATGTAAATACACTACAGCTAAGTAATCACTAGAGGGAGCACTAGAGATGTTTAAATAGGGGAATAGAGATGATCTTTCAGATACTGCCACTGATGTGGAGTGATTAAAATTGGAGGTGCTTAGGAAATCAGAATTAGGAGCGCAGGTAACTTGCGATGTGCAGCTGGAGGAGATTTCAGTGGCGTGCCCATGGAAGGGTCCGTAAAAAAAAAGAGAATTTGCTTCCTTTCGAAAGCAGAACAAGTGCTGTAGAATGACGATTTACTCATGTGTCAGTGCGATCTCAACCAAATTCACCAACCATCGGTGGGGAACAGAGAAAAGAGTACCCCTTCGGCTCTTTGAGACTGATCCAACTGACGTTCGATATCGTCCATTTACCCGCTGTGTTTATACAGTATAACACTCAATACTCTCAATCTAGCATACAAATGTCAGTATGAGTTTTCAACTGAACTCCCACTGCTCCCCACCCTCCCGCATTCTAACCCCACCTGCCCACACAACCTCAACTGCATTTTGGGGGAAGCATTTCTGAGATTCCCACTCATCGTTGTGCAGAGTGCTTCGGAACATCAATTCTGAACCTAAGTCCGGACCCTTTGTGCATTTCCCCCACCAGCTGGAGGTTAGAGAGAAACTAGCAAATTCTTCCTTTAACTTAAAACACTTCTATTAGACAAAATCTTAATCTCCAATATTCCAGGAAATACAAGCCTAGTTTCTGCAGCCTGTCTTGCTGGCTAATCAATGCTGAGAACTCAATCTCACGCCAAATTTCTGATGTCACTAAGATGCATCAATTTTATATTTTATCAATAAAGTAACTGTCTGGTACTGATTTCTAAGCTGACAGACTTTGTTAAAGGCAATTTTGGGGCACAGGAAGGGTCAAATATTAAAGTTTTATAGAGACACTTCTGTTAGCAATTGCAACAAAGAACCAATTTTGACTACAACAACTTACATTTATGCAGTACAATCCCAGGAGTGCCATCAGGGAAAATAAGTGAGCTACCTGAGATATTAGGACAGGTAACCAAAGCTCGGCCAATGTTGTTGATTTCAAGGTGCATTGTAAGGAGATCGCAGTGGAGAGGATTGAGGAGGGAAGTCCAGCGATTTGGGGTGAGGCCACCGGAAGGCAAGTCTGCCAATGGGTGAAAAGACTAAAATTGAGGATGCACAAGAGACCATAATTGGAGAAAAGTAAAAATCTCAGAGGGCAACATGATTGGAAGAGGTTAGAGCAGCGGTGGGCAACTTGCAACCTGGGGGCATGCGGCCTATCAGGGTTCTGGGTGCGGCGCACAAAACATTTGTTGACCGTTGCCCATGCTCAGCGTTGCCACATTCCGCTGATTTCCAGCCGTGTGGGTTTTTTTCCAACGGGTATGACTGAAGTGATAAACACGTAGAGCAAGGGACGGGAAATGAGGCGCATGCTCATCACACACAATATTGACTGTGAGAGCTGTGCACTCTCTCTGCATCCAAAATTTAAATCTTTATTTTGTTTTTGCCATTTGAAGTTGGCGCGAGTTCTCTTAATATATAAGTGACTCAGCATCTTGTATAGCTCGTCATGAAATATTCGACATGTATTTAATCTTACTCATGGGGTCATGTATAATGAACAATCCCCATTTCAACCTGGCTGCCCACTGAGATGAAGGAGGAGCCAAGGTTGCCTTTCACTGGGTTAGAGAGGTAGTGAGGAGGGCCAAGGCCATGGAGGGATTTGAAAACAAAGAGGGGAATTTTAAAATCATATTTACCCAAATTACCAGTTCTCAAAAATGAAATAATAAAAATAAAGTTGAGACTCTCCCGGATCACTTCTGCACAGTCAAGTAATCCTCGTGCTTTGTAAGTCTAACAAAACAGGACTTTACAAAAAACATTTAATGAGTCACAACGGGGTAAGTGTTGGTTGGGGGTGGGGGTGAATGAAGAGCAGCAACCACGACTGTGTAACATTCTGGTTTAATGCAAATCTTCAATTTGGTTTGAATGTGTTTAGGATAGTGGAATAATGTGATGTTCCAAATCATCAAATCTCTGACCTGGTTTAGCCTAACATTCACAATGAAATACTTAAATGAGAAGCCAATGTGTTGTTTTCTAAATGTGAAAACATTGCATCTCAATGAATCCTAATTTCCCTTAATTATACAAAATGCGAAAATGTGACGGCGGCTACTTATGTTAATTTTAAGAAATAACACAAATTAAAACTGTGTTTCTCTCCCAGACCACAGCAAACAAAAGCTTAAGTGGCAAGTAATTGATCCCAGCCGTCAACTTTTCGACCAAATTAATATATGTTTTTGTAAACTGGAATCCTCTGGCCTGATTATGATTCCTTATGGGACAATATCACCTCTGTTGACACGTTCATTGATTACGGAAGAAAGTCAGCATTCGATGCGAGTCGTTAATGATTTTTTTTAGCTTTCTCTCAGCTATGACAACACATTAAGCCTACTCTTCCCTGATTTTAATCTGAAATACCAACTGATAAGACAGGAATCATTGCAGACGAGGTTGCCAAATTGGGTTTTCATCATCGTTGCAAACGTATTTGTATGTATTTCTTTTCAAACCATATTGGCTGCTTGTCCTTCAATTTGTGGTAATTTGCCTTGAAGACACAAATTCATATGTATATTTGCACAGCGCAGTGATAGATGCTAAAAGTGCTTGGATATGGATTGTGAATTCTTTTTGCTTTATTGCACTCAAATTTCCTGTATACTTTGAGGGTTTGTGTTTAGATTTGCAGGCCAGAGATGACATTAGCTTGAATAAACCCATTATTCCTTTGAGTCCTGTTAACCTGATTTTTTTTTTTGTAATGGAAGCATGGTCTTTAGGTGTCACTTGGTAACATTGATTTTTGATCATTCTTTATGAAATTCAAAGCTGTGACTCATCCACCATTAGTTCTATTATACAATGACATTTCTCCCACATTTGTTTAACTTCATTGACCCAATATATCCTAAGTGCATAAGGAGTGCATTACTTCCACTGCAGAGCAAAAAATAAAGTCTCCCTGACGCAATTAGTGTTATTAATGGACTCTTCTTAACTCAGCTTTTTAAAACAGTAAACCTTTGCTGTGGTTACAACCATTTTTTTGTGTGTGTAAATTCTGGCAGCATCACTATGAGACCCTAAGAACTTAAAGGTGCAGAACCCCACTGTGAAAGAAATATGTTTATTTCAAAGGAAGGGCGGGTTCCACGAGTAAATTGCCTTTCTGTTAAAAACACACTCCGATTGGCAATCTATGCCACAAAGATGTACTGTACTCTTGTATTAGCACTACACTCTTGTATTAGCACTACACTCCTGCACTAGAACTACACTCCTGTATTAGTACTACATCTGTATTAGTACTATACTCCTGTATTAGTACTACATCTGTATTAGTACTATACTCCTGTATTAGTACTATACTCCTGTATTAGTACTACACCTGTATTAGTACTATACTCCTGTATGCTTCACCCAATGCCTGTGTCTATGTATTTGCGTTGTTTATTTTATGTTTGTCCTATTTTGTATTTTCTTTCCATGTACGGAATGATCTGTTTTGTTAAATACATTTTGAGTGTCCAATTTATTTTTTCCAATTAAAGGCCAATTTAGCGTGACCAATCCACCTACCCTGCACATCTTTGGGTTGTGGGAGCGAAACCTACGCAAACACGGGGAGAATGTGCCAACTCCACACCGACAGTGACCCAAAGCCGGGATTGAAACTGGGACCTCGGCGCCGTGAGGCAGCAGTGCTAACCCACTGCGCCACCATGCTGTCCCTTGGAATGATCTGTTTGAGTTGCACGTAGAACAACACTTTTCACTCTGCCTCGGTACACGTGACACTAAACCTATCCAATCCAATCTAAAGGCCCTCAAATCACTACTTTGATGAATGGCGTCACCACATAATAATAATCTGTATTATTGTCACAGGTAGGCTTACATTAACACTGCAATGAAGTTACTGTGAAAATCCCCTAGTCGCCACATTCCGGTGCCTGTTCGGATACACTGAGGGAGAATTTAGAATGTCCAAATCACCCAACAGCACATCTTTAGGGACTTGTGGGAGGAACCCGGAGCACCCGGAAGGAACCCACGCAGACATGGGGAGAACGTGCAGACTCCGCACAGACAGCTACCCAGTGGGGAATCGAACACGGGACCCTGACTCTTTGAAGCAACAATGCTAACCACAGTGCTACTGAATTACTTTCACACCCTGTACTTTAAGGTCTTGTTACGCCTGCCGTTGTGATGCCATTCTGAGTCAAATGGATGCTGCGTCATTTGGAGGGAGGGGGAGAAGCCAGTTGAGTTGTAATAATAATCGCTTATTGTCACAAGTAGGCTTCAATGAAGTTACTGTGAAAAGCCCCTAGTCACCATATTCTGGCGCCTGTTCGGGGAGGCCGGTACGGGAATTGAACCCTCGCTGCTGGCAGTGTTCTGCATTATAAGACAGCTCTTTAGCCCACTGTGCTAAACCAGTCCTTAGAAGAGTTTATATAGAAACTCTACACTTCGGTAAAGCAGATTTCCACAAATCCTACAAGCAAAATAGCCCACTGTACGTCTGGTGCTCAGTAAGTAGCTATTCATTTGGAATAGAGATTATGCTTGCATTTTTAACATTGTGCGTTATCTAGGAAGGGCTCATTTTCTCTGTTGACTAAGTGGAAAACTCAGAAAAAAGGAGCAGAAATAGGCCATCTGCTCCATCATTCATTATGATCATAGCTAATCATCCAACTCAATAACCTGTTCCTGCTTTCCCCCCTGCTGCACCTGCATGCTTACTTTCAGTGTCTGGCGTACAGGACACCCAGGTCTCATTGCACATTCCCCTCTCTCAGTCTATAGCCATTCTGATAGTAATCTGCCTTCCTGTTTGTGCTACCAAATTAGATAACTTCAAATTTTTCAACATTGTACTATATCTGCCATGCATTTACCCACTCATTCAACCTGCCCAAATCACACTGAAGCATCTCTGCATCCTCCTATCCTCCCACCCAGCTTTGTGACATCTGCAAATTTGGAGATATTACATTTAGTTCCCTCATTTAAATCATTAATATATATTGTGAATAGCTGGGATGCTAGCACTAATCCCTACGGTAGCCCACTAGTCGCTGCGCGCCACTTGGAAAAAGACCCATATATTCCTACTTTTTATTTCCTCTCTGCCAACCAGTTTTCTATCCATCTCAATACACTAACCCTAGTCCTATGTGCTTTCATTTTACACGTTAAGCTCTTATGTGGGACCTTGTCGAAAGCCTTCTGAACATTCAAATAAACAATATCCACTGGCCCCGCCTCAATTCTACTCGTCGCATCCTTGAAGAATTTGATCGAGCATGATTTTCCTTTCATAAATCCATGCTGACTCTATCCGATCCTGCCTCTGTTTTCCAAGTTCTCTGCTGTAAAATTTTCCTTAAGTGCTCTGGGATTTAGATTATCAAGCCCTGGGGATTTATCGGCCTTCAATACCATTAATTCCCCTGCTAATACTGATTTCCTTCAGTTCCTCCCTCTCACTAAACCTGTGTTTCCCAACATTTCTGGTGCGCTATTTGAGTCTTCCTTTGTGAAAGTATATATTTAATTGGCCAGTCATTACTTTGTTCCCCATTATAAATTCCCCATAAATGCAAGGGACCTGCATTTGTCTTCACCAATCTTTTTCTCTTCACGGACCTATTGAAGCATTACAGTCAGTTTTTAATTCCCTCACAAGCTTACTCTCATACTCTATTTTCCCTTTCTCAATCAATCCCTTTGTCCTCCTTTGCTGAATTCTAGACTGCTCCAAATCCTCTGCTCTGCTGTTTTTTCTGGCAAATTTGTAAGCCTCTTCCTTGCATTTAATGCTTTCCCTACTTTCCTTTGTAAGTCATGGTTTGGCCACTCTTCACGTTTTATTTTGGATTGACATTTTGCACCAGACAGAAATGAACAAATGTTGCAGCTCACCCATGTGCTCTTTCAATGTTTGCCATTGCCTATCTACCGGCATCCCTTTAAGTAATGTTCCCCAATCCACCATAGTCAGCTCACACCTCATACCATTGTAGATTCTTTTATTTAGAATCAGGACCCTAGTCTCAGAATCACCGTCCAGCTTGATGAAGAATTCTATCATCTTATGATCGCTCATCCCTAAGGGGCATCACACAACTAGAATGCCAATTATTCCTTTCTTGTTACACAATACACAGCCAAGGATGATTTGTTCTCTAGTTGGTTCCTCAACGTATTGGTCCAAAAAAACCATCCCGTATACACTCCAGGAATTCCTCCTCTATGGTATTGTGGCTAATTTGATTTGCCCAATCTATATGCAGATTAAAATTGCCCATAATTACTGATGTGCCTTTATCGCATGCATCTCTAATTTCCTATTTACTGCCATCCCCAATATAACCACTACAGTTTGGGATCTATATACAACGCCCACTAACACTTATTTTGCCTCTTAGTGTTTCTCAGCTCTACCCATATAGATTCCACATCATTGGAGCTAATATCTTTCCTCACTATTGCATTAGTTTCCTCTTTAACCAGCAATGCAACCCCACGTCCTTTTTCATTTTGTCTGTCCTTCTTAAATATTGAGTATCTCTGGACATTCAGTTTGCATCGCTGGTCAACCTGCGGCCATGTCTCCATAATCCCCACTACATAATACCCGTTTACATCTGTTTGCACGATTAATTAATCTTCTTTATTGTGAATACAGCCTGCATTGAGGGACAAAGCCCGAAGACTTGTCTATTTAACATTCCTTTTCCCATTCTCGTTATTTTTCACTGTGGCCCTGTTTGATTCTGGCCCTTGGTTTCTCTGCCCATCACCTTTCTTATTCCCTCTGTCTTTTGTTCTTATCCTTGTTTTTCCCTCCTCTGACTCCTTGCTTAGGATCCCATCCCCCTGCCATTTTAGTTTAAACCCTCCCCAACTACTCTGGCAAATACTCTCCCGAGGACATCAGATGGCCGGTGTGTGGTTCAAAATAACCAGGGCTGAGCAACTCTTATAAAACAAAATAAGCAACTCTTCGACCAATGGGAGCAAGGTGAGGGAAGTTGTGCTATTGACCGTGAGGGGGAACCATGAGGTGGGTTGAGGTTATGAGTTGAGGGGGGGGGGGGTGTTGTTTGTAAGCCTGAGAGCGGGGGTAGGGGCATCATTTCAACATGTGAGGTGGTGGATACAGGAATCTTGAGATCATTAAAGCAGGGGGAGATATAAAATCAACTAAGGTTTTCTTGTTGAGTCGCAACATTTTCTCTTCTCAGCTGGCTGACTCACTCACTGGCAGTCCTACTCGAGTGACTCAACCTCACCCTGGAGATGCTCAGGATTAATCTCCCTCGGGCTGTTCAGAAATAAGGGACAAAACGTATTTCTTGGTCGGTGGCCCAGTGGTTAGCACTGCTGTCTCACAGCGCCAGGGACCCTGGTTCAATTCCACTTTTGGGTTACTGTCTGTGTGGAGTTTACACATTCTCCCCATGTCTGCATTGGATTTCTCCAGGTGCACTGGTCTCCTCACACAATCCAAAGATTTGCAGGTTGGATGGCAGATCCATTTTACTTTGAATTAAAGGAGACAGTTTAAAACATAAGCATCTTCTAAAGTTCAGTGGTCATAACATTACCCAAACAACCTTAAGCAGGTTTTCCTTTCTGAACGAAATAATTTGCTTTGTTTACATTTATAATCTGAAATGCACTGTCTGAAAAGCTGTGGTGAAGCGGAAGAAAAATGCAGATGTATGGGGAAGAGGCAGGGGAATGGGAATGAATTCAATAATTCATTCAAAAAGCTGTCAGAGGCACAATGGGCAGAATGGCTGTTCTTCTGTGCTGTATTGTTCTATGATTCATTTGTACCACTGCCAAAGTACGCTGGTGTCATTGCCGCATTGAACTGGAACACAATAACCACGTGAGTGCAGTGAGCTTGCTTGCACTCAGATTACACTTATAACCTGCAGAAACTCTTTTCGTTAACTACATTGGACAAAACTGAACACACTCCATAACAAGTAGGTCACATGGGCTTTCTCCAGGCAGGTTTTGTAGCAGGTCACATGCCCCTTTCAAACCACTCCATTTTACTTTAAATTAAAGGAGACAGTTTAAAGCATAACCGTCTTCTGAAGTTCAGCAATCATGACATTACCCAAACAACCTCAGCCAGTTTTCCTTTCCGACCTAAATAATTAGCTTTGTTTACATTTAAGATTCTAGGAGCACGCCACTCGCAAACTTAATATGGAATTCAACTGTATTATGATGAGCTTTTCACAGAGGATCTTTCATTGTTCGATTACTACTTAACCCTGCCTCGTTACACAGTACTAGATCTAAAACAACTTTATTCCTCACTGTTTTCACGAGAGTATTTCACAAACTAGCCTTATAGATTACTGTTGCCAATTGAAATGAAATGAAATGAAAATCGCTTATTGTCACGAGTAGGCTTCAAATGAAGTTACTGTGAAAAGTGCCTGAAGATGAAGACTCAGATGAGGATTGAAACCCTGTGGAAGAAATATTGTCATTTGGCCCACTCATTGCCAGCAGCACAGGTAATTTACTGCAGGTACCTGAGAGGGTAGTATTGAGGTGGGATCTACATGTGGTGAGTCACCAACCTGGAGAGGGCTGCTGCCAGGACAGAGAGAAAGGGTGGTATTTGTGCAAGCTCATTGGAGGCCAAGGTCACAGATTATTTTTTCTTCAGTGGATTCAATTGAGTGGCAAACAAAACAGGGATGATGGGCATGCACAAGTACAAAGTGCCAGTGCAGTAGGAGGCCCTTCGGCCCATCGAGTCTACACCGACCCTCTGAAAGAGCAATTTACCTGGGCCCACTCCCCCATCCTATCTCCGTAACCCTGCATATTAATCACGGCCAATCCACCTAACCTGCACCTTTGGACTGTGGGAGGAAACCGGAGCACCCGGAGGAAACCCACGCAGACACGGGGAGAACGTGCAACCTCCACACAGTCACCTGAGGTCAGACTTGAACCCGAGTCCCTGACGCTGTGAGGCAGCAGTGCTAACCACTCTGCCACCCTGCCCCCCCCCCAAAAAAAAGTTTCTCCTCATCTCCGACTTAACTGGGAGATTCCTTATTTTTAAACTCCCCCTAGTTCTGGTCTCTCTTACAAGGGGAAACATCTTTCAGCATCCACCCTGTCAAAACCCGCCAGGATCTTTAATGTTTCATGGAGGAACCTGGCTCCAACCTGGCACAGGACTCCAGCATGGATGTAGCGGACAACTCCCTGAGATCACTGCGGTGACGCAGTGTCTGATGGCTGATATCTCAGTTTTTCTCCACCACAAGCAGAGACCGCCCAGTGTTTCAGAGCTGCAGTGGAAGATCAGGGTGAGGTCTTGTTGTCGTGCAGGCTCACATTGGTGCCATTATGGCAGTGGTTCCAAATCCTCAAAGAGGCTTTCAAGGTCTCACAACATTCCAACAATCTGTCCTCCAGAAGCTTACGAGCAGTGTTAAGGCACCATCCAGGGGGGAGTAGCAGGGGTTCTGTGGAGCATCAACCTACTGCCCTTTCTCAGGATAATGGTGTTCACGTTCCAACCATTGACAGAGTATTAAAGAATGCAGACGTACATGACGAGACATTCTATGGGTAAAGACCTATATCTCCCAACTTTCCAGTCAGTTATTGTGGAATAATATTGGCCAGCATTAAATGCCAAACATATTTGCTATTTCTTCTGGTGTTGGATTAATGCAGTGAACAACTGCAAATTTTGCCAGGATTGTCACAAACCTTTAGATTTTTAGATTTAGATTTATTTGTGATGTGGACCGAGGTACAGTATTGTTCTGCGTACAGTCCAGGCAGATTGTTCCAAACATGAAAAAACATAGGACATACGATAAATACACAATGTAAATGCAAAGACACAGACATTGTTTGAACGTACGGAGTGCAGTACTGCTCAGTGGAGATGATGCGGTGTGGAGAGATCGGTTCAGTTCATAAGAGGGTCGTTTAGGAGTCTGGTGATAGTGGGGAAGAAGCTGCTTTTGAACCTGTTAGTGCGTGTTCTCAGACTTTTGTATTTTCTGCCCAATGGAAGAGAGAATAAGACATTGGGAGGGGTCTTTGATTATGCTGCCCGCTTTCCCAAGGCAGCGGAGTCAATGGATGGGAGGCGGGTTTGCATGATGGAACGGACTGAGTTTACGACTCTATGTAGTTTCTTACGATCTTGGGCCGAGCAGTTGCCATACCAGGTTGTGATGCAGCCAGTTCGGATGCTTTCTCTGGTGCATCTGTAAAAATTGGGAAGAGTCAATGTGGACATGCTGAATTTCCTTAGTTTCCTGGGAATGTATCGACGCTGTTGTGCTTTCTTTGTCGTAGCCTCGACATAGGTGGACCAGCACAGATTGTTGGTGATATTACACCTAGGAATTTGAAGCTGTCAACCATCTCCACCTCGGCACCATTGATATGGGGTGTGTACGACACTTCGCTCCCTTTAGTTTTGCTGGCATTGAGGGAGAGATTGATGTCATTGCACCACGCCGCTAGGTTCTCTATCTCCCTCCTGTACTCTGACTCATCGTTGTTTGTGATCCGATCCACTACAGTCGCGTCATCAGCAAACTTATAAATGAGGTTGGAGCTGAATTTTGCCACACAGTCATGTATGTATAGGGAGTACAGTAGGGGGTTAAGCACGCAGCCTTGCGGGGTCCCGGTATTGAGGACTATCATGGAGGAGGTGTTATTGTTCATCCTTACTGATTGTGGTTTATGGGTCAGAAAGCCGAGGATCCAGTTTCGGAGGGAGGAGCCAAGTCCTACGTTTTGGAGCTTTTATATGAACTTTATTATGGCGCTGAAGGCGGAGTTGTAGTCAATGACCTTTAAACCTTCAGGTTTGTCCAATCAGGATACATCTGGTATGGATCATTCAAATACCAGTTCTGGCTTTTCCAGAGATCCGTCGTCATTTTGTCCAGCATTTTGCTTTGCGTCCTGCTGCAGAAGACATGTTGTCGGAGTATGCGTTTCACACTTCTGAGCTCTTAAGTGCCTCCTTGAAGGAACAGGTGCCATGTCCAAGAGGATCATGAATGGACTGGGTGTCCTGAACACATTGATGTCTGAACAGTGTGCCTAAACTCCAGGAGCACCTGCACCATCGAGGCAACTGGCAACAATCAAACACTAAAGAGCTGGGCTCCAGCACTGGGTATCCTCTCGCAGCTAAAGGTTAAGCGTCTGGACGAGCAGAGGGCAGCTGAGCACGGGCTCGCTAATGTTGCTGACAGATGTCTGGGGTCTAGGGGCTCCGGATTTGACCAGGTGAGTGCGCATGGCGAGGTTTGGCAGCACAACTGGCTTGCTTGATGGCACTCTGAGGGTAGGCGGGACAGTCATGGTAAGGCTGGGGAGGATTGGGAGATACGAGGATCCCGGGATTGAAGACCTAACTGATTGTTGGTCTCTCTCCTTCTCCAATTTCTTCCAGATACAAATATTTTTGCTGGTGTGGATCCCACTGAGGCTTCCCTCCCCTGTGCTTGTAGAAAACAAGAGGGGCAGATGCCAACAATGGCAGCAAGACCATCGCAGACTGGAGGCGGCACCATGTGCAGGAGGTCACCGCACACCTTGAAGACCACCCGCCCATCAGGCTGAGGATGGACCAGAAGAGGAGGGCAATGACTTGCAAGGGAATCCAGGAATTGTTGATGATTCAACGCGCTCACGGGCAGCAGAAGCTGCAGACGACTGCGTCTTATCAGGGAGGCAGTGCGACACCTGTGCCACGTTCTTACGGACATGGCACCCTGCGAAGGTGGAGGACACCCACTCCCGGTAGCCATGAAGCTCATGCAGCCCTGAATGTATATGCCATTGAGTCATTCCAGGACTTGAGCGGGGGACCTGTGTAGCATATCTTTCGCCCACCGGGGCATCCGGGAAGGTGAAGGATGTTCTGTATGCCCTGGCATCAGATCATCACCTTCTACCAGATCCTCATATCTCCCAGGCTCCCCCAACCTTACCATGACTGTGCTGCCAACTCTCAGAGTGCCGTCAAGCTAGCCAGCTGTGCCCTCCTCCATCTGGCACAGCTGCGTGGCGACATGCTGCAGGAGGTTGAGGAGGACGAGGAGGAGGGACATGTGGCATGATCTGAGGTGGACGAGAACCAAGAAGCGCTGGAGGACAAGCCCGAGGAGGAGCCAAAGAACTGAAGACAGCCGGTGGCAAGTATCTGACACGCTAGGAGAACCCTCATCATCTCCAGATTCCTGTGATACCAGGCTGTGTCCATCAGCTCACCATCCCCTTCCCCCTGTTCCCCCCAAGGGTCTGTGTCACGTCACTCCAGGGTGATGGGCCTGTGTTGGCACTGTCAGCTAGTAGGTCCCTATACAAGGCAAGAGAGTGATGACCACTCACTGTGAGGAAAGCTTTCTGACTCCTGTCTTTCTACTCACAGCGCACCCATGCCCATCCTCATGACGGAGTCTGCATCAGGGACATTTGATCTTGGACCACTGTCGGAGAGTGTGTGCATATGTGTGGGTGTGTGAAGGAGGGGGTGGTGCAGGGGGAGCAGGGGGGACAGGGGTTGGGTGTGGGAAGGCCCGCTGTGATATGAATGTGATCAAGGCTTCACATGTCTCCGGTAAGAAATGTTTTAGTGATGAACGTTTCAATGTAACAGATTTCCATCCCAACCAGCTATGGAAGGTGGCCTCACCACCATTCAGTGCTCCTCACTCTTCTTGATCTTACGTGGCCTCCCGCTACGTCTAGGTGTGTCCCCAGGATGCACATCAGATGTGGAGGAAGCCTGCTGCTGGCCGTGCCCTGTGCTGTGGCATTTGATGCCCTTGCCGGGATCCTCCGGAGGACTTGTGCCAAAGGGTCCCGGCTGACTTACTGGTGTCACAATGTCGCTGTGCCACCCTGTTCTGCCCGCTGCCCTTGAGATGCGCCAATTTCAGAAGGACCGCCTTAGTCTTCTTGGTGGCAAGCCTCAGGATAGACTCCAACGCCTCCTCCTCCAGGAGGGTACCGGGTGTAGGGCCCTAGGCGACTGTCTGGGATGGAGGGGAAGCTGGAGATGGAGAATCTGACATTACAACCACTTTACAGTGGAGGACTTCCAATCGCTTTTCTCAATACTGTCGCTGCTGTAACTCTGAAAGCAGCAACATTAAAGAGATAGATTTTGTGCCCTGCATGTTTAATTGTCATTCATGGGTGAACGCTATTGGTTTTTCGCGTTTGCAAAGGAAAATTTATGTGCAGGTGGCTAGAACATAGAACATAGAACATTACAGCGCAGACAGGCCCTTCGGCCCTCGATGTTGCGCCGTCCTGTGAAACCCTTCTAAAGTCCCTCTACACTATTCCCTTGTCGTCCATATGCCTATCCAATGACCATTTGAACGTGTTTAGTGTTGGCGAGTCCACTACTGTTGCAGGCAGTGCATTCCACGCCCTTACTACTCTCTGAGTAAAGAACCTACCTCTGACATCTGTCCTATATCTATCTCCCCTCAATTTAAAGCTATGTCCCCTCGTGCTGGACATCACCATCCGAAGAAAAAGGCTCTCGATGTCCACCCTATCTAATCCTCTGATCATCTTGTATGCCTCAATTAAGTCACCTCTTAACCTTCTTCTCTCTAACGAAAACAGCGTCAAGTCCTTCAGCCTTTCCTCATATGATCGTCCCTCCATACCAGGCAACATTCTTGTAAATCTCCTTTGCACCTTTTCCAAAGCTTCCACATCCTTCCTATAATGTGGCGACCAGAACTGCACACAATACTCCAAATGCGGCCGCACCAGAGTTTTGTACAACTGCAACATGACCTCATGGCTCCGAAACTCAATTCCTCTACCAATAAAAGCTAACACACCGTACACCTTCTTAACAACCCTCTCAACCTGGGTGGCAACTTTCAGGGATCTATGGACATGGACACTGAGATCTCTCTGCTCGTCCACTCTACCAAGAATCTTACCATTAGCCCAGTACTCTGTCTTCCTGTTATTCCTTCCAAAATGAATCACCTCACACTTTTCTGCATTAAACTCCATTTGCCAGCTGTCAGCCCAGCTCTATCTATGTCCCTCTGTAACTTGTAACATCCTTCTGCACTGTCCACAACTCCACCGACTTTAGTGCCATCTGCAAATTTACTCACCCATCCTTCTACGCCCTCCTCCAGGTCATTTATGAAAATGACAAACAGCAGCGGCCCCAAAACAGATCCTTGTGGTACACCACTAGTAACTGGACACCAGTCAGAGCATTTCCCATCAACCACCACCCTTTGTCTTCTATCAGCTAGCCAATTTCTGATCCAAACTGCAAAATACCCTGAATCCCATGCCTCTGTATATTCTGCAATAGCCTACCGTGGGGAACCTTATCAAATGCTTTACTGAAATCCATATACACCACATCAACTGCTTTACCCTCATCCACCTGTTTGGTCACCTTCTCGAAGAACTCAATTAGGTTTGTGAGGCACAACCTACCCTTCACAAAACCATGTTGACTATCTCTAATCAAATTATTCCTTTCCAGATGATTATACATCCTATCTCTTATAAACCTTTCCAAGACTTTTCCCACAACAGAAGTAAGGCTCACTGGTCTATAGTTACCGGGGTTATCTCTACTCCCCTTCTTGTACAAGGGGACAACATTTGCTATCCTTCAGTCCTCTGGCACTATTCCTATAGACAAAAATGACTTAAAGATCAAAGCCAAAGACTCAGCAATCTCCTCCCTAGCTTCCCAGAGAATCCTAGGATAAATCCAATCCGGCCCAGGGGACTTATCTAATTTCACACTTTCCAGAATCTCTAACACCTCCTCCTGTTGAACCTCAAGCCCTTCTAGTCTAGTAGCCTGTATCTCAGTATTCTCCTCGACAACTTTGTCTTTTTCCTGTGTGAATACAGACGAAAAATATTTAGCACCTCTCCTATCTCCTCGGACTCCACGCACAACTTCCCACTACTGTCCTTGACTGGCCCTACTCTTACCTTAGTCATTCGTTTATTCCTGACATACCTATAGAAAGCTTTAAGGTTATCCTTGATCCTACCTGCCAAAGACTTCTCATGTCCTCGCTTGGCTCTTCTTAGCTCTCTCTTTAGGTCCTTCCTAGCTAACTTGTAAGTCTCAAGCGACCCAACTGAACCATCACTTCTCATTTTCACATAAGCCTCCTTCTTCCTCTTGACAAGTGATTCAACTGCTTTAGTGACCCATGGTTCCCACGCTCGACCACTTCCTCCCTGCCTAACAGGTACATACTTATCAAGGACACGCAGTAGCTGTTCCTTGAACATGCTCCACATTACCATTGTGTCCATCCCCTGCTGTTTTCCTCTCCAGCCAATGCATCATAAGTCTTGCCTCATCGCATCATAATTGCCTTTCCCCCAGCAATAACTCTTGCCCTGCGGTGTATACCTATCCCTTTCCATCGCTAAAGTAAACGGAATCAAATTGTGGTCACTATCACCAAAATGCTCACCTACCTCCAAATCTAACACCTGTCCTGGTTCATTACCCAGTACCAAATCCAATACGGCCTCGCCTCTTGTTGGCCTATCTACATACTGCATCAGGAAACCCTCCTACACACATTGGACAAAAATGAACCCATCTAAAGTACTCGAACTATAGTGTTTCCAGTCCCCCATAACAACTACCCTGTTATTTTCGCTCCTATCCAGAATCATCTTTGCAATCCTTTCATCTACATCTCTGGAACTTTTCAGAGGCCTATAGAAAAGCCCTAACAGGGTGACCTCTCCTTTCCTGTTTCTTAACTCAGCCCATACTACCTCAGTATTCGAGTCCTCATCAAATGTCCTCTCAGCCACCGTAATACTGTCCTTGACTAACAATGCCACGCCTCCCCCTCTCTTACCACCTTCCCTGAGCTTACTGAAATATCTAAACCCCGGCACCTGCAACAACCATTCCTCTCCCTGCTCTATCCATGTCTCCGAAATGGCCACAGCATCAAAGTCCCAGGTACTAACCCATGCTGCAAGCTCACCCACCTTATTCTGGATGCTCCTGGCATTGAGGTAGACGCATTTTAAACCACCTTCCTTCCTGCCGGTACACTCCTGCAACTTTGAAACCTTACTCATGACCTCACTACTCTCCGCTTCTTGTGTACTGGAGCTACAATTCAGGTTCCCAATCCCCTGCTGAACTAGTTTAAACCCTCCCGAAGAGCATTAGCAAATCTCCCCCCCAGGATATTAGTACCCCTCTGGTCCAGGTGTAGACCAACATGTTTGTAGAGGTCCCACCTACCCCAGAATGAGCCCCAATTGTCCAGGAATCTGAAACCCTCCTTCCTGCACCATCCCTGCAGCCACGTGTTCAACTGCTCTCTCTCCCTATTCCTCGACTCGCTAGCACGTGGCACGGGTAACAACCCAGAGATAATAACTCTGTTTGCCCTGGATCTAAGTTTCCACCCTAGCTCCCTGAATTCCTGCCTTACATCCCTATCCCTTTTCCTACCTATGTCGTTGGTACCTATGTGGACCACGACTTGGGGCTGCTCCCCCTCCCCCTTAAGGATCTCGAAAACACGATCCGACACTTAGACTTCTCTAAGTAGAGCTGCAAGTTTATTTCCACATGTTTCCCCATCATTGTTTTTGCTTCGGAAGAAGACAGCAAGACAATCCAAAGACATCTTTATTATTGGCATTGATGCTGATCCACACTCTGTCCACAGGGAGGCGTGTGTGAGTTGAAAAAAAACTGACTGGTTATTTTATCCAATATCACACAGTCACACTGCACCTTGTAAACCTGGCTTTGTGGGAATGTCCATTTGCCAGGAAAGGCGGAAGTTTGTTCCTTGGATCTTACTCCTAGCCTGATCACACCTGATCTGACTCCTCTCAAGCCTGGGCCAATATTTAACCCTCAATCAACGTTGTTGAAAAGATTACGGATTAGGTGGGAGCTGGCAGCATATTAATTGGCAGCCACTGATCATACATTCAATAAAAATACTTCATTGGTTGCAAAGTGCTTTTGGGACATTCCGAGGATGTGAAAGGCGCTTTGTAAATGCATGTCCGTTCTTTCCTTACTTAACAGTTCAGTTTTTTTTGAGAAGTTTAGAGTACCCAATTCATTTTTCCAATTAAGGGGCAACTTAGTGTGGCCAATCCACCTACCCTGCACATCTTTGGGTTGTGGGGGCGAAACCCACACAGACACGGGGCGAATGTGCGAACTCCACACGGACAGTGACCCAGAGCCGGGATCGAACCTGGGACCTCAGCGCCGTGAGGCAGCAATGCTACCCACTGCGCCACCATGCTGCCCATGAGTTCAGTTGTGATGAAGTTCTGGGCTTGTTTGTCATATAATTGAACATTGCATTGAATATTAATGGCATATCTGAATACATCAAAAGTATAAACGGCACATGTGCCCAGATGCTCGTTCCTTTGCGAAATGGATTGAACCCATTTTAGCTGCAAAGTTTTGCACAGTAGTGCAATAATGTTAATCAAACATACGATAAAGATAGCAGCAACAGACCTGTAGCTAACATACAAAAAACGATATTAAGAGTTAACTCGGCACAGCAAACAGAATTAAACACTTCTCCGCTCTGAGTGCATCTCCCAACTAGGATTAGCTGATGACAATATTAACAATGTGCTGGGTAATGTGTTCAGGTCATACTGAATGACACGCAGCTTGTTAGTATTCAGGTTTCCCCAGGCGTCTTTATACGCATTAGCTGTCAAATGCATAAGCAGAGATTAAATTTACAGTTTAGATGTACTGTTATTAAGATCTAACAGTAGTTTTGGAAGAACAAGATGATTAGATGTGCATATAATATTGTATTGTGTCTTTGCCAGTGACTTGTCAAAACAATTATTTGATTAATTAACCGTATTAGTTTTGTTCACATAAATTTACGACATGTAGTTTTCAACATTTCTTATTGGTAAGCTAATCATATTTGACTTGGAAAATGCATACCCGATTATAGGGAGCAGGGAAGTAATGACTATTATTGCGGATGAAGATTGGTCACGATTATATAATTGATTTGAAATTGTTCAGCTGATAGGGGTGTTTTTTTGTTATTCATCTTTAAGGTGTGAGCATTGCGGCAAAGCCCAGCATTTAGGAAAGGCAGAAAGCTCTGAAAGATGGGGCAGGAATTACCATGCTGCTTCCAGGGATGAGGGGTTTTAGTTACAGGAGTTAGGTTGGAAAGGCTGGGGTTGATCCCCATGGAGTAATGGAGATTGAGGGGAAATGTGATAGACTTGGATGGGCTTGGATAAGGCAGGCAAGGACAAGCTCTTCCCAATAGTTGAAGGTACACCAAGGACTAGGAGACGCAAATGGAAGATTTTGAACTACAGATGGAAGGATTTGAGGAAGAACCTTTTTGTGCAATGAGTGGTAAGGACCTGGAACCTGCTGCCCATATATTTTGGATGGGAACTCAAAGGGAATAAACTTCTTCTAATTCTGTTGCTTCACAGCGCCAGGGTCCCAAGTTCGCTTCCAGGCTTGGGTCACTGTCTGTGCGGAGTTTCCTCCCACAAGTCTAAAAGACGTGCTTGTTAGGTGAATTGAACATTCTGAATTCTCCCTTTGTGTATCTGAACAGGTGACGGAATGTGGCGACTCGGGGATTTTCACAGTAACTTCATTGCAGTGATAATGTAAGCCTTCTTGTGACAATAAAAATTATTTTTAAAAAACTTGCAGGGTTATGGGGATTGAGAGGGGGAATGGAACTGATTGGATTGCTTCATGAGGGGAAGGATAACATGTATTTGATGGACTGAATGGCTTTTTCCTGTGCCGTAAATGGCTCCATGACTCTATGCATGGCCCATTTTTAATTGTCCCGCGAATCACAGAATGGTTACAACACAGAAGAAGGACATTTGGCCCAACATGTTTTTCTGTAAGAACAACCCAAAGAAATTGTGATAGAATGTGAATGGCTTGTTCGGTTACTTCAAAGGGCACTTAAAAGATAACCGCATTACTGGCCTGGGGCCACATTTAGGCCTGAAAGGGATGGCAGATTTCCTTCCGTATGGGCAGCACATAGCACAGGAGTTAGCACTGTGGCTTCACAGCACCAGGGACCTGCGTTCGATTCCCGGCTTGGGTCACTGTCTGTGTGAAGGCTGCACTTTCTCCCCGTGTCTGCGTGGGATTCCTCCGGGCGCACCGGTTTCCTCCCAAAAGTCCCAAAAGACGTGCTTGTTAGGTGAATTGGACATTCTGAATTCTCCCTCAATGTACCTGAGCAAGCGTCGGGAGTGTGATGACTAGGGGATTTTCACAGTGACCTCATTGCAGTGTTAATGTAAGCCTACCTGTGACACTAATAAAGTGTCATAAATTATTATAAAGGGCATGATGAACCTATTGGGTTTTATGACAATTGGATCGCTTCATTTATTGTTGCTGGTTTTTACCTTTATAGATTTTTAATGCTGATTTCAAATTCCCAAATTTGAAATTTTAGCTGACTTTCTTTTGGATTATTAGCTGAGTAACGCAAACACCACGTTACTGGTACCTCATGTCAAGTGAATGCGCACAATCTCACATTTGACAATGTCAAAAATCAAAGGTTGTTTTAACAAACAGTAGCTCATAATTTGTAGGAGAGGAGTCGTATCTCTTTCTCTAAGAGTTACATAAACAGCTGTAAGTTATCACTTGACAGTGCCACCTTCAAACCGGCAGGTTATTATCTTGATGGCTTACAAACCCAGTATTCACTGGGGAGAGTCTGTGATGTAAAGCAGTTAATGAGGTGCTGGCTGAAAAAAGAACTCACAGTGTGACTGTGATTAACACTTAGACACTGAGGATGCTCGAGTGTTAATCTTCACAAAAAATATGACGACAAACATCAGGCTTCAAACACCAGTGTTGACAAGGCAAGAATCCACTTACTTAAAGCTTAGCAGAAAGTATACACTTCAGCTCATGTAAGTCAAAATGGTTGATTTAAAAACAAATGTTTTTTTTTTAAGACTATTTTTGTTGTTTTTTTTTAGCAATTTCTCTACCATGTAGTGATGAATTGTCACAAAAATGGGGGTTATTCTCGTTGCTGAGTGAAAAATAAAATTGCGGTGAAATAGCTTCCTTTGTCCATCAAATGGTCAGATACTCCAGACGCTGGCTAAGCCGACGCTCAATGCTATTCCACGATTAACTCAGCAAAGGTCTTTTTAAGGGATCAGTTCTTTCACCCCGCCCCATTCTCCGAGACAAAATGACCAAGACGGTAGCGAGCTCACCCCCACGAAGGAAGTTTGGCTGTGAGATGAGGCTGGAACACTGACCTCCGAGTTCAGTTTTCTCATCTTACAACCTGCAGGTCACCATTATAATGGCCACACTGTGCTTCCCATTTCACAACACTGTCTGATCAAGACTGACCACAGGAAAGATTGAGCGTTATGGATGAGTGGAGACACTTTAATGCACAGCCTTCCAATCCTACTGATATTTCCTATCTATCAGCTTCAATAGAAGACTTGACAGTATTCCATCTGTTACATAAGTTCAATTGAGTGTATGGAGGTTGGCAGCGGAGCACAATTAACCCATTAAAATGTGAGAATTTTACAGGTTAACCATTAAATGCTCTGAATGAAAGAATGGGCTGAGGTTCTTTTATTTGAATTCACAATGTACAGTACTGCTCAATATATTTATCATGCACTGCACGATTTGAACGGGTGGTGAAAGCAGATTCAGTTGTAACTTTCAAGAAGGGATTAGCTAAGTACTTGAAGAAGAAACAGAGCTCCTGCCTCTGTTGTCGTTGTGCCAGCATCACAGACTGATAGCCATACTCCGTCAGCATTTATATGGGTAGTGCTAGCTAAACTAGGCATGGGCTGCGTAAATAGTCCTGATCGTGGAAACTTTTACATGGAAATAATCTAAAGATGGGTCTTGAACATTTCGCGTGATGGAGCATGTTCCATTCTGGCTTGGTCCTTTGGGAAGAAAGATTGTTGATGCATTGTCTCGGAATCAAATACGCTTTGCAGTATTTGATTCTTTGTAGTATTTCTAGTCCTCTTTGTAGGGGCGGCACAGTAGCACAGTGGTTGGCACTGTTGCTTCACAGCACCAGGGACCCAGGTTCAATTCTCGCTTGGGTCACTGTCTGTGCGGAGTCTGCATGTTCACCCCGTGTCTGCTTGGGTTTCCTCCGAGTGCTCCGATTTCCTCCCACAAGTCCCGAAAGACATGCTTATTAGGTGAATTGGACATTCTGAATTCTCCCTCAGTGTGCCCGAACAGGTGGCAACTAGGGGATTGTCACAGTGACTTCACTGCAGTGTTAATGTAAGCCGACTTGTGACACCAATAAAGATTATTATTATTATTAGTTTGTGTGGATGGCTACCTTATGTTTTTCCACTGATGGAGGGCACCAGATACTTCTTTCTGTCAGTTCCCATGAGTTCCTTCCATATTTTATAGAACATGGTCAGTGTGGCATGGTAGCACAGTGGTTAGCATTGTTGCTTCACAATGCGAGTGTCCCAGGTTCGATTCCCGGCTTGGGTCACTGTCTGTCTGCACGTTCTCTCTGTGTCTGCGTGGGTTTCTCCCTCTGTGTACCCGAACAGGCGCTGGAATATGGCGACTAGGGGCTTTTCACAGTAACTTAATTGCAGTGTGCCTACATGTGCCAATAAAGATTATTATTGTATTATATTTTTTCTCTCTCCTTTTCTATGAGGCAAGGGTTGAGGTGACTAATCTGACTGCTTTTTCAAAAGAACTTCTTCAAACTGCCACCCTTGGCCCAATGGGCCGAATGGCTCCCTAACACGTGAGAGTCTTTGGAACAAATGCCAGGAGCTGGTTTAGCACAGTGGGCTAAACAGCTGGCTTGTAATGCAGAACAAGGCCAGCAGCGCGGGTTCAATTCCCGTACCAGCCCCCCGAACAGGCGCAGAATGTGGTGACTAGGGGCTTTTCACAGTAACTTCATTGATGCCTACTTGTGACAATAGCGATTATTATTATTGAATGCAGCCTTCAGAAGCTTCAAAGTTCATTCAAAGGGTTAAAGTATCTGGTTGCTGACTAAAGAACTGAAGTATGGACATTTGATCTCCGGGATGAAATATGAGGATTTGTTGCAGATTCTCCTAATTGTAATAGATCAACTTAAACGTTGCGGAGTAGGTTGCTTTCCTGATTGTCAGTATCAATTTTACATTCTGTTCAGACAAAACAAATACAGATTGTTTGTTCATTTGTCCAGCAGCCTTTGACTTCAGCTATTTCTGAAATTGATGATACGGTGAAAGGAATCAGTATTTATCTAGCTGTAATCCAGGTCACCATGGTGTTTTACAAATTGCTGCAATTATGTTCACCACATAAGTTGCTGCTGGCAACAGCGAAAACTAATAATATTGGTTTGAACTGGGGGTCAGCACATTGAATAGCGATAGTCTCTATTAACCAGAAGATGTGCAGGATGGAAATGTTTTGCTGTCATTTGGTGGGAGGCGTGAATTTATAGATATATATATAAAACAAAGGGCGGGATTTTCTGGCCGTTTGCGCTGACGGTATCTTCCTGTCCCGTCGATGGCACATCCTTGATGCGGGCCGGGAGAGCGGGGCGCGGTCAATGGGAAACCCCATTGACAATGGCAGGGCCAGGAGATGCCACCACCAGCCACTGGCCCTCCACCGCTGCAGAACACGCCACGGTGCGGGAGGAAACTCACTCTAATAGTTTGCATTAACTTCTATATATTACGCATACAGTTTTCATGTTTCTAGATATATAATATATAGGCAGGTAGGACTTGAGTACGAAAAATAATATCGTAACAATAATTTCAAACTTCATTAAATATGTTTGATGATTTTCCATATGTTTTTAAGGTATGTTTCTTGTATTATCCTTGGCACACTCACCTCTAGTCAAAAGCTGACACTCCAGTGCATTACTGAAGGAATGCTGAACTTCAATTATGTCCTCTATCGGACAAGATGTTAAAATGTCCTGTCTGCCGTCACAGGTAGATGTGAACTATCTTACTGTGTTATTTTAGGAAGCAGAGAGAGGGGAGTTTTCCCTGCTGTTCCAAGTAATATTTTCCCCTCAAACAACATCCCCCCAAGGCAGATTATCTCGCCATTATCATATTGCTGCCTGTAGGAGTTTACTGTGTGCCAAATGGCTGATGCGTTTGCTGCTTTGCAATGCTGACCATATTTCAAACGTATTTTGTTGGCTGGACAACAGTTTTGGAAGTGCCATGGCTATGAATCATAGAATTTACAGTGCAGTCGGAGGCTATTTGGCTCATCGAGTCTGCACCGACCCTTGGAAAGAGCACCCTACCTAATCCCACGCTTCCACCCTATCCTTACACATCCACTCTCTCCCCATAACCCCACCTAAACTTTTTTGGACACCAAGGGCAATTTAGCAAAGCCAATCCACCTACCCTTCACATCTTTGGACTGTGGAAGGGAACTGTAGCACCTGGAGGAAACCCACGCACAGGAAGAACGTGCAGACTCCGCACAGACAGTGACCCAAGCCGGGAATTGAACCTGGGACCCTGGAGCTGTGAAGCAACTGTGCTAACCACTGTGCTAACGTGCTGCCCACGAAAGGCGCTATGTAAACACACATTTTTCTTTGTATATCTTAAGCATTTAGTTCAAAACGTCGTCAGTGGTCCAAAATTTGCAAAGCATCATTTTCAACTTATTCAGAAGAACACAACTTCTGTCACCCTCCTTTCTCATTCAACCTCTACAGCAGCTTCAATCATATTTGTGAGCTGTTTAAATAGTGATATTAATCCCTTTCTTGGGCACATGGTGTCCAGTGGTATCACCTATGCAATCCCAGCCGCAGACATACTTAAGAACCCAATAGCTTTCCCCCATGTTCCCCTAAGCCAAGAGGAAAATTGTACCTTTATCAATCCTGGGATGTTTGAGCCTGAAAAATAAGAGTCAAGAGAAAATCTACATTTTAGCCCATTTGGCGCTCAATAATTGTACCTTCTGGGAGATCGATTATACTAATTATTTTATGCATTTTTTAATTGGAAATGTTATTGCACAGGGCTCCTGCTGCAGGAACGTTCACTCACAGAAAGTAAAGAAGCCGTAAAATGTTGAAGGGATGCTTCTAATTAGTCGAAACTTTAGGGTATAAAATAGATTTCAGAGTTAAAGCAGCTCAGACAGGATCAATATACCAGTGTAAAAAAAAACCCCAATAAAGTGAAAAACAATGGGACCCAGTCACGCTGCGTCCTTGGGAAAAGTTATTAGGGGAATATTGCACTGCTTGTCTGCTACTGATTGTCTGAACGTTGCTAACAGAAAGAGGTCTGAAGAGACTACAAGAGACTTGAACAAACTCTGGCAACTTTACGCCTTGTGCATTCTCCAGCACCTAGCAACAAAAGCAAATAATTTCTTATTTACCGAGCTTTTCAACACTTTCTTCACTTATTAAAGTTCTTTCTGAAAGAATTGACCTTTGAAACCAGCCCTGAGATCTTTCTTGGAACTACGTTCCTGTGAACTGAGTTCAACTTCAGAATAACTCTAATCTAAATTTAATAACAATTTGATTGAACAGCCAGCACAGAGCGCTACTGTTACTGGGCAAAGAGTAGCAAAATCCAAAAGAACGATTTTGCAGATGATAAGTAACAGTTTAATAGCAGCAACGGTGCAGTGTCCCCAAAATTAAGTTAGATGTGTCTAAAATTCTAGCCAGAAGACTATACCAATGGAACAAAGGTACATTGCATCAGTCAAAAAGATGCTCCTCCCACTTGTAAAGAAAATGCTGCAATTCACGAGATACTTGCTGAGTTTTCTTTAAACATACAGGGAGTATTTTCGAGTTACAATTTATTTCTTTTTTAAAACGTAAAGATAGCATAAAGACAAAAACTAAGGCAAACCATATTGTAAAGGCCAGTGGAAGGCTGGAAGATTGGGAAACTTTTAAAGATCAACAAAGGGTTACTAAAAAAGTGTTAAAAAGGGCAAAGCTAAATTATGAAAGAAAACAAGGGTAAAATATAAAAAAGGATAGTAAAAGCTTTTATAGGTATATAAAAGGGAAGGGAGTTGCTAAAGTGAACGTTGGTCCCTTGGTGGATGAAACCGGGGAGTTAATACTGAACACAGAAATGGCAGAGATGCAAAATGAATATTTTGCCTCAGTATTTCACATGGAGGACACTAGAACCATCCCAACAGTAACAGATGATACAGAGGTAATAGAAAGGGAAGAACTTAGAACAATCATTATTAATAGGGGAAAAAGTACTAAACAAACCCTTGAGATTGAAGGCAGACAAGTCCCCAGAGTGATGGTCTACATCCTGGGGCCTTAAAGGAAATGACAGCGAAGATAGTGGCTCCATTGGTTATAATATTGCAAAATTCCCTGGATGTGGGAAAAGTTCCCGTGGATTGGAAAAATTATTATTCAAAATGGCCTTATTGAAAAAGGGAGGGAGACAGAAAGAAGGAAACTACAGACCAGTTAGTTTGACATCTGTCAATGAGAAATTGTTCGAACCCATTACTAAGGAAGTAATAACAGGACAACTAGAAAGTAAAAACACAATCCAACAGAGTCAGCACGGTTTTATGAAGGTTAAATTGTGTTTGACTAATTTGCGAGAGCTCTTCGATGATGTAATAAGCCACCTGGATAATGGGCATCCTGTAGATGTAGTATATTTGAATTCCAGAAGGTATTTGATAAGGTGCTGCAAGGTAAGATCACATGGACTTAGCTTGGATAGAAGACTGGCTAACCGACGGAATGCAGATAGTCGGGATAAATGGGTATTTTTCTGGTTGGCAAGATGTAAGTGGTGGGGTGCCACAGGGTTCGGACCTCACACCCCAGCTATTTACAATATATACCAATGACGTGGATGTGGGACAGAAGATGCAATAGCCACATTTGCAGATTACACTAAAATAGGTGGGATAGTAAGTTGCAATGAGGAAATAGGAAATTTACAAATGGATATAGATAGGTGAGGTGAATGGGCCAACATTTTGCTGATGGAGGTTAACGTGGATAAGTGTCAGGTTATCCAGTTTGGTCGGAAAAATGGAAAGGCAACTTATTATCTGAATGGAAAGAACCTTCAGAGTGCTTTGGTGCAGAAGGATCTGGGTGTCCTCGTGCATGAAATCTAGTATGCATGTGCAGCAGGTAATAAGGAAGGCAAATGGAATGTTGGCCTTTATAGCTAAAAGAATAAAACTAGGGAAGTGGTCCTACAACTATACAAGGCTTTGGTGAGATCGCATCTGGAGTTCTGTGCACAGTTTTGGTCCCCTTATTTGAGGAGAATGTAGTTGCTTTCGGGGCAGTTCTGAGGAGGTTCACTAGATTGATGCAGAGATCAGGGTCTTATGAACAGAAATTGATCAGTTTAGGCCTATACTCTCTATAGTTCAGAAGAATGAGAGATCTAATTGAGGTACATAAGATGGTAAAAGGTATTGACAAAGTAGACGTACAGCGGATGTTTCCACTTGTGGGGCAATCTAGAATGAGAGGTCATAGTTTTAAGATGAAGGGAAGCAGATTTAAAACAGAGATAAGTGTCATAATATCCACTCATGTATATCATGAGATGCAGACAGGCAGTGATTGACACACAGGATAACCAATGAACTCACACGACACAGAACAACCAATCACCAGACAGGACACCACCACTATAAAGCCCACAGGGCATTAAGGCTCTCTCTCTCTCACAGGACACGGCCAGGGAGATAGTCACAGTGCACAGGCCAATTAACATCATCTATGTGGTAGAGAGCTAATCTGGTCAACTATGTGGTAGAGAGCTAGTCTGGTCAAGTCAGTAGGAGGTTATCCATTAGGTCAATAGAGTGTCAACCCACAGCAGATTATGTACAGCAATCAACAGGTTCAATAAAACAGTGTTGGACCATCACCTGTGTCGGAAGCCTGTTTCTTGTTTTACTGCATCCAGTTGCAGTCGATGTTCGACCAACACAGATAACACATCGTGGTACCAGAGAGCTATTACCTCTCACGAACCTACCTCGAGTGAATCTGCAATGATCAGCACTCAGCCATCCAGCGGCATTGAAAAGATCCAGCCTCCGCCGCAACTCCGGATCTCCGGCAACCTCAGCGCCAACTGGAAAGTCTTCAAACAGAGGTTCCTCTTGTATATCGAGGCCTCCGACCTCGAGGCAGCATTGGATGCCGAAAGTTCATGCTGTTCCTTTTGACTGCGGGGGACCATGCCATCCACATCTATAACTCGCTCACGTTTGCCGATGGCGAAGACAAGATGAAGTTCAAGACGGTTCTGCTGAAATTCGAAAACCACTGCGACATTGAGGTGAATGAGAGCTTTGAACGGTACATCTTCCAACAGAGGCTTCAGGATAAGGATGAACCTTTTCAGTCCTTCTTGACCCATCTCCGCATCCTAGCAGAGTCATGTAATTATGACTCGACGGCTGATTCCATGATCCAGGATCAGATCATTTTCAGGGTCCAGTCAGACTCCTTGCGGGAGCAGCTCCTCAAAATCAAACAGTTGACCCTCTCCGTCGCCATCGAAACGTGCGTTGTCCATGAGCATGCCAGGAATAGTTACTCCCGCATCAGGGCGGCAGAAAATGCAAAACTCATCTCCCGCGAGGCAGAAAGGGTGCAGGCCATCGCGAAAATGCAAGGCCTGAGCATCAAGGAGAGTGGCCGTTTCGCATGCTTTTTCGGGTCCCTACGCATGCGCACCACGACCTGGTGGACGACGAGGCCGAAGATCTCGATGCGCATGTGCGAAGGTCGGTCGACCGCACTGCGCATGCGCGATGGCGCACGGAATGCGCTGACGTCAGCGTCATGACGTGTCCAAATTATGGCTCCACCCATTTAAAGCGGCAATGTCCAGCCTAAGGAAGGCGATGTCTACAGTGTGGAAAGTCTGGGCATTACGCGGCCTTATGCAGGTCTGCTCCACCGACCAACAGCCAGTGATCCCAGCTGCAGCGCAGACATGTCCGCTGCATACAAAATGCATGCAGGATTTGGATCCCGACAGCCCAACGGACCCCGATGCTGACTGCCTCGAGTCTCCATAACAGGTGGGCATAATCACCACATGCGAGCTGGCCTCCACCGTGCCTGAAACCCGCCTTTCAATCTTCACTGTGTATTCTGACGACGAGTGGTGTGCTGTCGTCATGGTTAACCAGTCTCGCATTCGATTTAAATTGGACACTGGCGCATCTGCAAACCTCATATCACAGTCGGACATCGACAGCATCCAAGACCAACCTCGCATTCTTCCACCAGCCTGCCAGCTCCTTGACTACAATAGCAATGCCATAGCTGCCAGTGGATCATGTCAGCTAGGTGTATCTCACAAGGCAATCAAAGTGACGTTGCGATTCGAGATCGTCCGGCCTGACAAGGCATCCCTGCTCGGTGCTCGCGCATTCAAACTCCTAAATCTGGTCCAGCACGTCCATGCCATGTCCTCGACACCGGCGACTGCCTCGCCCAATGTAAATCCCCAGGCTGAGATAGACGACATTCTCACGCATACAACAACGTGTTTGATGGAATAGGCACGCTCCCATATCGTAACAAGATATTGCTCAAACCGAATGCCATCCCAGTCATCCATGCACCGCGCCGGGTGCCGGCCCCTCTCAAGGATCATCTGAAAACGCAGCTACGAGAGCTCCAAGACCGGGGTATCATCTCAAAGGTCACGGAACCAACAGACTGGGTCAGCTTCATGGTCTGCATCAAGAAGCCCTCTGGTGAACTCCGCATTTGCATTGATCCCAAAGACCTGAATCGCAACATCATGCGCGAGCACTACCCGATCCCAAAGCGTGAAGCGTTCACCTGTGAGATGGCTCATGCCAAATTCTTTACCAAGCTGGACAGTTTCTGTGGGTTCCGGCAGATACAGCTGGACACGTCCAGTCGGAAGCTGTGCATGTTTAACACTCCGTTCGGCAGGTATTGCTACAACCGCATGCCTTTTGGTACCATATAGGCTTCCAAAGTATTTCATCGCATAAAAGAGAAAATGATGGAGGGCATCGAGGGGGTGCGAGTCTATGTGGACGATGTGATCATCTGGTCTGGAGGATCACATCGCTCGCCTCAAACAAGTTTTCCAGAGGATACATGAAAACGGCCTCCTGCTCAACAGGGCCAAATGCTCATTTGGTAGGTCCGCTATCAAGTTTCTGGGTGACCACATTTCACAGCAGGGTGTGCAACCTGACGCTGACAAGGTGCTGGCAATCAATGCCATGAAGACCCCAGAGGACAAAAAGGCAGTCCTCCGTTTCCTTGGGATCGTTAAT
This sequence comes from Scyliorhinus canicula, assembly GCF_902713615.1. Classification (NCBI taxonomy): domain Eukaryota; kingdom Metazoa; phylum Chordata; class Chondrichthyes; order Carcharhiniformes; family Scyliorhinidae; genus Scyliorhinus; species Scyliorhinus canicula. The sequence goes on from NC_052162.1 coordinate 12,680,043, forward strand.
TTTCTTGGGAAATTCATTCCCAACATGGCATCCCACACCACAGCCCTCCGGCATCTTGTAAAAAAGTCGACAGTGTCCCAGTGGCTTCCTGCACATCAAGTGGAGTGGCTTGAGCTGAAGGTGAAGCTCACCACAGCCCCAGTACTGGCATTCTTTGACCCAACCAAGGATACCAAGATATCCACAGACGCAAGCCAGGACGGCATTGGGGCGGTGCTCCTCCAGCGAGACGTCTCCTCGTCCTGGGCTCCAGTGGCATACGCATCCAGGGCCATGATTCCGATCGAACAACGGTATGCCCAGATTGAAAAGGAGTGCTTAGATCTCCTGACAGGAATAGTCAAGTTTCATGACTACGTATACGGCCTGCCAAAGTTCACGGTGGAAACAGACCACAGGCCTTTAGTCCACATAATGCAAAAGGATTTAAATGACATGACACCTCGGCTGCAGCGAATTCCTCTTTGTCTCCGCCGATATGTCTTCAAACTCGTCTACACACCGGGTAAGGAGCTGATCGTCGCGGATGCCCTATCCCGATCCATCACCATGCCGTGTGAACAGGGCGACTTCATTCGCCACATTGAAGCACAGGTGCAGCTGTGTGCCAGCAACCTCCCAGCCACTGATGAACGAGTTATACAGAAACTGCCAAAGATCCCCTACTGCAGCGCGTGATGAAGCACTCGCCCATGGCTGGCAAAAGGGGCAGTGCCCCTAGTTCTTCAACGATAAGGACGAGCTGACGGTTGTTGAGGGGATCCTTCTTAAACTAGATAGAATCGTCATTCCCCAAAACATGCAAACCATGGTGCTCAGACAGATCCATGAGGGTCACCTTGGGGTCGAGAAATATCGATGCAGAGCTCGACAGGCAGAGCCAGGCCATTGCCAACACAGTCCTCAACTGCACAACATGCCAGAAGTTTCAACCAGCTCAGCCCAAGGAAACGCTGCAACAGCACGAGATCGTGACCTCTCCGTGGTCCAAGGTGGGGATAGACCTCTTTCACGCCAATGGGCGTAATTACGTGCTCCTGGTCGACTACTTCTCCAGCTACCCGGAAGTGGTGAAACTGTCGGACCTCACGTCAAAGTCCGTCATCAAAGCCTGCAAAGAGACATTTGCCAGGCATGGGATACCACTCACGGTAATGAGTGACAACGGTCCATGTTTCTACAGCCGAGAGTGGTCTGACTTTGCACGATCCTACCACTTTAGTCACATCACATACAGTCCCCAATACCCGCAATCAAACGGGAAGGCCGAGAAAGGGGTCCATATTGTCAAGCGGTTGCTGTGCAAGGCTGCAGACTCAGCCTCGGATTTCAACCTGGCACTATTGGCATACAGGGCAACCCCTCTGTCGACTGTTTTGTCTCCGGCGCTGTTGCTCATGAACCACAACCTGAGGACGACTGTTCCAGCCATCCATGTTTCAGACCTTGACCACCTCACGGTGCTGCAGAAGGTGCAGCGATCCAGGGACCAGCAGAAGATCACATATGATGCTCATGCCACGGATCTGCCTGCACGGGCTCCAGACGATGTTCGCGTTCAGCTGCCTGAGGGAGGTTGGTCCCGTGTTCCCTGCCCATCACCCGACCGCACTTCTCCGCATGTCATCATGCCTCCTCCGGACATCTTGCACCACGAGGCCACCGATCTGGCAGCGATCCCACCTGCCCACGAGGCCACCGAGATGGCAGCCATCCCTCCTGTCCGGGTGCTGCCGTTCCCCCCTTCTACCTCTGCGGTGATCGACGAGAATTTGTTGCCCACCACAAAGACTGAATCTATAGACTGAAATCTTGTACATTTTGTTCAGCTTGCTCTGTATCTGCACGATAGACACCTTTCTATGTACATATATTAATTTGTTCCCCACTTGTATATAGTTATGCATGCATATACAGCCATGTTCCAAAATTGATTTTAAAAGGGGGAGATGTCATAATATCCACTCATGTATATCATGAGATGCAGACAGGCAGTGATTGACACACAGGATAACCAATGAACACACACAACACAGAACAACCAATCACCAGACAGGACACCACCACTATAAGGCCCACAGGGCATTAAGGCTCTCTCTCTCTCACAGGACACGGCCAGGAAGATAGTCACAGTGCACAGGTCAATGAACATCATCACCATGTGATAGACAGCTAGTCTGGTCAAGCCAGTAGGAGGTTATCCGTTAGGTTAATAGAATGTCAACCCACAGCAGATTATGTACAGCAATAAATAGGCTCAATAAAATAGTGTTGGACCATCTCCTGTGTTGGAAGCCTGTTTCTGGTTTTACTGCATCCAGTTGGAGTCGGTGTTAGACCAACACAGATAACACATCAATAAGAAGAAATTATCAATGGGTTGTGAATGAGTGGAACTCATGACCCCAGAGTGCGGTGGATGCCGGGACGTTTAGTAAATTTAAGGAGGAGATAGATAGAGTTTTAATTAGTAATGGGTTGAAGGCTTATGGAGAACCACAGGAAAGTGGAGTTGAGGCTGAGAGGAGATTACCCATGATCATATTGAATGGGGGAGAGGGCTCGAGGGGCTGAATTGCCTAAACCTGCTCCGAGTTCTTATGTTCTTATTATGCAATACTCTTGGAGTGTGAGCCATGGCACTGTCAACTCTTCCAAGGTTCTGGGTTCAACTCTCACTCCAGTACTTGAGCATAAAAATCTAGACTGACATTCCAGTGCTGTGCCACATAACTCCTGAGCTGTTGGAGGTGTTGTCTGTTGGTTGAGACATTAACATTGAAGCCCTGTTCGCTTTCTCAGGTGGACATAGAAATAGAGAGTAACATTTTCCCGTCCGCCCACTGCACAGATTATCACGGGTCGGATGGACAATTTAACGGACCATTTAAAGGTCCATTGACGTCCGGCGGAATTCTCCAATCTCCATAGGACCTAAAAGATTCCATGGCACTATTTTGAAGAAGAGCAGGGGAATTCATTTAGTGTCCTACCCGATGTTTATGCCTGAATCAACATCACAAAAGCACTATTATCTTGTCATTCTGACAAGAGGTGTGGTGTTCCTGTGTGTGCCATCTGGCTGTTGCTTTTCCGATACGGCAATCAACAGTACTTTAAGAATACTTCATTGGCTGTGCAATGCTTTGAGGCATTCAGTGATCATGAAAAGTGCTATATATAAATGCAACACTTTCTTCTCTTTCAAGCAATTTAACAAATAAGGTTGAAAGAAAATTAACTATTGACAGAGGTACAGGTTAATTTTACTCATTGAAATAGATTATTTTCTAAGAACAGGAAGATTTACTGGAAATAAAAGTTAAAAAATCAATGACGCAATTCATGGTACTGTTTGATTGATGCAGAACAGTAGCATAATGACTGTTTGAATGACTTCCTGCCTTGTAAACTCATCGTCGACTATCATACATAGATACATAGTAGATAGGAGCAGGAGGAGGCCTTTTGGCCCTTCGAGCCTGCTCCACCATTCATGACGATCATGGCTGATCATCCAACTCAGTAGCCTAATCCTGCTTTCTCCCCATAGCCTTTGATCCCATTCTCCCCAAGTGCGATATCCAGCCACCTCTTGAATATATGCAAAGTTTTAGCATCAACTACTTCCTGTGGTAATGAATTTCACAGGCTCACCACTCTTTGTGTGAAGAAATATCTCCTCATCTCTGTCCGAAATGGTTTACCCTGAATCCTCAGACTGTGACCCCTGGTTCTGGACACACCCATCATTGGTAACATCTTCCCTGCATCTACCCTGCCTAGTCCTGTTGGAATTTTATAAGTCTCTATGAGATCCCCCCTCTTTCTTCTGAACTCCAGCGAGAACAATCCCAACCTAGTCAATCTCTCCTCATATGACAGTCCTGCCAGCCCTGAAATCAGTCTGGTAAACCTTCGCTGCACTCCCTCGAGAGCAAGAACATCCTTCCTCAGAGAAGGAGACCAAAACTGCACGCAATACTCCAAGTGTAGCCTCACAAAGGCCCTGTATAATTGCAGCAACACATCCCTGCTTCTATACTCGAAACCTCTTGCAATGAAGGCCAACATACCTTTAGCCTTCTTTACCACCTGCTGCACCTGCATGCTTACCTTCAGCGACTGGTGCACAAGGACACCCAGGTCCCGCAGCACACTCCCCTCTCCCAATTTACAACCATTCAGGTAGTAATCTGCCTTCCTGTTTCTGCTTCCAAAATGAATAACCTCACACTTATCCAAATTATACTGCATCTGCCATTGGTTTGCCCACTCACCCAACCTGTCCAGATCTTGCTGTAGGATCCCTGCATCCTTGTCACAATTCACTTTCCCATCTAATTTGGTATCACCTGCAAACTTTGAGATGTTACATTTTGTTCACTCATCCAAATCATTAATATGTATTGTGAATAGCTGGGGTCCCAGCACCGATCCCTGTGGTACCCCACTGCCTGCCAATTTGAAAAGGACTCATTAATCCCTACTCTTTGTTTCCTCTCTGCCAACCAGTTTTCTATCCACCTCAATACATTTCCCCTAATCCCATGCGCTTTAACTTTGCACAATAATCTCTTATGTGGGACTTTGTCAAACGCCTTCTGAAAGTCAAATATACCACATCGACTGGCTCCTCCTTGTCGACTGTACTGGTTACCTCTTCAAAGAATTCCAACAGATTTGTCAAGCATGATGTTCCCTTCGTAAATCCATGCTGACTCTGGCTGATCCTGCCACTGCTTTCTAAATGTTCTGCTATAAAGTCCTTGATAATGGATTCAAGCATTTTCCCCACTACCGATGTTAGGCTTACTGGTCTTTAATTCCCTGCTTTATCTCTACCTCCCTTTTTGAATATCAGAGTGACGTGAACTACCCTCCAATCTGCAGGGACAGTTCCAGAGTCTATAGAATCCCAGAAGATGACCATCAATGCATCCACTATTTCCAGAGCCACCTCCTTAAGCACTCTGGGATGCAGATTCTCAGGCCCTGGGGATTTATCCACCTTCAATCCCATCAGTTTTCCCAGCACCATTTCTCTACTAATGTTGATCTCCCTCAGTTCTTCCCTCTCACTGAACCTTTCATTCTCCAACATTTCTGGGATCTGATTTGTGTCCTCATTTGTGAAGACAGGATCATGGATTGGGTTTGATGGTCTTGTTCTCCTTGTGAGCTTTTAATCTCAGGTGGCTGTTTGGGAGAGTGAAGGGATGCAGGAAAAATGTTGGGGAAGTCAATCTGGCAAATTTACTTATCTCAAGGACGGCTATTTGAAGAGGGGTCATTGGCAGGATGTTGGCGCATGACATTTGTCTGGCATTATGGTGGACGAATAGCATATTACGTGAGAATAGACTAGTATAAATAAGTGAAAGGATTCTAAAGGGAATATTGAGGTGATTGGCAAAAGAGTCAGGGGCAATGTGAACCATATTTTAACACTACGTGCTGCTGTGGCCTGAAATGCGTTGCCTGAAAGGGCGGTGGAAGCAGATTCAGTAGTAACTTTCAGAAGGGAATCTGATAAATACTTGAAGTAGAAAATAAATCACAGGGCTATAGGGAAAAAGCAGAGGGTCTGGCCAATTGGATAGCATGATGGGTCGAATGGCCTCCATCTGTGCCAGATCTTGGGAATATTTTGTTGGGAATTTAGAATTCCGTCGCACTCCCATCTGTCAGTATTTTTGAGAATGAGCAGTGATTATACTGGAGAAGAACATAAGAGAACAAAATCCAGATAACAGAAGTATTGATCAAATAAAATAGAAATGGAAAACGCATTTACAGAAAACATTTCATGAGCGTGAGAGCAGCGAGAATTTGTACAGTAAGTAAAGTCACCATCATCCTAGGTGACCAGAGGCTGCTTTCCCCTTTGAGGGGGGAGAGCTGACTGGTGGTGATTTAACCTGAGGATCACCACACCTCAAGCGAGGGGCCAGATTGAGAAGACGGGGCGTTCATGAATAACCTTAGCCAGTACGGGAATTGGACCCGTGCTGCTGGCCTCGCTCTGCATCATGAACTGGGGGTTATTCGGGAGGCACAGCATAAATTCATCCCAAGGAAAAGGAAACATGCTAAGGGGAGGACGAAGGATTCATGGCTGACGAAGGAAATCAAGGACAGCATGAAATCAAAAGAAAAAGCATACAAAGTGGTGAGGATTAGTGGGAAGCTAAAGGGTTGGGAAGCCTTTAAAAGTGAGCAGAGGACAACTAAAAAAGCAATAAGGGGGAGAAGATGAAATATGATTGTAGTGAGCCAGTAATATAAATGAAGATTGCAAGAGATTTTTTCGATATATAAATAGATAAGAGAGAGGCAAGAATGGACATTGGATCATTGGAAAATGAGGCTGGAGAAGTAGTAATTGGGAACAAGGAAATGGCAGAGGAACTGAATAGTTACTTTGCATCATCAGTCTTCACGGTGGAAGACACCAGTGGCATACCAGAACTTCAGGAGAGTCGGGGGGCTGAGATGAAGGTGCTGGGGAAGCTGAAAGGCCTGAAGGTGGATAAATTACCCGGACCAGATGGACTTCACCCCAGAATTCTCAAGGAGATAGCTGAGGGGATTATGGAGGCATTGGCGGTGATCTTTCAGGAATCACTGGAGTCAAGGATGGTCCTAGAGGATGTAACACCGCTGTTTAAGAAGGGAGGGAGGCAGAAGACAGGAAATTATAGGCCGGTTAGCCTGACTTTGGTTTCGGTAAGATTTTAGAGTCCATTAGTAAGAATTAAATTGCGGAGTACTTGGAAGTGCATGGTAAAATAGGGCTGACTCAGCAAGGTTTTGTCAATGGGAGGTCATGTCTGACAAATCTGTTAGAATTCTTTGAGGAGGTAACAAGGAAATTAAACAAAGGAGAACCAGCGGACGTGACCTATTTGGATTTCCAGAAATCCTTTGTCAAGGTGCCGTACAGGAGGCTGATAAATATTATAAGAGCCCATGGTAATGGGGGAATGTACTGGCACAGATAGAGGATTGGTTTTCTGACAGAAGGCAGAGAGGGGGGGGATAAAGGGGTCCTTTTCAGAATGACAGCCGGTGACTAGTGTTTTCTGCAGGGGTCAGTGTTGGGACCACAACTATTCGCGATATCCATCAACAATCTGGCAGAAAGAACCAAGGGCAGTTTTGCTAAGTTTGCAGATGATACAGAGATATGTAGAGCAACAGGTAGTATTGAGGAAGCAGGGTGGTTGCAGAAGGACTTGGACAGGCTAGGAGAGTGGGCCAAGAAATGGTAGATGGAACACAATGTGGAAAAGTGTGGGGTTATGCACTTTGGTAAGAAGAATAGAGGCATAGACTATTTTCTAAATTGGGAAAGGCTTCAGAAATCTAGAGCACAAAGGGACTTAGGATTCTCTGAAGGTTAACATGCAGGTTCAGTTAGCAGGTAGGAACGCAAATGCAATGTTCGCATTCACTTTGAGAAGGCGAGGATACAAGAGCAGGGGTGTACTGCTGAGGCTCTGGTCAGACCCTGTTTGGAATATTGCGAGCAGTTTTGGGCCCCGTATCTAAGGAAGGATGTGCTGGCCTTGGAGGGGGTTCACAACAATGATCCCGGAATGAAGGGCTTGTCATGTGAGCAGTGGTTGAAAACTCTGGGTCGGTATTCCATGGAGTTTATAAGGATGAGGAGGGATCTACTTGAAATTTACAGAATGCTGAGAGGCCGAGATAGTGTGCATCTGGAGAGGATGTTTCCACTAGTAGGAGAGACTAGAACCCCAGGAGAAAAAGCTTTAAAACTGAGATGTTCAGCCAAAGGGTGACGGATCTGTGGAACTCATTGCCGCAGAAGGCTGTAGAGGCCAAATCACTGAGGGCGAAATTCTCCGCACCCGCGGAAAGTCGGCAAACGGTCGTAAAAATCGGGACCGTTTTACGACGGTCGCGATGGCTTCATTTCCCGACCGATTCACTTCCTGGAAATGGGCTAGCAGCGCGGCCGCGTCAATTACGTGCGTGATTACGACGGAACGCGACGACGACACGAACCCGCCCATGTGACGCCGCCCGACGCCGTAAAAAGGCGCGGGCGACCACAGAATCTGTCGGGCAGGATGTCGGAGCCTAGGCGAGCTGCTCCTCGCTTTATTGATGCAGACGTCGAGGCGCTGCTCGATGCCGTGGAGCAGAGGAGGGGCATCATCCGCCCGCGGAGAGGGCATCGCCAACCTGCCAGCACGGTACGCCAGGCCTGGCGTGACGTGGCTGCTGCCGTCAGTGCTGTGGGGCAGACCCCTCGCTCAGCAGAGCAGTGCCGAAAGAAGCTACACGACCTCACCAGGTCTGCCAGGGTAAGTGCCATGAGGGTGCCCCCTAGTCACAACCATCCCTCCCCCTTAACTGCCCGGGTTGGGGGGGGGGGGGGGGGGGAGGGATTGGGGCAGAGTTATTTGAGGGTGGTTCACAAAGTTGTCACAGACCCAGCGCTCTGGCCCCGAGGAGAGATGCAATCATCTGATGACAACTTGCCCCCCCCAAACTGTGCCAGTATCAGAACGGACTTCTGATACCTACCGTTTTGTAATGATCTACCTATGTTCCCTCCCCCAACAGGCCAAGGCCGGTCATAACCACCGTGAGCGGCACAAGACTGGAGGGGGTTCGCCCAACATGCACCCCCTCAGCACCTTTGGACAGAGGGCACTGGACCTTGTTGGGGGGTCTGCCACCCGCGATATCGCGCAATGCGAGGTTGGCGGAACTGCAGCAAGTCCCTTCACACACCCTGCCCACTGGGACACCTCCCCATCCTCTGTCCCTTCACACACCCTGCCCACTGGGACCGTCCAGCGGCCTGCCGAGCAAATCAAAATAACCCGTCTCATTCTCTTCCCTAGGACGTGATGCCGAACGACCAGGGCCGTCTGGCTGCAGACGGAGACAGGAATTTGCCGCCACCTCACCCGGGGCCTCACAACAGAGGGTGCCCGATCAGCGGGCAGCCCTATCCGCCCCAACCCAATCTGCGGACCAGGACGCACAGAGGGTTCGAAGTCCACCACCACCACCAGAAATGGCCAGGGACAACCCTCCTGTCGCTGAGCAGCCCCACACCATGGACGAGGACCTAACCATTGAGAGCGTCGGGCTTGCGGCACTGCTTTCTCCCACCACATCCATCATCCCAGAGATACACACCCCGGCGGGCCTATTTAGTGATGAGTCTCCTGGGGCACAGTCTGGTTGGCACATCACAGATGAGCAGGTACAGCAGGTGGAGGTCGGAGCAACAGAGGGCCCGGACTCGCGGAGGCCAGACCAGGCCAAGGATGCAGCTGGCTCCCAGACGTTTTCTGAGTTCCTGGAGTTTATCAACCCACCCGCACAGCCGATGCCTCAGGAAACCCAGGGAAACAATGACGGGATGAGGGCTTCCTTCCAGACTCTGCAGACGCTGTTAGAGGAGTCGAACCGCGTCCAAGAGCAGGGAGTGGTGCCGCTCATGGCAGAGACCCAGTCCGACACCGCACGGGTGGCATCCGCGGTGGAGGCAATGGGTCAGGTTATGCAAGACGTTGGGGTTAATGTGCACGCGTCATCCTCGGCCCTGGACAGGGTTGCCCTCTCACAGGCAGCAATGTGCCAGAGCCAAATCGACATTGCCGGCGCCCTGCGGGCCATGGCCGAGTCTCAGCAGGTCATTGGCCAGTCGCAGCACGCCATGGCACAGTCCCAGCAGTCGATAGCACAGTCCCAGCTGTCAGTCGCGGAGACCATCAACCGCCTGACACATGTGCTGGATGGCGTCGTGCACTCACAGGTTGAGATCGCACAGTCCCTGGCGGGAATGTCTAACTCCCTGGACTCCGTCTCTGCAAACCTTCGGATCCTGGTGGATACCGTTGCAGGCCTCCAGGACTGGAACCTCCCCGCTCGCACCTCTGTCCCAAAGTGAGGCCCGGGGGCCACCGGGCTCCCCGAGGGAGGAGGAGGTTTCGGGGCCCGTCCCATTAACTCCATCACGGGACGTCCCGGAATTCTCGGCCTCCCCCCGTCCCATCCCTGGTGCATCGGGTGGGCAGCAGGCAGAGCAGGGTGGCACAATGTCACCCGAGACGCCCGCATCAAGGCCGGGTCGCCCCAGGAAACGCTTGGCCAAGGAGAAACGAGTCGAGGGGGGCGATTCGCAGCAATCCTCCTCCACTCCTGCTGTATCATCTGGGGATTCACTTAGACGTAGTGGTAGGGCCCGTAAGGCAACTAAGATAGACACTGAGTAAGTTGGCACGGGTGAAGGGCACAGTTTAGTTGTAGGGGCTAGGGCACCTGTAAATAATTGTTAATATTAAACGCACTGTTCCACCTTACTTGTAATACCGTGTGATTGTTCCACAGCCACAGGAATCGTGATGGTGACCGAGTGTCGCTGGGGGTGACGGGTGGTGAAACCTCGGTGCCGGGTGTGCAGTCCCTGCCCCTACCCCCCTCCCACAGCTAGCCCACGCGGGCACGTGATGGAGTGTCAGTGACGAACTCAGCGGCCACCAAGGTGGATGGTTCAGCTATTGCCATGGGTCAGACTCTCTCTAACGATTCTGAGCTCACAGCTCTTCGCAGAGCGGGCTGTCATCATTCCACATGGCACTGATCACACCCGCTGACACAGCCATCAATGTTGTGCCATTCGGTCTGTACCCAGTGATAAGCGTCATGTCGAAGTGGAGCCGTGTACACTGGGGGGGGGGGGGTTGTGGTGGTGGCAGTTGTGTGGTGACCCTCTGCATGACTAGCGATGCAGGTGGTGGTTTGGTGTTCATCGGGGACGTCACATGCGATGCGTGAACCGTGCTGCCACCATGGCGTCGCGTGCCCGCCGTCCTTGCTGGGTCCGTCGTGCCGCCTCCTGGACATCACCAGCACCTGGGTCGTGTCTGCGTGCTGCGCCCGCCACTCCGCCAGCGTCCTCCTCCTCCTCCTCCTCCTCCTCCTCTGTGCTGGCACCACTGCCACTAGCTTCTCCCTCCGCCTCCTGCAACAGGTCATCTCCCCTCTGCATCGCGATGTTGTGCAACGCACAGCAGACCACTACAATGCGAGCGACCCTGTCGGCCTGGTACTGCAGGGCCCCTCCGGAGCGGTCCAGGCACCTGAATCTCATCTTCAGGAGGCCAAGGCAGCGCTCCACCACACCCCTGGTTGCTGGATGGGCCTCGTTGTATCGTGTTTCCGCATTGGTCTGAGGCCTCCGTATAGGCGTCATCAGCCAAGACCTCAGCGGATAACCCCTGTCACCTAGCAACCAGCCCCTCAGCCGGGGGGGACATCCCTCAAACATCGCAGGGATGAACGACTGCGCTAGTATGTAGGAGTCATGCACACTCCCTGGGAACCTTGCACAGACGTTCATGAACCTCATGTGGGGGTCGCATACCACCTGGACATTAATGGAGTATGTCCCCCTCCTGTTTGTGAACACGTCCCTGTCCACAGCAGGCGGGCGCATGGGGACGTGAACACAGTCGATTGACCCCTGAACCCTCGGTATCCCGGCCACACTGGCAAATCCACGGACTCGTGAGTCTTGACTTGCTCGGTCCTCGGGAAAGGTGATGTAGCGATCGGCGATGGCATAGAGGGCGTCGGTCACATCCCGGATGCACCTGTGCACCGATGACTGGGAGATCCCAGAGACGTCCCCGCTCGGAGACTGGAAGGAGCCGGTAGCATAGAAGTTCAGAGCGACCGTCACCTTGATGGCTACCAGGATCGCGTGTCCTCCCCCCGTTCCACGTGGGGCTAGGTGCGACAGGAGTTCGCAGATATGTATCACCGTCTGCCTACTCAGCCGGACTCTTCTCCTGCAGGTGATGTCCGGCATTGTTAGGAAAGAGACCCGGACACGGTACACCCTCGGCTTTGGTCGTCGCCTCTGACGCCGTGGCTGCACCCTCACTCTCTCCTCTTCCTCTTCCTCCTCCTCCTCCTCCTCCTCCTCCTCCCCCCCCCCCCATGCTGCTCGACGACTGGCAACTCCTCGGCCCTTCCCTCTGCTGCTGCAGCTGGCCCTGCAGCCACTGCGGGTTGTGGGTGTGGATGCTGCTGCATCTCCAAATCCAGTAGAGCTGCCCCAACCACTGCGCAGAACATAGCCGTTCTGTTCCCATGCATCGTGCTAACCTACAGAAGGGTGGTGGGGGGCAGAGAAACGGGACATGTTAGACGGACGTTAGTCGACACCTCGGCAGCCGCCAGCCATGGGATACCAGTGTGTCCCGGTGGCCTGGTCGCGCTGCTGACACGCGGTCAGCCTAACCCCTGGTCACTTTCTGCATCCAACGGCCAGTAAACTATGGCCTCCTCACGGGTGCGTCAGTGGCCTGTGGCCGGAAGCCACAGGGGAACCAGCGGCCGTGTCCTCGTCACCTGCACACCATGGCATGGTGGCAGACATTTTGTTACGGGGTTGGACGGCTCACTCTCTACCTAACCCCCCCCTCCGTCGCCCCCCACTGCCCCCTCCGTCTCCCCCACTGCCTCCCCCGTCTCCCCCCCACTGCCCCCGTTCTGGACCCCCTCCCGTTCCCAGGGATGCCTTCCCCGTTGTGGCCAGACTCGAGCGGTGCGCTGAACGGTGCGCTGAGCGGTGCGCAGAGTGGTGCCCTGACCTCCTCCAAGCAGTCGTCAGCCAGGCCGACTGGTTGACGAATTTAAAAAGCAGGTGTGTTTCACGACGTCCAAACAGGGCGCCATGACGTCGGGACTTCGGCCCATCCGGGCCGGTGAATAGCGGGGGGGCTCTCAGCGGCGATTCTGGTCGTGTCAGGGGCGGGAAGGAGGCGTTTGTCGGGAAACGCGACTCCGACAATTTGCGGGGTTCGGAGAATAGCGGGAGGGCGTCGGAACAGCGTCGCCGTAAAAATTTCCGACGCCCGCTATTCTCCGACCCGTCGTGAGTCCGGAGAATCTCGCCCTGAGTGTCTTTAAGACAGAGATAGATAGGTTTTTGATTAATAAGGGCATCAGGGGAGAAGGCAGGAAAATTAATGTGAGAAGCATATCAGCCATGATCGAATGGCGGAACAGACTCGATGGGCCGATCGGTCTAATTCTGTTCCTATATTTACGGTCTTATGGGTCACTTTCTTGCAGGCGGGGGTTTCCTTATTTAGGGTGTCTCTGTAGGGGTCTCTTTATTTAAAGGGTTTCTGGGAGGTCTCTTTATTTAGGGGATCTCGGGGGTGTTCCTTATTTATGGGGTCTCTGGGGGGTTCTTTTTATTTAGGGAGTTTCTGGGCGGTCTCTAGGGAGATTCCATATTTTGGGGGGTCTCGTGGAAGTTTCTTATTTAGGGGGTCTCTAGGGGGTCTCTTTATTTAGGGGGTCACTGTAGGGGGTCTCTATTTCGGGGTTCTCTGGGGGTCTCTTTATGCAGTGGGTCTTGGGTGGGGGTTCCTTATTTAGGGGGTGGCTGTGGGAGGAGGTTTGAGGTTGGGTCTGCTCTCTCCCATACTGGGGGGGTGGGGAGGGGGAGAACCCAGAAACTCTGGAGGAGGGGGTTGCTGAATTGCAATACAAGGGGAGGGGGGGGGGGAATACACAGCTGCTGCAGGACTTCACAATCAGGCCGCCCGCTCAAAATGGCAGCCAGTTAGCAAGTTCCCTCGAGAATCCCTCGCAATCCGTTGGCAATCGCTTCCTGATTTACGCTCCCAGCAGGAGTCCAAGTCAGGTGTAATTCAGTTCCAACATAGGGCATGATCTTCCGGCCATACTGCGCTGGGAAAGCATGTCGCTCCGGTGCAGCGTGGCTGGTGAAAGCCAGGAGACGCCACTCCTGAGATCCACCTGGCTTGCAATGCCTTGCAAGATTCAATGCAATCTCATGAGACGTTGCAAGAAGAATCCCGCCCACAATGGCTGGGATTACATTTTGGCACATCTGCATATTAGGGCAAGGCAGTGAACCTTATTCTACCGAGTAGAGTTCCAAGGTACCTGATGCTTTGGGATTCAACCCCTTTAGCTTGGAGACCTCAGATGAGCGCCATTTGGTACTGGTCCCCACAAATGATGACCAGATGGAGCAGCACTCGTGGGGGTCTCCAAGGGGATCGTAGGCTCCCAGCTGCATGCCCTTTGAACAACGTGGTGTCTTGGCACTGCTGGTGCTGTTCTGGCACTGTTAAGGTGCCCAGGTGGTGCTGGCAGGAGCACTGCCATGGTGCCAGGTTGGCAGTGCCAAGCTAGCCTTTTGTGTGTGCAATTGGGGTGGGGTTGCCCACCGTGGCATCTCAACCTCTTGCTGCAATGGGCAGTTCCGGCGAGCAGAGCTCCCCATTGTAGAAAATGGGGCTATGTGCAGCCTTCGGAAGCTAAACGCGCTCCCCAGGGGACTATGTTCCCTTTTGGAAAGATCGCGCCCATAGTCTCCAAACGGAGAATTTCGTCCGCTTTCTTCTTATGTGGTTGTGTGTCAAATCTTTCTTTATAATTCATGATGTGTTGGAAAGTTTTATTATGTTAAAGGTGCTACGTAAGCACAACTTGTTGTTGTAAGGAGCAGAAGGCTCTTGTGTCTGGAAGTCCAGACATTAAATAATGTGCCGATTCATGAAATTGGACTCTGATTCATCCTGTTGGTTTGATTGGAAGAGTACGTTTCTGACATAGAAATCAATTATAATGGGTTTGATTTGCTGGTTCCACCCCCCCCCCCCCCCCCCCCCCCCCGCCCGCACCCCGCCCCATGGCTGCCGGGAAACTGCCCGTGGCCTTTGGAGGGACTGGATGATGCCTCTGGTGGGAAGGGAGAGGAAAGCGCATCCAATAAATTGCTTTACGTCTAGCACAAGCCCATTATCGCTCAGGGTGAGAATATATTTGGAAGAAAGAAAATGTTATTCTGCTTTCCTCATCTGTTGTGCCAGAATGTTAAAAGCATGACCAGGCTGATAATAATAAAAATCTTTATTAGTGTCACATGTAGGCTCACATTAACACTGCAATGAAATTACTGTGAAAAGCCCCGAGTCGTCACATTCCAGCGCCTGTCCGGGTACACAGGGGGAGAATTCAGAATATCCAAATTACCTAACAGCACGTCTTTCGGGACTTGTGGGAGGAAACCGGAGCATCCGGAGGAAATCCACTCAGACACGGGGAGAACGTGAACTCCACACAGAGAGTGACCCAAGCCGGGAATCTAACCTGGGACCCTGGAACTGTGAAGTAACAGTGCTACCCTCTGTGCTACCGTGCAGCCCTCAGTAACAATTTACTCCAACATTTACAGTTTTTAAAGTAACAGGGGAAGTGGGGGGGGGGGGGGGGGGGGGGGGGAGGGGGTGTTGTTGGTGGCCCCATTTGCTTAATGTTAACACAGAAAAATGCCATCAAGCATTACAGGGTTAATGGGAAAGTCCTGGCGATCAGATCTACTTGAATTCATTAGATTGCTCTTTCCAGAATCCGGCATTGGCGTAATGGTTAGAATGGCCTCCTTTTGCGTTGCTTCTACAACTTTGACTTACCAGCAACATTTTCACGGGAGATCCAAGCATGCGTGTGGATATATCAAGATCATTTCCAATGTTCATTTTCCTTATTAACTGATTGCCATAAGCTTGGACAGCTGCACTTAAGCTGGATACAGCCGCACAGTGGCTGTGAAAAACCGGTGGGAGAAGAAAAACTTCCATTTACGAAAAGTGGGAGACTGCATGTTAATTTGTTGCAAAGATAACAAGCAATTTTACTTTGCAACAAGAGAATCTGCGGGTAATTAAGAACCTTTCAGATGGAAACTAATGCATTCATGTTAGCATTAAGCCAGCCCACTTATTCACTAATTGGTCTTTAAACTGTTCACTTTTGGAATAAAACTCTTTTCATAATCTTGCTCAAGAGCATTTCACAAAATCACAGCTCTCTGAGCAAAGATAATTAAAATCAAGCCCTTTTCAAAGACAAGTGACATTGTAGTGCGTATAATTGAAATTAATGTAATAGTGTGGATAAATGTCATCATGCAGCAGGCACTTGTAATTTGTGCTGGTCAGACAGGACTGGCATGATAAAAAGTACAATTGTGACATCAAGTAACTGCTTAAGCTGAGACCATTACAGCTGTTTGCTGATAAAGATTTTAAGCGTCCTGTCTTTTATAGCACTGTCATGAACAGTTCAATCACACTAACATAACCACCTCCAACCCGCCACACCACTACGAACAGGTGTTTAGCCTATTGCACCAGTGAAAGCCAAGAGGGGCTTTTCTAACCTTTTCCATGATTGGAAAGAATCAATTGTGCTTTCAAGCCATTTTGAAATACAAATAAGGAAGGCACAACTGCTGGACCCAGTGTTGATCCTTTGTTACGTATTTTCTGCTTCTGCTTAGAAATTTTAAACACCAAATAATTGCTACTCGTGCACCGTAAAATTGAAACGTATTTTTTTCTCTGTGTTTACATTGACGCCTTGGAGGTATAGTCGTACAGCAGGCACACTGAACAAAGACATAGCAAATTCTGTCTGGAAGTATATGCTGCATCTACATATTTTACATACATTTTGTATAGGACAAAAGAAGGCCTTTAAGCCCTTCATGACTGTGCTAACCTTCTGAAAAATGAAAAAAAAGAAAATCGCTTATTGTCACGAGTAGGCTTCAATTAAGTTACTGTGAAAAGCCCCTAGTCGCCACATTCCGGCGCCTGTTTGGGGAGGCCGACGCGGGAATTGAACCTGTACTGCTGGCCTTGTTCTGCATTACAAGCCAGCTGTTTAGCCCACTGTGCTAAACCTTGTGACCTTTTCAAGGTTATTACAGTTGGAGTTTGTCGGGCAGGATATTTGATTTAAGATCACCTTAATATGTGGGCGGCACGGTAGCACATTTGCCTTTTTAGCCACTTTCTCAACCTGCCCTGTCACCTTCAATGAAGTTTGCACACATACTTCAAGGCTTTGTGGTTCCTGCTACACTTTTCTGGGTGGGGTGCTCTTTTGGAGCATCAGTGCAGGCTCGATGGACCAAATGGCTTTTTTTTGTATTTGATTTATTATTGTCACATGTATTAGTCTACAGTGAAAAGTATTGTTTCTTGCATGCTGTACAAACAATGCATACCATACATAGGAAAGGGAGGGAGAGACTGCAGAATATAATGTTATAGTTATAGCAAGGTGTAGAGAAAAGATCAACTTAATACGAGGTAGGTCCATTCAAAAGTCTGATGGCAGCAGGGAAGAAACTGTTCTTGAGTCAGTTGGTACGTGACCTTAAACTTTGATATCTTTTTCCTGACGGAAGAGGTGGAAGAGAGTATGTCCGGGGTGCATGGGGTCCTTAATTATGCTGGCTGCCTTTCCGAGGCAGCGGGAATTATAGACAGAGCCAATGGATGGGAGGCTGGTTTGCGTGATGGATTGGGCTACATTCATGACCTTTTGTAGTTTCCTGCAGTCTTGGGCAGAGCAGGCTCCATACCAAGCTGTGATACAACCAGAAAGAATGCTTTCTATGGTGCATCTGTAGAAGTTGGTGAGGATCGTAGCTGACATGCCAAATTTCCTTAGTCTTCTGAGAAAATAGAATCATTGGTGGGTTTTCTTAACTATAGTGTCGGCATGGGGGGGACCAGGACAGGTTGTTGCTGATATGGACACCTAAAAACTTGAAGCTCTCGACACTTTCTACTTCATTCTCATTGATGTAGACAGGGGCATGTTCTCCACTACGCTTCCTGAAGTCAATGATAATCTCCTTCGTTTTGTTGACATTGAGGGAGAGATTATTGTCGTCGCACCAGTTCATCAGATTCTCTATCTCATTCCTATACTCTGTCTCGTCATTGTTTGAAATCCGACCCACTACAGTGGTGTCATCAGCATATTTGAAAATCGAGTTGGAGGGGAATTTGGCCACAGTCATAGGTGTATAAGGAGTATAGTAGGGGGCTGAGGACACAGCCTTGTGGGGCACCGGTGCTGAGGATGATCGTGGAGGAGGTGTTGTTGCCTATCTTTACTGAATGTGGCCTGTGGGTTAGAGAGTTCAGGATCCAGTCGCAGAGGGAGGAGCTAAGGCCAAGGCCATGGACTTCGGAGATGAGTTTTGTAGGAATGATGGTGTTGAAGGCTGATCTGTAGTCGATAAATAGGAGTCTGACATAGGTGTCTTTGTTATCTAGGTGTTCCAGGGTAGAATGCAGGGCCATGGAGATGGCGTCTGCTGTGGACCTGTTGCAGCGGTAGGCGAACTGTAGTGGATCAAGGCAATCCGGGAGGCTGGAGTTGATTTGTGCCATGACTAATCTTCCGAAGCACTTCATGATGATGGATGTCAGAGCCACTGGCTTTCTTCTGCACTGCAGAGATTCTTTAAACCCAAATTGAAAAAATCTCAAATGTTACAAGGACAGTGACAGTAAAGCCCTGGGCGTGTTTTAAAATAATCACCCTTTAGGCCATAATCAAAATTACAACATACAAACATTTTTAAGCGTGCCGCACACACAAAATTATGAAGTAACATAATGCAAATTTAAATAGCTCACCAGTTTAGAACAAATAACAAAACCCGAGTTCACGTCTAAATAATCACCCTTAATCATAAAAAAATTAAAATTACTTTAAAAGAACCAGTAACAACTGCAAAGCCGTATTAAAGAAAAAGCAAAAAAAACATTTGCCTGTTTAATGCCTGCTCTCAATGGGCATTGCCAAGGCCTCATTATAAGGGGGTAGTGCTGCTCTCCTCCTGTACCGCACTGGAGCCTGCGCAGGCTGTCGCGCCAGAGGCCCAAGGCTGCCGAATGGAGAGGAAGCTTCATCGCGATACCCGAACGAGGGTAGGTTAGGATTTTTCCCTTTCAGAATCGGTGGCCCGTGACTTGCTGCCGCTAGCCGGAAGTTACAGGCCATGGAATTCTTGGCTTTATTAATAAGGGCAGAGAGTACAAGAGCGAGGAGGTTCTGCTGAACTCATACAAGACACTAGTTAGACCTCAGCCGGAGTATTGTTGTACAGTTCTGGGCGCCACACTATAGGAAGGATGTGAACACATTGGAGAGAGTGAAAAGAGGTTTACAAGAATGGATCCAGGGATGAAAAACTTCAGATATGAGGATAGAGTGGAGAGGTTGGGACTGTTCTCCCTGGAGTGAAGAAGGCTACGAGGAGGTTTGATAGAGATGCTGAAAATCATGAAAGGACTGGGCAGAGAAGTTAGTGAGAAACTGTTCCCGCTCGCAAAAGGATCAAGAATGAGAGGCCACAGATTTAAAGTGAGTTACAAAAGAAGCAAATGAGATGTGAGAAAAAACGTTATCGCACAACAAGTGGTTGGGGTCTGGAATGGACGGCCTGGAAGTGTGGTGGAGGCAGGTTCAATCGAGGCATTTATGATTATTTGATTAGAAATAATGTTCCGGGGTACAGGGAAAAGGCAGGGGAATGACACTAAGTCATGATGTTCGTTTGGAGATCTGGTGCAGCCATGGTGGGCCAAATGGCCTCCTTCTGCACCATAACAATTCTGTGATGCTGTAATAGGGACGTGGATCTCTTTCAATGCAACCGTTTCTACGTTACTTTGATTGCATGTAGTCTTCAGCACGGGTGAAAGTGAGGCAGCTTGTGTGGACAAAAGTGGGGGCTGAAGGGTGATTAAACAAAGTTACCAAAAGGCTGTGTTTCCTGCCTCACACCAGCGTTCGGCGCATCTGCTCCAGGCTGGAGAGGGACTTGCAGAGGTAGGTGTAATGATATGTATACATGTATATAACTAAAGGGTTAATTATAACAGCTAACTGTAATACTACCACTAGAGGGCACCACTAGATCCAACTATAAGTATCAGCTCCTAGAGGGTCTTGGTCTCTTTCAACCCAGGAGTTTTTAGTAAGCAGTAGTGATAGATCTCAGCATAATTAGTAAGTGTAGTTTTGAATCAGTTAATACATTAATATTTAATTACTTGATTTCTAGAGATAGTTCTGTCGAGTATCGAACTCAAATATAATTGATTGTTACTTTAATAAATTAGTTTGCTTTAAGTTGAAGACTCGTGGTTTCTTCAGGGTCACACCATCAGACCACCTGCATCAACAGCAACTAGTAACAACCCACATATTACTAGACCCAGTAATATAACAGTAGAGGCGATCCAGTTGTCGTGGTTCACATTGGTACTAGTAACATCAATAGGACAAGGAGAGAGGTTATACTTAAGGAGTTGAAGCAGTTCGGGGCTAAATTAAAAAGCAGAGCCTCAAATAAACCTCTGGATTATTATCTGAGCAACAAGCAAATTGGCATAGGGTAAATCAGGTTAGAGAGTTAAATTCGTGGCTCAGAGATTGGTGGGGAGAAATGGGTGTAAGTTCATGAGGCACTGACACCAATAATGGGTACAGTGGGAGTTGTACTGTTGGGACAGTCTTCACCTAACCCTGCTGGGACAAGTGTTCTGGTGAATTACATAACTAGTATGGAAGGGAGGGCTTTAAATTAAATAGGGCTTAAATGGGAAGATGTGGTAAATTAGAGAGGGAGGACAAGACAAAAGAGAAAAGTAGCTGGAAAAGGACAGCGTGCACAAAATAAGGATTGCACTGGCAGAGAAGGTTGAGAGTTTTCAAAAATAGTGAAAAAAAATTCAGATTTAAGCCTCTGCATCTAGCACTTGACACAAAACAGCTGAATTGTCAACTCAAATGGGAATAAATGAGTCTCCTGGGCGAACTATTACAGAGACATGGCTGTAAACACTGGGCCCTCAATATTCAAGGGTACATGCCATTTCGGATAGACAGGAAGCTAGGAGAAGGTAAAGAGATAGGATGACATTAGTACTGTCAAAAGATTTTACCCTAATGCTTAAGTTCATGATGTAGAGTCAGTTTAGGTAAAGATAAGAAATAGCAACGGTAAGAAGTCATTGTAGGGCAAGGTGTACAGGAAGAACCAATCGATGCTCGGGAGAAATGTATGACAATAACCAGGGATGTCTTTTAACATACAAGTAGATTGGACAAATAATTTAATCTTCTAGGTTACCTTTGTCAAACTAAGAGTTTTTTCAAACAATATTTTTACTGAAATTTTGACATTTTATATTAAAAGGTTTACAAAACACAGCAGTACCAACACACAGATTACATAGAATTTACAGTGCAGAAGGATGCCATTCAGCCCATCAAGCCTGCACCGGCCCTTGGAAAGAGCACTCTACCTAAGCCCACACCCCCACCCTATCCCCGCAACCCCACCCAACCTGGGACACTAAGGGCAATTTAGCATGGCCAATCCCACCTAACCTGCACATCTTTGGACTGTGGGAGGAAACCGGAGCACCTGGAGGAAACCCACTCAGACACGGGGAGAACGTGCAGACTCCGCATAGACAGTGACCCATGTCGGGAATTGAACCTGGGACCCTGGAGCTGGGAAGCAACTGTGCTAACCACTGTGCTACCATGCCGGCCAGAAAAATATATCAGAATAAATACAAGCAACAATAGTAAAAGGGACCCCAATAACAGAAATGCCAAAAAATAACCCCCCTCACTCACCTCACCCCCTCTTCCCCCCCACCACTAACAACTGACAGTGACCAACTCTTTAAAGTGCAAAATAAACGGTCACCATCTATGATAGAATCCATCGATTGGCCCCCTAACCGTGAACTTGACCTTCTCGAGGTACAAGAATTCCATCAAATCACCCAGCCTCGTTTTGGCACGAGGTGGCGTCGCCTGCTTCCAGCTCAGCAGCATCCATTGCCGGGCTAACAGCGATGCATATGCCAAAGCATCTGCCCCATCCCTGGGCTCAACTCTAGTTGGTCTGAAACCCAAACACAGTAACTAATGGACAGGGCGCAGTCAATATTCAGGATTGCTGATATGGTGCGGAAAAAGGACCCTCAAATACTCACCAGCTTGGGACAGGACCAGAACATGAACAGACCTTCCCAAGCAGCGCTCACACTTATCCTCAGTCCCCTCCACAAAAATCGACTCATCCTGGCCCTGGTGAGGTGTGCCCGAAACACGACCTTCAGCTGTATCAAGCTCAACCTCGCACAGGATGACGTCACAATCACCCTCCGAAGGGACTCACTCCATACCTCTTCCTCCAAAATGGGTCCTAGCTCCTCCTCCCACCTCACCTTCACCTAATCCACCAAAACCTGCTCTTCCCCCATGATCCACGCCCATATTTTACCGATGTGCTGCCCTCCTCCAAAGCCGCACATGAGAGTATCCCTTTCCAGCAAGGTGGACAGCGGTGGCTCGGGCAAGTTAGAAATGCCCAGAGAACAAAGCTCTGCCCCTGAAAATATCGCAACCTATCCGGCCCCCAAGCTCCGCTTTCACCTTCAATTTCTCCCAACTCGCAAACCGCCCCTCCAGAAAGCACTAGGCCCGCCAGCAACAATGGAAAGCTGTTCCACCTCTGCAAATCCACCTCTGCAAGTCCGCCCCAACACTGCTCGGCAAGCCTGTAAAATTTAGTTATGTTCAATCGCAGGCCACCCAAAAACAAAAGGTATTGCCGGCAGTTGGAATGGAAACCCCCAACCCAGCACCTCCCCTCAGAGGGCTAACCACAAAATATTCACTCTTCCAACATTTAATTTATATCCTGAAAAGGACGTGAACCTGTGCAATATCCCAATTATCCCCCCCATAACTGGCCTGGATTCCTAACATACAGTAAAAGAACATCTAGGTAAGGGACACCCTGTGCTCTACTCCACCCCTGGAAATTCCCCTCCACTTTTCTGAGGCTCTCAAAGCTATTGGCAACATTCCAAATACCAGCCCAAACAATGGCGGCGATAGAGGCCACCCCAGCCTCGTCCCCCTGTGCAGCCTGAATGACACCAAATTCATGTTGTTTATTCAAACACTCGCAACCGGTGTTTCAGATCAACAGGCGGACCCGTGAGACAAAGCCAGGGCCAATCCCAAACTTCTCCAGAACTGAAAACAGGTAGCTCCATTTGACCCTATCGAACTCTTTTTTGACATCCAGAGACAGGATAATCGCCGGTTCTGGTCCCACCACCAGTGTGAGAACTACATTAAGTATCCGCCTCACGTTGGATGGCAGTCTTCTGCCCCTCACAAACCCCGTCTGGTCTTCCCCCACATCCTCCGCGAGGCAGGGCTCCAACCTCAATGTTAGGATTTTAGTTTAAAATTTTGCTTCCACGTTAATCACAGAGATTGGGCGGTATGACCCAATGGGGTCCTTGCCCTTCTTCAGAAGGAGGGAGATGAACACCTGTCTCAACATCTCCGGAAGGGGACCCTACGCCAATGAGTTATTAAACATCCCCGGCAGCAATGGGGCCAACTGGTCCACGGACCTTTTGTAAAATTCTACCGGGAACCCATCAGGGTTCCTAGAGCCTTCTCCACCTGCATCTTACCCAGAGATCTGCGGATCTCCTCTAACCCCACCGGCACTTCCAATGTTCCTCACAACTCATCCCCCACCCGAGGAAACTCCAAACTTTCTAAGAGCTCAACCACCTCGTGCTCATCCTCTAGCGGCTCCGACCTGTAAAGCCCCCCATAGAAGGAACAAAACACCTCATTAATTTTCTCTGGGGTAGAGACCAACCCACCTCCAGATTCCCGCACCGGCACAATCTCCCTGGCAGCCTGTTGCCGCCTTACCTGATGTGCGAACATTCGGCTAACCTTCTCCCCGTATTCATTTACCACCCCGTGAAAGTGCCGTACCTATCGCACCTGCCAGCCTGGGCACAGTAGGTCAAACTGCAGCTTCTTCCTGCTTGCCAAGAGTTCTGGCGTTAGGTCATTCACATGCTTCCTATCCACACCCAGAATTTCATCCACCACCTCCGGACACTCCTGCCTGTCCTCCCTATCCATATATGACTTGTACAAGATGATCTCTCCCCTCATCGCCGCCTTTAATGCCTCCCACACGGTGGACAGCGAGACCATCCCATTCTCATTCCATTTACCGCAGTTCTTTGTGGCCCCTTGAAATCCAAACGGAATCCGAGATCCGATAACGGACCTCATCCAGACTCCAACCGCGCACGTGCCCCCCCCCCCCCCCCCCGCCCATCCAACTTTAAGTCCATCAGATGTGGCGTGTGATCTGAAATCACCACCGTTGAGGACTCCACACTCAGCACCCCAGGCAGCAAGGTCCGACCCATAACGAAAAAATCGATATGCGAATACACTTTATGTACCGGCGAAAAAAATGAAAACACCTTACCCAACCCCCACCCCCAACCCCCCCCAGTGCAAAAACCATCACGGATCCACTCCTCCTGTCCTCCTGTCTCTTCCATAAATGGCGTTAATGCCTTCTCCATCCCCGAAGGGACCAGCAATCTGGGTCCGGAGCAGTCTAACTTTGGATCCTCAACGCAACTGAAATCCCCCCTAAAATCAGCTGCCGCGTGACCAGTTCCGGAATGGCAGCCAGCAGCCATCTCATAAACTTGACATAGTCCCAATTCGCTGCGCATGCATTCACCATCACCACAGCCCTCCCCTCCAACATACCAGTGACTATCACATACCAACAACCCCCCCAGATCAACCACCACCCCAACCGCCTGAAAACGGACCCTCCTGCTAATCAGAATCACCACCCCACCCCGTGCTCTGCTGTCAAACCCTGAGCGAAAACTTGACTCACCCTGGCTTTCCGCAACCTGATCTGGTCACGCAACGCCACATCAACTCTTTTAAATGGGAAAACAAACCCTTTCTCTCTTCACACGCCCCCCACCCCCCCCCCCCTAGTCTCTCTCATACCTCCCCTCCCCCTCGAATCACCCGTTTGAACCGTAGTGCAATATCCCTACCTGAATTCCTGGGTCCCAGGACCATCTAAGAATGCTGCCAAACCCACCCACAGGGTGAGACAAAGAAAAGTCACTTATCACTGTCAGTTCACCCCCTCCACCCATTGTTACCTCCTCCCCGCTTCAGGTCCAGAGACTACACCTCCACCCCATCCCCTCACTACACAAACACAAAACTATAGCAAGACTTAATGCACCTCATCCAACCTGGAACAAAAGGCCGCAGCCTCTCCCTCCACTCCACTCCTGTTTGGTAACCTCCCCTCTGCCCATCGCTAGTAAAGTGTCTTCCAAATATGGCCCTCATAACAGATCCCACTGTGCTGTTGGGTAGGGAGTTCCAGCATTTTGCCCCAGCAAACTGAAGGAATGGCCAATATATTTCCAACCAGGATGGTGAATGACTTGGAGGGGCACCTCCAAGTGGTGAGGTTCCCAGGTACCTGCTGCTCTTGTCATTCTAAATGGTAGTGGGAGTGGGTTTGGAAGGTGCTGTCTCAGAAACCTTGGTGAGTTACTGCAGTGCGGCCTGTAAATGGCACACACGGATAATACACACTGCCAATGGGTCTAATGTAATGGGGATGGCGGCCATTTTACCTCTTCACCGATCTTCAGTGTGCTTCCCTCCTGAGCCTTTTTAATATATAGCTTCTTTGTCGATGATTTCAACATGCCCCCCCCCCCCCCCCCCCCACCCCATCTGGAGAGAGTTCACCTACTCAACTCTGGATTTGAGTACCAATAACCCTGGAAAAATGGGTAAAAGGGATCAAATACAGAGACCTTGCTGGGAGTCATTTTTTGTGCGTCTTGTCTTTACATGACGTCACCGATAGTCTTTGAGACAGTGTCTTAGAACAGCACATTTGTGAGCCGAATAGAGAGCAGATTATTCTAGATTTGATAACATGCAATGAGACAGGACTAATTACTAACTTTATCGTTAACGTGTGCCAGGCAGCAGTGATCATAACAGGATTGAATTTCACATTCAGTTTGAAGGAGAGAAGAGTGGGTCTAAGACTAGTGTTTTAAACATAAATAAGGGAAATTCTGAGAGCAGGAAGACAGATCTGTTTGAAGTGAACTGAAAAAAATAAGATGAAGGATAGGGGGCTGGATTCTCCGATTCTGGAGCTTTGTCCCCACGCCAGCGTGGGAATGGTGGCGTTTTGCGTCAGAAAAAATGACGTAAAATGGCCACCGAAGCCCCGTTTTGCTGGGAACCAGCATGCCAGCAGTGTAGGGCACCGCGGCGTGCTACATGGCGGAGGCAGCTCATGGTCCCGGCCCGCAAAATAGTGCCCTCCCTTTGGCCGGCTCGCGCGCCCTGGCCCACTCCCCCAGAGTGCCCCCAGTCCCTAATAAAATTCCCCATGCCTGCGGATCGGCCCTCCACCGACTGTAGCAGTGCTAGACTGAGTCCACAGCCGCAGCGCCACAACACCGAGTTCCCCAGATGGACGAGTCCACATACAGTCAGGAACTCAGCCGGTTGGGGGCAGAGCATTGGGAGCAGGCCACAGGCAATGTCCTGAGGCCATCGGTACGGCGGGCAGTGTACTCTTTGAGGGGGTTGAATCATCGCGAAAGCAGTGCTCTGGCCAATTTGGTCGGAACTCTGATTCTCCGGCTTATCGCCGAACTCTAATCCGGAGAATCCTGCCCATGATCTTTCATTATTAGTGTTATAAGTAGGCTCACATTAACACTGCAATGAAGTTACTGTGGAAATCCCCTAGTCGCCACACTCCGGTGCCTGTTCGGGTATACTGAGGGAGAATTCAGAATGTCCAATTCACCTAACAGCACATCTTTTGCGAATTATGGGAGGAAGCCGGAGAACCCAGAGGAAACTAACGCAGACACGGGGAGAATGTGCAGACTCCGCACAGACAGTGATCCAAGCCGGGAATTGAACCTGGATCCTGGCGCTGTGAAGCAACAGTGCTAACCACTGTGCTACCATGCTGTAGAGACGCAGTGACAGACATTTAAGACAATTTCTTAATACCCAGAAAGGAGACACTCGAACGAGGAAGCAGGACACTAAGATTAGGGGCTGGATTCTCCGATTTTGAGGCTATGTCTGGAGGAAGTGACTAGTTTTACGACAAAAACATCGGCAAGGTCAGAGCACCGACCCTCCGACCAGTGAGGGGCTAGCAGCCTTGCGACATAAAACGCATGGCCTTCACAAACTAAACAGCTGGAGAATTGCGGGGTCCATGTCTGCACATGTGCATGGCAACGACCTGCAGCGTTCACTCTGTACAACATGACGGCAGTCGTGCGTGAAGCTGTCCTGCCAGATAGTGCCCCGCTGGACACCCCCTCACCACCCCCCATCCGCCTAACCCTAACCATCCCAGCCCACCACGAAGCTCCCCCGGCCAGCCGCACGCTCACCAACCCCCCCCCCCCCCCCCTCCCGACTTCACGAAAACTGAGAGCACACGTGTCCTGCGCCATTGGGAACTTGGCCCATCGTGGGCGGAGCATCGTGTGACGTACTCCTCTATGCCGTTTTGGAGGGGGCAGAGCATCCGAAAACAGGTGCCGCCCCCGATTTGGTCTTAAACAGGGATTCTCCGCACGATCGCGGATTATGATATCGGCGTCGGGGAACGAAGAATTCCGCCCATTGTCCGTGTCTAACTTAAGGAAGTTAAAGATAGAATTGAATCAAAAGTAAAAGTGTACAATCCCAAGAATATGAGTGGCAGGTCAGAAGACTGGATGGAGTATAAAACATAGCAAAGACTGACTAAAACAAATTAGGAAGAAATTAGAGAATGCCAGCTAGAAATGCAAAACAGAAAGTGAGAGTGTCTACAGATATTTGAAAAGTGAGCCTGGTGAATTAATAATGGAAAAAAAGGAAAGCGGAGGTGAATTGAACAGTTATTTTATGTCTGTCTCCATTGTAGAAGAAACAAATTACATTTCAGAAACAATTTTAAACTAAAAGGTGAAAGGGAGGGCTGAACTTAAATAATTATAATCACCAGGGAAAGGACACTGAGAAACGTGTTAGAGCTAAAAGCTTACAATGCCCCAAGGCCTCATGGACTTTGTCCTAAGGCATTACCGGAGGTGGCTGCTGAGATATTGATGCTTTGCTTTTGATTTTCCAAAATGCCCAAGATCCTGCAAAGGTCCCATCAGATTCAAAAAGGCACATTGAACTGAGGAAGGAGCTGTGCTCCGAAAGCTGGTGCTTCGAAACAAACCTGTTGGACTTTAACCTGGTGTTGTGAGATCTCTTGCCAGGAAAGGAGAGGGAGAGAAAGCAAGAATCTGCTAGCTAGTTCGCCAAACATTAGTCATAGAAACAATTCTGGAACCTATTATGAAGGAGGTTATGGCAGAGCACTTTGAAAATCTTAAAGCATTAGGCAGCGTTAACATGGTTTTGTGAAAGGGAAAGCATGTTTGACCAATTTATTTGCGTTCTTTGAGGAAGTAACAAGCAACATGGATAAATGGGAACCTGTAAAGGTGGTGTACTTAGGTCCCCAGAAAGGATTTGACAAGGTGCCACATCAAAGATTACTACACAAAATAAGAGCTCATGGTGCAGGGCAGTGTTTTTCAAACCCTTTTTTCCCGACTAGCAGACCTTCGGGACCCATGCCAACCTTGGCGACCCACGCTGGCCAACCTTGGCGACACATGTCAGCTAACCATTGCGACACACTATTATTGCTTACCTTTAATGCAACAAGCGAACCTGCTTGGTCCTCATGATCTCACTTGATTTGGCATTCATTGTTACATTCCTGCTAAGGACTTCAGCTGACGAGTTAAGTTCTCGCTGCATCCTTTGAAAAAAAATCATGAGGTTTGTCCTCGCACCCGCCATGTTTAGCCTTCAAATGCCTTTGGTGTTTTGAGGGTTTTAAATGTACATTTGCCAGTACTTCCCTGCATATAACACACATGGGCTTTGTATCCTGGTTGGCATCGGGAAAATTAACAGTGCGATACCTCAAGAAATCATCTTTATCCTGCTTTACTGCTTCGTTCCCGATTTCAGTTCCTACTTAATTGTTTGTTTACCAGAGGTCCTGGAGCTCTGCACACCCCTCACACCAGCACTGCTTTGCCCTGCCATAGATTCTCCAGAGAAACTCACTGCAGCAGATTGAGGGATCCTGGCCTGTTTGTGCCTTTGGCCCTCTCTTCCTTTATTACAAAATGATCCATCTTCAGTTCTGTTGCTTGCTTGCTGGCAGCTACAAAATGGAGAAATCTCATCCTGCATGATTTTGTGCCCACAGCACATGTCTTCAGTGTACAGGATTCGATCTACCAAAATACAAACTGAAGACGGGACTACATCTCCACAAGGACTCTGCTGATGTCACTTCCACCAATACTGTCATGATCAGATGATCTGCGGGAGGCAGGTTGCTGATGTTGAGTTCTCGTATGTTTTCCCCGCTTATTGGTTCCCTGACCATCTGTCGCAGACCCAGTCTAGTTGTTATGTTTTTTTAGGACTCAGCCAGCTTGGTCAATAGTGGTGATACCGAGTCACTCTTGCTGATGGACATTGAAGTCCCCCACCCAGAGTACATTCTGTGCTCTTTTCACCCTCAAGTGCTTCCTCCAAGTCATGTTCAACATGTTGGGGTGCTGTTCATCAGATGCCAGTGGATGATACGTGGTAACCAGCAGAAGGTTTCCTTGCCCATGTTTGACCTGAAGCCATGAGACTTCATGGGGTCCATAGTCAATGTTGAGGACTCACAGTGCTGAGGTGGACAGAGTTTTAATTCATGAGGGAATCAAGGGTTCCGGGTATAAAATGAGAAAGAAAAATATCCTATCTAATCAATTGAGATTTCCTTGGATGGTGGAGTGGGCTCGATGGGCCGAATTGCCTACATTTGCTCTTACGTCTTATGGTCTTTTGGAGAGATGAGCAGTGGGTCCATTCACAGCGACAGAGAGCAATGGGGCCTTTAACAGTGAGTAAGAAGCAGCCAGGCCACTCGCAGTGAGAGACATGCAATGTGGCCATGAACAGAGGGAGGATAGTGCCCCTCATGAAGCTGGTCCTGTGGGAAGGAAAAGGAAGGCAGTAGGATTATGTGTGCCTTCATGACCTAGTCTCATACAGCGGAGCCTGGTCTCCAGTTGTCTTGGATTCTCTTGCCACTGGATCAAGGCCTTGCTCCACCAACCCTTGTACATGGCCTTCTTTGATATCATGAAGGCCTTTCACACTTTCAAAGAACAAAGAACAAAAACAAAGAAAAGTACAGCACCGGAAAAGGCCCTTCAGCCCTCCAAGCCTGCGCCGACCATGCTGTCCATCTAAACTAAAATCTTCTACACTTCCGGGGTCCATATCTCTCTATTCCCATCCTATTCATGTATTTGTCAAGATGCCCTTTAAACGTCACTATCGTCCCTGCTTCCACCACCTCCTCCGGCAGCAAGTTCCAGGCACCCACTAACCTCTGTGTAAAATATTTGGCCGTACATCTCCTCTAAACCTTGCCCCTTGCACCTTAAACCTACGCCCCCTAGTAATTGACCACTCTACCCTGGGAAAAGGTCTCCGACTATCCACTCTGTCTATGGCCCTCAGAATTTTATAGACCTCTGTCAGGTCATCCCTCAACCTCCGTCGTTCCAGTGAGAACTAACCAAGTTTATTCAACCTCTCCTCATAGTTAATGCCCTCCATACCAGGCAACATCCTGATAAATCTCTTCTGCACTCTCTCTAAAGCCTTCTGGTAGTTTGGCGACCAGAATTGAACACTATACTCCAAGTGTGGCCAAACTGTCGACTGAGGGATTATGGCGCACCCTCCTCTGTTTTGGCTGTCCCCAAAAGTTTGTCACCATCCTCTGCCTTATTCACGATGACATGCAAGCCGTAATCCTGACCAATGGATCCACCATAGGCTGGGGTGAAGCATGGCTGTGGCATTGCACCAATGCTCTTCTCGATCTTCCTTGTTGCAAAGTTCCATCTCACCCTCAGCAAACACCTGCTGCAGTGGAGCTAAACTACAAAACAAATGGGGATCTGTTCAACCGTCTCTGTTTGCAGGCCAGATCCACAGTCATCCAATCCTCTGTCATTGAATTAGAGTATGCAGACAATGCTTGCATCTCCGTGCACTCGGATACCGAGCTCCAAGCTATCGCCAGCACCTTCACCGAGGCATCCAAGAGCATGAACCTTACACTAGACATCCATAAGGCAAAGGTCTTCTAACAACCTGCTCCACCACACAACACTGCCTCTGGTTATCAAAATCCATGAAAAAGCCTCGGACAACGTGGATCACTTTCCGTACTATGGGAGTGTCAGGAAGCAGAGGTCATTTAAGTGATCTATTTTTGCATTGTTGGATGTTAGAAATAAGACATAGATTTAAGTGAGTTTAATTTAGTTTTTCTGTATAGGAAATGGTAAAACATAAGTTAAATTCATGTGAGACAAAGGCGTCTGCACGTTTGGGCGTTTTTAGTTTCCTTTTAAGCAGTGCCTCAATTATGCTTCAGAGTGTACGGCGTGATAGATAAACAAGAGTTTGGAGAAAGAATGAGCTGTTGCTCAGCAACCAAGAGCCACCTTTAGGAAAATAACCTTGTGCTTTTAGTTTAACTGAACTCATAGCAGGAGGAACTTAGTAGTGAGAGAGGGAACAGCTCTCACAGCTCTGCTGGAAGGAAAGCCATACAATGGAGTAATGGGCAAGCAAGAAAGTCCTGGAGAAACTAAAGGACAGTTAGTTCTAGAAACGTGAGTACGAAGAGATGTTTTCATGATGATTGAAGCAGAAATGAAAACAGGAACTTGAATTTGAGTGGGGTACTGTTCACTGAAGTTAAACACAAAATTGGAAAGGGCAGATTGGGTGAAATTGGCTGGAGAAAAACATTAGTAATTGTAAGGTTGATGTCATTATACCAGTCTTTGAAGCACTCGTATTTAGTTGGGGACTAAGAGATTGTGCGAAAAAACTGAATGCTTGCAGCTATTTAAGACAAAGGAATACTGAAAGAAGAGTTTGAAATCCTGGAGGTGGATACCTTGCTGAAATCAACTGAGGGAAAGCATTACAATAAGAGCAAAAATACTGCAGAAATTGAAAATATGAAGTCAAAACAGAGAATACAGCAGGAAAACATTGTTTGTAAGAAGTTTCGAAAGTGTGTCTGGGAGTAGAGTTTGGAACCCTTGTGCGACAATCATCTGGGGAGATTTTGAAAAGAAATTCACAAAAGCTCAGCTGTGAGGCATCTACTGTTTGGCTTCATAGTGGGATATTGTCTGATCACAGTTAGCCTGTTGGGTTACAGGAACTGTGTGGTTACTGAGAACATTATAGCATGTTATACTTTGAATCCTATGTTATTCTAATAATGTTTGTACATTTGTGAAGCTAAGTGGGGATGAAGGAGCATGGTAAAAGTTAATTGGCAGTCCATGTTCTCCATGTTTTCCTTAAAAAGTTACAGTCTTTTGAGCCAGGTTTTCATTGGGACCTTCCCATCCAGTAGTAACATCAATTAGGATTATAACAGGAGCCTACCATCACCAGGGGCAGACATCAATGATATGATTCAACATTGCCTTCAGTGTACCAGTGCAGCCTTCAGTCCCCCAATGAAGAGAGTGTTTGAAGACTGGAACCTCAACCCCAACACCAGGATCATGGTCTACAGAGCAATAGTGATACCCGCCCTTCTATATAGCTCAGAGATGTGGACTATGTATAGCAGGCACCTCAAAACCCTGGATAAGTATCTTCACTGCTACATCCTCAATATTCTAAAAATCTCTTGGCTGGATAGATGCTCATTTGTGTTCTTGCTCAGGCCAACGTCCCTAGCATCGAAGCGTTGACCAAGCTCAATCAGCTCTGCTGGGTTGGCCACATCATCTGCATGCCTGACACAGTGGCACAGTGGTTAGCACTGCAGCCTCACAGTGCCAGGGACCCGGGTTCGATTCCAACCTCGGGTGACTGTCTGTGCGGAGTTTGCTCATTCTTCCCATATCTGCATGGGTTTCCTCCATGTGCTCCGTTTTCCTCCCACAATCCAAAGATGAACTGGTTAGGTGGATTGGCCGTGCCAGGTGGGATTAATGGGATAGGGTGGAAGATTGTTTTGAGCCGAGGTAGGGTGCTCTTTCAAAGGGTCGATGCAGACTCGATGGGCTGAACGGCCTCCTTCTGCAGTGGAGGGATTCTATGATACTATGAACTTGGAGTCTCGAAACAGAAGCGAGCCTCAGGTGGGGAGAGGAAACACTCTGAAGGTGCCTCAAAGCCTCCTTGAAAAAGTACAACATCCACATCAACGCCTGGGAATCCCTGGCCCAAGACCGCTCGAAGTGGAAGAAAAGCATCCAGGAAGGAGCTGAATACCAAACGTTTAATCGCCGAGAGCAAGCTGAAGTCAAGCGTCGACAGCGAAAGGGGCTCACGGTGACCCAAGAATCCCACACACGCGGGCACCTCACCCACCCTCTCCGCCAACCATCATCTGCCCCACCTGTGACAGAGACTGTAAATCGCACATTGGACCCCTCCGTCATCTGAGAACTCGGGCTGGATTCTCTGATTTTGAGGCTATATCTGGAGGAAGCGTCTAGCTTTACGACGAAAATACCGACGAGGCCCCAGAGCCGATCCTCCAACCGGTGAGGGGCTAGCAGCCCCGCCATGTAAAACGTACGGCTTTCTCCATATAAACGGCCGGAGAATTGTTGGGTCCGTGGCTGCCCTTGCGCACGGCAACGGCTTGCAGCAGTCGCGCCGTACAACATGGCGCCGGCCGCATGCGGACCTGGCCTGCCAGATAGTGCCCCCCCCCGGACACTCCCTCGCCACCCCCGGTACACCCCCTACCAGTTTCTTTAGCCCTTGCTGAAGCCCCCCCCCCCTCCCGCCCCGGCCAGCAGCACGGCTCGCCCCCGGACTGTGACTGCGCTGGACACGGTCCTCAACCGCCACACCGGGTTCATGCAAACTGAGAGCACACGTGTCCCGCGGCATCGGGAACTCGGCCCATCGGGAGAGGGCCTACAGGTAACATCATGTGGTGGTCCCAACAGAGTGTGGCTCCTCGATGACGCCGCTTTGGAGGGGGCGGAGCATCCAAAAACAGGCGCCGCCCCTGATTCGGTCATATACCGATTACGATATTGGAGTCGGGCATCGGAGAATCCCGTCCCTCATGTTTAGTGTGGAAACAAATGATTCTTGATTTCGACGGCCTACCTGAGAAGGAGAAGGCAAGTAACTAGAGACACTGCCAACCTGGGTATTTACCCATTTCCTAGCCTGGAACCATGACTGTCAACAGCTGTGACGCACTACCACCCAACTGAGGAAAGCATGGACACATTTACCCCATTCTGTTAAATATACATGGCAAACTTCCATCTGTGAGTAGTGTCAGACCCTGAAGTGAAAACGTTTTTAAAAATGTTTCGGCTCTGGTTCTGACCTTTTGTTCGGTTAAAGGATCAGATAAAAAGATCATGTTAAGGAGCAAGTATCTATTGTTGGCAGTAATTAAAAGTTGAGGTAATTGCTGTTGTAGGCTGTTTAACACCACTATTAAAAGATAGAGAAAGCAGCATTAATTACAATTTTTCAGAGAATCTGGGTGCTGTAGACTTAGTCATTTATTTTAATTGCTCCTCGCTCTCTCCTTTCTTAAACACTGTTCATCCATGATAATCATTGCCTTGTTGTGACTGCTCGTCAATTACACAGACAAGCAGGGTTCTTCGTGTTGAATTCACAGGCATCGCTGCCCCTGTTCCTGCCAACATGATGTCTCAATGAATGTTTTGACCTCTGACAGAGGGCTTAATGTCTTCAGTAAAGCACCTGCAAGATCTTACCTCTTTTTTTTTTGCTTCACAGCTCTTTCTTTCAATCAGAAGCGAACTCGTACACATGCACAGCCCTGCTTTGAGCCGCTGTAATGAAAACCAAAGCTTTTCAGTCGAGCGAGTCATATTCGCTCCATTCCTGTTGTCCCTGCCTTTATTCAAGTGAAAATTAAAACTTTGATGCCAGCACTTTGATGCTCAGTCCCATCATACGGGACTTCCCATTATGCCCCAGCTCTTGGTGTTAAAAACAGCCACCAATAAACCATACCTGCAAAGGTTATGGTGTCTCTTGTGTCCATCTCTCTGAATCTGGTGCAATTTACCGGTGTTGAAAGATATCCCAAATCATTTATATACTGCGCTGAAAAGCAATTATTTTCACAATTTCAAAGTTTGTGCAGATTTTTATGACACTTTTGCGTTTAAATGACCACCCACACAATCATAGTCATTTCCAGGTGGATTCATGACCTCACTTTTAATTCTCTTACAAATGCTGCCTTTTCCCCGAATTGGACAAAGCCAGATTAAAGGGAATTTAAATCCGACATCAAGGCTGTGAGTGCGGACAATGAGCGCGAGGTGATTTATTCATGAAGTAGCTCTGTGGCGGATCCTGCACTCTGTTGTAGTTGACACCGATATTATTTTGCATTTTACTCATTCACTCTAATTCCTCTGGTCCATTTTTCATCTGAGCTGCGCACGCTTTATTTGGAAGATGCGCAGGGATAAAGCAGTTTGTTGATGCTTTGTAGTGTCAGTTATTTTACTGTCAAGAATGCTACTTCGAAATGATATTCTGGTAAGTGACATTCCATTTGTTAGAACACCAAATGGACTCTCTAGTGCACAGTGAGTCAATAGACAAGATGATTGAAATAAATACACATAGCAAGTAGTGCCTGAACAAGATCCAAAGAGAATTGTCACTGTTTAGTCCGTTATCTGTATAATGTGTCGCATTTTGTGAAAATTGTCTTACTGTGAATTTGACCCCTTGAGATTGCTCTGCCATTCAATGAGATCATGGCTGACCTTTAATCTCAACTTCACCTTCCCTGATATTCCGATCACCCTGATTCCTTTGGTGGCAAAGTATCTCTGAAGAGACCGATAACTTTAAAAAGGATATTTGAATTTCTTGTGACCGACTGGAAGAATTACACGCTAAGACTTCAAGCTTTATGACTTTTACTGTAACAAACTAAAAATAACATTGACTAAACACTATTTCTGTAGGTAATTTAAACTCAACATGGCAGAGAGGTCTCCCTCATTTATCTATTAAAACAATAGAAAGATCCCCTCCATCATTAGAATTTAGTCAGCCCCTTAAACAGTAACTTTGCTCTCCCAGTAAAAGTCCAAAACTATCATTCACTCTTGAGGCGTTGCTTCCTGTTCTTTTCCCGATGATGTGGAGATGGTGGTGTTGGGCTGGGGTGGGCACAGTAAGAAGTCTTACAACAGCAGATTAAAGTCCAACAGGTTTGTTTCAAATCGCTAGCTTTCGGAGCACTGCTCCTTCCTCACCTGAGGAATTCTTACACATTTCTGTGAGTTTTAGGAATATCTGACGAAACCTGTGATCTGATCCTATCGTGGGTTTCTACAGTCTTCTCAACCAAATCACCCAAGCCTGTTGTTGGCCAGAATTCAGAATAGTTTTCATGACCCACTTCATTTCACCATTTTACCCTAAATAAAACAGGCAGTCCCAAAACATAACAAACGTCGAAACATCATACTTGGAGCAACCTATCAATTTCAATTTTGAATATGTTCAAGACTGACTATCTGCAACTCTCTGGGTCAAGAATTCCAAAAATTATCCCCTTTTTCTTAGATTGTGACTCCCTAGTTCTAGACTCTCCATTCAGTGGAAACTGCTCTCAGCATCTACCTTGCCAATCCCTTTAAGAATTTAATATGTTTTAATGAGATCACTTTTATTATTTAATTTTCCAGACCCAATCTACTCGATCTCCCCTCCAAGGACAACCTTGGAATTAACCTCTCAGGAATTAACCTCGTGAAGCTTTGTTTAACTCCCAATGAAACAATTATCTCCTTCCTCAGGTACGTAGACTAAACTGCCCATAGTACTCCAGGTGTGGTCTCACCAAAGTCCCATATAATTGCAGCAAGACGTCTTCACTCTTAAGGCATATAAATAGCAAAAGGATGGTACAAGGAGGAGTAAGGCCAATTGGAGGCCATAAAGGGGATTTGCATGTGGGAGCAAGAGGGCATAGCTGAGATACTAAATTAACACTGCATTAGACAATGGTGAAAGAGGAAGTAACTCAGACATGATAGAGATTAAAATTAAGCCGGGCAAGGTATTGGATAGGCTACCTGTACTGGAAGTTGATATGTCTCACCTGGATGAGAGATGCACCCAAGAATACTGAGGGAAAGGCAGGTGGAAATCGAAGAGAGACTGGGCATAATTTTTCAATCTTCTTTAGACTCGAAGGATGTGACAGGAAATAGAGAGTAATAATATTTCCTGTGCGGAGGAAGGTCAGTAGTGGAGTTCCCCAGAGGTCAATGTTAGGACTCTTGCTTTTCCTGTTATCTATATATTAATGACCTAGGACATGGTATCCAGGGCGCAATCTGAATATTTGTAGATGATATGAAACTTGTAACCACTGTGTCCCATGAGGAATGTAGTGTAGAATTTCAAAAGGACATAGACAAATTGGTGGATGAAGTTAATTGCAGAGAATTGTGAAGTGATTCAAATTGGCAGGAAGAACGCGGAACGACAAAGGGTTCGATCTCCCGTCCCCAGCCACATATTTATCGGTGGATTGCCGATCTGGATTCATTACTCCCACCGCTTGTCAATGGGATTTCCCATTGAAGCCATCCCACACCACTGGGAAACTCACGGGTGGGGGGAGGGTGCTGCCAGCGGGAACAGAGAATCCCAATGGCCGGAAGGTTTCGGCCAATATAAAATAAAAGGTGCAACTTGAAAAGGCCTGCAGGAGCGGAGAGACCTTGGTGTATATGCACATAATTCAAGATGGCAGGACTGGTTGAGAGAATGATAATAGTATTGACTGTATTCGAGGTGTTATTAATAGGGGCACACAAGTTGTTTCTGACAGTAGTTTGGCCTCAGCCTGGAGATTGCATCCATGTGTGGATACCATACTTTCATAAAGATGTGAAGGCATCAGAAAAAGTGATGAGAAGACTCATAACCTTCAGTTATGAGGCTAGATTGGAGCAATTGGCACTGATCTCCTTGGAGAGGAGAAGGCTGAGAGGGATCTGATGGAGATGGTCCAAATTATGAGAGGCCTGAACAGAGTAGACAGGGAGAAACTGCTCCCACTCATGAATGGATCGTGAATGAAATAGCACAGATCTCAAGGAATTGGCAAAAGAAGCAAAAGTGATTTGAGAAAGAACTTCTTCACGTAGCTAGTGGTTAAGGTTTGGGATGCGGTGTCTGAGAGAGTGGTGGAGGCAGGTTCATTCGAATTTCAAAGAGGAAATTGGACCATTATCTGAAACGGAAGAATGTACCTGAAGAGGACAGGTCCTTCTATGTGAATACACATAGCTTCTAGACTTTATACCTTTTCGAATAAAGAAAATTATTGGGGAACAATAGCCGACTGGTGTATTTACCATGGCAGTTTCTCGACTAATCAGAGCTGACCTGCCAACCAATCAGAACCCCATTTCCTCATCCAGTATAAATTGTTGCTCCCTTTGAAATTTGGTATTCTTGTCCCTGTCCTGATGAATGCAAAACAAAAAGCTTGAATCGAATTTCTCTTTTTTTTCCAGCAATTTACTTGTCTCTTTCTTTTCAAATATAACCTCCTTTTCCATACTTCTTATCGAAGTGCATAATTTCACACATGCTCACATTACGCTGCATCTGCCAGCAACATGCTCACCCCACCTAGAAACCTTTAGCAGAAGCAGATTTATATGATAAGGATTAATTGTACCAAAATTTGCAGACATACTTTAGTCCCCATTTCTAAGCCAGGCATTCTGTCCTTAATTTTTATTATATTTTGAAGTGGCATATTATAGGTCGAATTCCAAAGTCTGCAGGAAAGCACATGTTCCATGCTAGCACTGAAGGAGTGCTGCACTGGTAACATTGCTACGTTTCTGATGAGACAATAAGCCGAAGCTTCCATCTGCCCCCTCAGATGGGCGGAAGAGATCCAATGGCGCGTTTCAAAGAAGGAGTACTGGGGTTCTCGCTGGTATCCTGGTCAATATTCAACACTGAACAGAACCTGAAACCGGATAAACTGGTCTTTATATCATTTGGTTGTGAGAGTTTATCATACTACAACATTGGCTACACTTCAGAAAATACTTAATTGGCTGTAAACTGCTTTGCGAAAGGTGCCGTAGAAATTCTGGTTTTCCTTTGGTTTTCTTTGAAAACAGGAGGCCTGGCCCGCATACACAATGTGAGAAGCACAAAGTATTGCCAATTTCTTGTTTTAGTCAAAGGGGGCGATTTTGCGCCCGCGTTCACCATTAGCGCGAATGGTGACCCGTGTGCAAAATCCCGCGAGTTGGGAAACGAGATTATCTCTGGAGCGATATCGTTTCCCAAATTTATCTGCCCCCTGCCGGAGACAGAATGAGGTTTCTGCTCTCATTTAAATACATTTTAATCGATTTGAATGCTTTTAAAGGCCTTCTCTGTCACATGATACCCCTCACTGAATATTCCAACCCCGCCGATGTGAGGTCATTTCAGTGAGGTTTATAAAGATGCGAAACAGCCAAGGGGAGTCAGCTGGGGCTAAGCGTAGCCAACCTGGCAGTTGTGTCGGGGGGCAGTGCCAGGTGCTGGTCCTCTGGAGAACCCAATTGAGTGGGGGGGGGGGGGGGGGGTGAGGGTGTTCCCATTACATGTATGGGAGAGCACTGAGTCTTTTGAGGGGAAAGAACCTGGTTATGAGAGGAGGGGTGCCTGGCAATGAGGGGGGGGAAATGGCAGCAGTTGAGGGCGGAAACCCGGCAGTGAGGGGGGAGCGTTGGCGTTACTGCCACAGTGGTGATGAGGGTGGGGGACAGCCCCTGATAATTGTGCTGTTGGTGGGGACAGCCCCCAATAATTGTGGCCATGGGGGAGAGGGGAGGAGCACCCCATGCCCCATCCCTCCCCCACCATGAAGGTGAGTGGGGGAGTTTCACCCTAGTTATAATCGGGGTGACCTTTAAAAATAATGCCCCAGGCAGAGGGAGTACTCCCCGTACTTTGTCACAGACTTCTATCTCCCTGCTTCTTCAAAAGGATAAGGACCCGGAGCAGTGGGGTCATACCACCCGATATCATTGTTGAATGTTGATGCCAAGTTATTGGCGAAGGTGCTTGCATCGCGGATGGAGGACTGTGTGCCAGGGTTGATTGGAGAAGATTAGACAGGGTTTGTGAAGGGAAGATAGTTGTCGGCAAATGCCAGGAGGTTATTGAACGTGATTAGGATGCTCTTTGGGGGGGGGGGGGGGGGGGGGGTGCAGGAGGTAATAATAAAATAAAAATGGTATGAAGTTACTGTGAAAAGCCCCTAGTCACCACATTCCAGCGCCTGTTCGGGTAAGCCGGTACGGGAATTGAACCCGTGCTGCTGGCCTGGTTCTGCATTACAAACCAGCTATCTAGCCCACTGAGGCCCTACATCAGTAGAGCTAGTGGTGACCAGGCTGATAATAATAAAAATCTTTATTAGTGTCACAAGTAGGCTTACATTAACACTGCAATGAAGTTACTGTGAAAAGCCCCAAGTCGCCATATTCCGGCGTCTGTTCGGGTACACAGAGGGAGAATTCACAATGTCCAAATTACCTAACAGCATATCTTTCGGGACTTGTGGGAGGAAACTGGAGCACCCGGAGGAAACCCACGCAGACACAGGCAGACTCTGCACAGCTAAAGCTTTTAATGATTTGTTGACATTAACTGTGGGTAAACTATATACAAAACTACAGATGAATAACACAAGAAACCTCTCTGTTCAGCTTCCTCCACCAGTCTAAGGGGTCACCTGACTCTAACAGTCACGTAAATACCAGTGAGGCTCCTAATGGTCAGCCAGCGAATTACAACACAGCCAGGCTATCGCTCAGCGCCAGGCAGGGATTGAGTAATTCAGGGACCTGTTTATAAGGGCTAAATTTGCGGGGCGGGAGAAGTTGGAGGAATTGTTTGAGTTGCCTAAGGGGAATGGGTTATGGTACCTCCAGGTTCAGGATTCTGTAAGGAGGGAGGTGCATCCTTCCCGGGGTTGCTGCCTCCGATGCTGCAAGATAATACTCTGTCGGAGGACGAAATAGGGAAGGGGAAGGTTTTGCATATTTACAAGGAGTTGATGGAGTGGGAGGGTGCCCGGGTGGAGTATTTTAAGTGTAAGTGGGAGGAGGGGTTGGAAGAGGGGCTGGGACATGGGCTGAGGCTTTGTGGAGGGTGAATGCATCCTCGTCTTGTGCAGGACTAAGCCACATCCAGTTTAAAGTGGTGCATAGAGCCCACATGATGGTGGCGAGGATGAGCAGGTTTTGTGGGAGTGGAGGATAGGTGTGTGGTGGTGCGCGGGGGTGGAGTGGGGGGGGGGGGGGTGGAGGAGCAGGCGTGGGAGGGGTGCAAATCACATCCACATGTTCTGGCCATGTCCAAGATTGAGGGTGTTTTGGCAGGGGTTCGTGGATGTCATGTCCATGGTTCGTTGCCCTGAGCATGGAGGTGGCGATATTTGGGGGGTGACGGAAGACCCGAGAGTGTAAGGGGAGATGTGGGGGAGTGATGCTAATGTATTGGCCATTGCCTCCCTGATAGCCCAAGGTGGATTTTTTTATGTCGGGGGACTCGGAGCCGCCAAAGACAAGGGTATGGGTGAGCAACCTGGCAGAATTCCTACGGTTAGAGAAGATCAAGTTCATTCTGCGCGGGTCGGTGGAAGGGTCCATTCGGAGTTGGAACCCATTCATTGATTTCTTCAAGGAGGATTGAGGGGTCAGCGAAGGCAGGGTGCTTTTTTTTGGGGGGGAGTAAAGGAATTAAAAAGGGGGAGGAGGAATGTGGTAGGCGTTGGTGTCAGAGGGGCTGGAGGGTTGGGGTTGTCGAATGGGTTGTTTTGATGGTCATTTGTTGCTCTTTGATTGTCCTTTCGATTTTTTTGTATATTTATATTTTGTCGAAAAGCCCTGAGTAAAAATATTTCCCAGTGGAGCCGGTCTTGCCAGCCTTATCAGTCTCACCAGATTGGTGTAAACCAAGGCCCCCCCCCCCCCCCCCCCCCCCCCCCCAGATTTGCTTTGGTTAGAGCATCACAAAATCTGGCCTGAAAACCTGGCAGTGCATTTGGAGAGATACAGGCCAGTTTTCAA
Organism: Scyliorhinus canicula; assembly: GCF_902713615.1. Lineage (NCBI taxonomy): Eukaryota > Metazoa > Chordata > Chondrichthyes > Carcharhiniformes > Scyliorhinidae > Scyliorhinus > Scyliorhinus canicula. The sequence continues at coordinate 12,722,177 of NC_052162.1, forward strand.
TCAGAGCCTGACACATGTTATGGGAAAATTCCACCTAAAGTCTTCGTTTCTCGACAAAAAAAATAGAAGGCTGAGGGGGTTTGTTACAAAGGCCTTTCAAATGTTCAAGGAGTTTGATAGTGTGGACACAGAGATGTTTCCACTCATGGACAAATCCAAAACTAGGGTCGTAAATATCAGATGGGCACTGACATATCAATTGTCAGTTGGGCTGACGGGGCAGCACGGTAGCATTGTGGATAGCACAATGGCTTCACAGCTCCAGGGTCCCAGGTTCGATTCCGGCTTGGGTCACTGTCTGTGCGGAGTCTGCACATCCTCCCCATGTGTGCGTGGGTTTCCTCCGGGTGCTCCGGTTTCCTCTCACAGCCCAAAGATGTGCAGGTTAGGTGGATTGACCATGATAAATTGTCCTTAGTGTCCAAAATTGCCCTTAGTGTTGGTTGGGGTTACTGGGTTATTGGGATAGGGGGAGGTGTTGACCTTGGGTAGGGTGTTCTTTCCAAGAGCCGGTGCAGACTCGATGGGCTGAGTGGCCTCCTTCTGCACTGTAAATTCTATGAAATAGGAAATTCAAGAGAAAACTCATAGAGTGGTGAGATCGTGGAACTTGTGACCATAATGAGTAGCTGAAGTGACAGGAAGTTGAGGGCCGTACGGTGGCACAGTGGTTAGCACTGCTGCCTCACAGCTCCAAGGACCCAGGTTCAATTCCTGACTGTGTGCAGTTTGCACGTTCTCCCCGTGTCTGCATGGGTTTCCTCCGGGTGCTCCGGTATACTCCCACAGTCCAAAGATGTGCAAGTTAGGTGGATTGGCCATGCTAAATTGCCCCTCAGCATACAAAAGGTTAGATGGGGTGACTGGGTTATGGGTCGGGGTGTGGGTCTATGTAGAGTACTATTTCCAAGGGTTGGTGCAGATGCGATGGGCCGAATGGGCATTGTAGAGATTCTAATTCTAGGTCAGCAGGTGAGGGAGAAAGCAGCAGAAGATTATGCTGAAAAAGTGGGATGAAGTCAGATGCGGAGGAGGCTTGTGTGGAGCTTAAAGCTGGCAAACGCTCTTTAGACCAAATGGCCTGTTTCTATGCTATAAATTCTATGTGATCCAGAATGTTTTGAGCTATTTGTATGAATTATTTTATCCCAAAACCATCCATATAAGTAAGACATTCTTATAGTGCGTGTCTACGTCAACAACAGAAAATCGGCGAGCATTGAGCACATGCAATAAGATATACTATTTCAAGGTGTTGTTGCAGAAGGTTGCACTATACATAGATTAGTTATGAATCCTGGCTCCAGTTTCTATACACACAACGCCATAAACTGAAAACCCTGATTGATTAATCAAGAGTGCAGTGTAAATATAAACCTCGTTGATTGGTATTCTGAGAGCATATGGTACAAACCCATGTGGGGGAAAGAGGTTATTTCATGTTCGAATTTCCCCAGACAATTATAATAATCTTTATTGTCACAAGTAGGCTGACATTAACACTGCAATGAAGTCACTGTGAAAAACCCCTCGTCGCCACATTCCGGCGCTTGTTTGAGTTCACAGTGGGAGAATTCAGAACATCCAAATGACCTAACAGCACGTCTTTCGGGACTTGTGGGAGGAAACCGGAGCACCCAGAGGAAACCCACGCAGACACGGGGAGAACGTGCAGACTCCGCACAGACAGTGACCCAAGCCGGGAATCAAACCTGGGGCCCTGGCGCTGTGAAGCAACAGTGTTAACCACTGTGCTGCCGTACCGCCCCTTTATTATCTCCCCACTTTCTCTCCTTCATGGATCCCAAACTCCAGGAACATCCTTTTCATGGAAATGCCAAGCAAATTAACCACAACCACCTGTGACTTTTCATTTAATGTTTGGCGCACCACTGTGATGGGTGCCTGTAAGGTCAGTATTCCTCACTCCGAACTACAGGGTGAACTGCAGCAATTTGACAAGGTTTCTTCGACAACAGCTTGCACCACGTAGACCGACAAGGGTGGCAGGCGCACGGGAATTCCGTCAGCTCCACGTTCACCTCCATGCCACAGACTATCCTAACTCGGAAATTTATCGGCATTCTTTCATTGTTGTGTGCACCCAACTTTTGAGTTCTCTCACCAGAGACATTGTGGAGGTGCATTAACCACATGAACTGCAACGGCTCAAGAAAGCATCTCACCAAACGCCTTCCCAATGGGGGACGAGGGCCGGGGAATGAACGGCCTAGTCAGTGAAAAGTAATTTAATTCTAGTTTTGTGAGACAACTTTGCATCGCAGACAACTGAGATCAGGCAACATTTGTTGCTTTGGTGAGCAGCGCACTACTGCGACATGCTGTACTACTGCGTGAATTTAAATTGAACCAAAGGAAAACTTTAAAATTTGTTTCCTCTTTGCTGAGAGATCAAGGACGAAACAGCATCATCTTTCAAGCCGTTCAGGGTGAAAATCAGGAAGGAATGTTTCACACAAAGGATCGTGGAAATTTAGAATCCTTATCCTAAAAAGCTGAGGGACAGCAGGAATTTTGAAGACGGTGATCAATAGATTATTTAAAAAAATTATTACTTGATCAGAGTTACAAAGAGTGTGGACCGGGGCAAACCCCTAATCTAGCTCGTTGCCTGCTCCAAAAACCAATTCAAATTGAATCCAATTCATGGTCCCCACAAGAAAGACATATCAGATCCAGGCGTCACACCTGACCTCACGCTCATCTTAGCCAAAAGGCTGGGAAGCGATATTAATAGATTTTTGTTCAATAACTGCATGAGGAGCTGGGGGTGGAGGGGGGAGCATGGGGCATGGCGGTAGTGGGGAGGGAATGTGGGCGCCATGATCTAATTTCACAGCGGAGATTCAAAGGGGCTCAGGGATGTACTTCCCTATCCATTTTCCTAATAATGTGTGTTTCTGTTTATTGGGATTTTATTCCCTCTCTCTTTTGTTTGAAAATGGATTACAACAACTTCCAGATATGTTTACACATTGGCAGAATATTGTGAGATCTGGGGGGAGGAGGGGAGCAGTGGGGTGGGGGTGGGGTGGGGGTAGGGTGACAGTGGGAAGTGTGGGGAGGGGTGTTTCCCTAACCAACCTTCAGTCGGAACATCTCTGATGATAATATGCCTATTATCAAAATTAGTGTTCACCCAACTGGGAAAAGACGAGCCATTAAAGATGTTATGACTGAGCAAATTGACATCAACTACATCTTAACACACAACGCATTAGCAAAAGAACACCAATGAATGAGACATTTTCTAATGGCCCTGTCAATTTGTCACCTATGTGTAGTCAGGAATATGTCCAAGTCCTGAATGCAGGACTAAACAAATAAATAAATTACAATTTTATCTTCGTTGATTGCCCATATTGTAAATGCCGAGGATGTTGTTAGTATTCAGTAAGTGGTGCAAGGGGCAATTTACTGATAGCTAATTCCTTTTTGGCCACAGAATCACCTGTCTCAAAGTCATCTCCTGCAGTGCAGACAAATAGAACAATCAGAGCAGAAATGAAGCATGATAATAGAGCTGGGTGGAAGAGATGAGCAAAGTGGACCGAAATAGGGCATTTATTACAAAAATATGGCAACTGGGATGCTAAATATTTGATTTTGCAGTTATTTTTTAAGACTCGTGCAACTTAATCATATCTAATTAACTTTCCAGGCAATCACTTTCTTGTTTAACAGGGTTTTTTTTAGCTTAATGAAGTTCAAAATATTTGCAATGAAAACAGCTGGAACCGTTTTTAAGGACATTCGAAAGTGCTATGGTGACTTGTGTATTTTCAGAGTAAGGCTACTTTAATCTCGATATCAGTTGTTGCTGTGTGCCATTGTGAATGTAACAGACATTAAAAACTGAGAAGTGGTCAAACTAAAACAGTAATTTTGTATCCTTCAGGCAGAACAGTTCTGACCCTTGATACATGAAAGGCACCATTGCTGCTTTGCCCCGTAAATGTTCCGCATCACTCCACTCTCTGAAGAGCAGGGCATTCACACAATGCTCCTTCGAGACAACCTTTCCGTGGCTCAGCCTTCTCTGGTAAAAATAATATTGACTTGACAAAGATGCTTGAAAGTATTAATTTCCTTGAATTATGGAAATGAAGAGCATTCATGCTGGAAAAAATTATACTGTCGATCTCCCAATTTAATTATGACCCTCAATCAAGAGAATCATGACTAGTTTATCTGATCAGTGTATCTTAGCTGTCCGGTCACCTCCTGATGGAATGAACTCTGTACCATTTGGTGACTGCTATCATTATCGTTCGTTTGTTTCTTTAATAGGGATGTAAAAATTATTTTCCGTGAAAAGTTGTCCTGGTTCATTTTGAAGTAAAAATGGGATAATTACTTGATCCATGTTCAGTTATCTTTGTAACTCAGCGAGGGGCGTGTGTGATGGTAACTGTCACACATTCTTCATCAGGTCTGGTTTCAGTATTTTTGCCACAAGTTCTGATGGCTTGGATTTGCCAGTTGAACTTGTTCTATTGCTGCCGTTAATTCACTACTGCTGCCTGTGGTGCTCTTTGTGTTGCTTAATTCAGGATGGTTGGCGTAGTCTTCGTAAAAAACACAAAATAGCTTTAGCTTGAACAAAGCTACACATTTATTAACCCTACTAATTTGGATTCAACACGTACTCCTAAATAATACACAGTTGATTATTAACATTTAAACTACACTCTTCTACAGCTAATCTTAATACTGATATAAACCATGATCTGCTCTCACTCACACTATTTGTACTTCTGACTCGCTCTAGCTAACTCCTGGTCACACTCTCCCACAAGGCTTAGCATCACTGCCTTGTATACTTGTAACTGTAGCTCCTTCCAGTAGCTACTCTAGGCACCATTAACCCTTGCAATTCTTACAGTTATGATAATACTACACTGCCTTCAAAGTAATATCAATTGGAAAATCTAAGCTTTTAGTTTCCTTTTCCAGTCTTTCCTTCTTCGCTCAAAACGGTGACTAGGCATCATCCAACATTTCAGCCAAAAGGCTGATCTGAGACGGCTCGAGAATGCGCGCCACTGATGATTTGATTTATTGTCACATGTACTGAAGTACAGTGAAAAGTATTTTTCTGCGGCCGAGGAATGTACACAGTACATACATAGTAGACAAAAGAATAATCAACAGAGAACATTGACAAATGTTACATCGACAAAACAGTGGTTGGTTACAGTGTGGAACAAGGGGCCAAACAAAGCAAATACATGAGCAAGAGCAGCATAGGGCATTGTGAATAGTGTTCTTACAAGGAACAGATCAGTCCAAGGGGGTGTCGTTGAGGAGTCTTGTAGCTGTTGGTAGGAAGCTGTTTCTATGTCTGGATGTGCGAGTCTTCAGATTTCTGTACCTTCTGCCTAATGGAAGGGTCTGGAGGAAGACAATGCCTGGGTGGGAGGGGTTTCTGATCATGCTGTCTGCCTTCCTGAGGCAGCAAGAGGAGAATACAGGTGTACTTGTAGAGGTGGCAAGCTGTGTGATGCGTTGGGCTGAGTTCACCACAGTCTGCAGTTTCTTGCAATCTTGGACCGAGCAGTTGCCATACCAGGCTGTGATGCAGCCGGATAGGATGCTCTCTATCGCACATCTGTAGAAGTTTGTGAGAGTCGATGCAGACATGCCAAATTTCTTTAGCTTCCGCAGGAAGTAGAGACGTTGTTGGGCTTTCTTGACTGTTGAATCAACGTGAGTGGATCAGGACAGACTGTTGGTGATGGTGACCCCCAGGAACTTAAAGCTATCGGCCATCTCCACTTCGGAGCCATTGATGCAGACGGGAGTGTGTGTCGTGCTACGCTTCCTGAAGTCGATGATCAGTTCCTTGGTATTTCCAACATTTAGAGAGAGGTTGTTTTCGGTACACCATGCAACCAAGTGATTTATCACTTGGGCAGCACGGTAGCATGGTGGTTAGCATCAATGCTTCACAGCTCCAGGGTCCCAGGTTCGATTCCCGGCTGGGTCACTGTCTGTGCGGAGTCTGCACGTCCTCCCCGTGTGTGCGTGGGTTTCCTCCGGGTGCTCCGGTTTCCTCCCACAGTCCAAAGATGTGTGGGTTAGGTGGATTGGCCATGCTAAATTGCCCTTAGTGTCCTAAAAAATAAGGTTAATGGGGGTTGTTGGGTTACTGGTATAGGGTGGATACGTGGGTTTGAGTAGGGTGATCATTGCTCGGCACAACATCGAGGGCCGAAGGGCCTGTTCTGTGCTGTACTGTTCTAATTCTAAAAAAAAATTTCCCTCCTGTAGTCTGATTCGTCGTTGTTTGAGATGCGGCGCACCACAGTTGTTTGCCCACCACAAACCTATAGATTGAGTTGGAGTTGAATCTTGCTACACAGTCATGTGTGTATAGGGAGTACAGTACAGGACTGAGCACACATCCTTGCGGGACTCCGGTGTTGAGGACGATTGTGGAGGAGGTGCTGTTGCCGATCCTGACAGATTGCGGTCTGTTGGTGAGGAAGTCGAGGATCCAGCTGCACATGGAGGGGTCAGGTCCAAGATTGTGGAGTTTCGTTATTAGTCTTGTTGCGATAATGGTGTTGAAGGCAGAGTTGTAGTCTATGAACAGCAGTCTTATATAGTTGTCCTTGTTGTTGAGGTGTTCGAGTGTTGATTGCAGAGCCAGTGAGATAGCGTCTGCTGTGGACCGGTTGCGGTGATAGGCAAACTGCAGTGAATCGAGATGGTCTGGGAGGCTGGCAGTGATCTGTCTCATGAGTAGCCGCTCGAAGCATTTCATGATAACAGACATCAGGGCCACCGGTCAGTAGTCGTTGAGGCAGGCTACCTTGTTCTTCTTTGGTACTGGTATTATGGTACTCTTCTTGAAGGAGGTGTGGAACTCAGAGTGGAGGAGTGAGGTAGTGAAGATATCTGCGAATACACTCGCCAGCTGGTCTGCGCAGGCTCTGAGTGCTCGCCCAGGGACTCCGTCGGGGCCCGTCGCTTTCCGCGGCTTCACTTTCAAGAAAGCAGCTCTTACCTCTGTGGCTGTAATAGTGGGTATGGGTGTGTCCAGGGCTGTTGGGGCGGGTGGTACCGATACATTGGCTGATTGCTCAAAGCGGGCATAGAACTTGTTCAGATCATCGGCTTTGGGCCCTCTGATTGTGTGGGGTATCCCTGTTGAGGCAGTTCTCTGTCAACATGCCCCACATGGACATATCCAGCTGAAAGCCAATTCCGAGACCAAGCAGACGATATTTTTGAGGCATAGTCCTCTTTCGTAAAAATATTGACTGGATAAAGTTGTTTTTTTCCTTGCACTGTGGAAGTGAAGAGGATTCACAACAGAAAAGCTATCCCGGCCATCTCCCAGTTTAACCTTGCCCCACAATCAAGAGAATGATGGTCACTTTATCTAACCAACGTACCTTGGCACTCCAGCCACCTGGTCCTAGACAAGGGTACTGAGGCCATTGCAGCGATATGTGGAACATGTGAATCATAGGATGGTTACGGCACAGAGGAGGCCACTCAGCTGTTCTTCTGTATTGGCTGTCTCTCCAAGAGCAATTAAACTAGTGTCAGTCCCTTGTCCTTTCCCCCTAGTTCTGCAAATTCTCCTCTTCAGGTAGTGATAACGTTTTCTTCAGAAAGCCAAAATTGAACCGGCTCCACCACACTCCCAGGCAATGAAATCCAGATCCAGGTGCATAAAAATGTTTTCCCTCATGTTGCCATTGCCTCTTTTGCCAATCACCTTAAATCGGTGCGCTGAGGTTCTCGACCCTTCTGTCACTGGGAACAGTCTCTCCACATTTACTGTGTCTAGATCACTCAGACTTACGAGCGCCTCCGTCAGATCTCCTCAAATCTTCTCTTCTCGAAGTAAGGAAGCCCCAGCTTTTCCAATCTACCTCCATAACTGAAGTTATTCATTCCCTGGAAACATTGTTATGAATCTTTTCTGTGTTTTTTTTAAGCCTTCACGTTATTCCTATTTGGACTGTTAATATCACAGTTCACATGCTTTAGAGGTATAGCTTTTTAGCTTTAGAAATTGAAACATCCTGGCAAATATCGAGGGCCTGGCAAACCACAAAGAATGAAGATACTTACAATTCAAGTGGTAACTTAAATCAGGCAGCACGGTAGCACAGTGGTTAGCACTGTTGCTTCACGGCGCCAGAGACCCGGGTTTGATTCTTGGGGAAGCGCAACTCAGGTAGAAGATCCAGAAATCGGATTCACACTGGCATGAAAGGACAACGGGATCTTCCACTAGAAGCTGGTGTGTATCCCATTAATGGGATGCAGAAAAGGCCCGACCAGAATCTCCCCCCACACCCCATCGTACATGACATCAGCAGGAAATCACGCCAGTTCAGGACGTGTTTGGACCAACGTAACGTGCAAAAGTTGAGACTTACCTTAAGGTGGCCTCGGGCAGTTTGCTGGCATCCGAAGAGAAGGTGGAGGTCTCCAGCAACCAGACCCTTGGAACACCACCTGCAGCTCTGGGTCGGGGAAACTTCTCAGCGAAGCAGCTTCCAGAAGGTAGCAGTCTTCAGTGCAACACCTTTACCAATGCTTCAGACCTTCATCCAGTAACTTGACCAAAGGAGTGGATCGTCCAGCTTCAGATGGAAGGCAGCAGGAGGTATTCTTAGGCAGTGGGTGCCTGTTAGAGAAGGGAGGGAAGGGTTGGAAGAAGGGTGGAAAGGAATTGTATTTAGCATCCATTTATACATCACAATTTCATGCCTCTTTCTACACTTTTAATCTTAGAGATAACCCGCTGCATTGTGTTACATTTCATTAATGCACTATTTGTTGTCTAGAAGGATTCTGGACCAGCCCCTTCAGGGCAATGAACCCATTCACATATGGATAATGGCTCAGAGAGGCATGTCCTTTGTGGAGCTTGCTGGTACCCTCTGTGCCTGCTCCCACTCCCTGCCCACCCCCCTCAACCTCCCAATACATACAGCACTGTGAACTGTCTGTATGGCAGGGCCAAGGAAGCACAGTGGCCTCTACCTAGTCGAGAGGATGCCCAGGGATAAGTCGCTGAACCTAGGCGCAGGAAGCCCCTGTCCCCTTTCTGTCATCTCTACGGGCCTTGTTAGTAAGTTGATGTCTTGGTGCCTTTTAAACATGGCGCCCACGTATGATGATGGGGCGTGTGCCATCCAGCGCACCCTGCTACACAATACGTTGGGAAACCCCTGATTACACAAAGAATTAAGTCAAGGCTGAGCCAAACTGTGAGACTTCCTGTTGACCTCCGCGACACAAAACACGACTGGTCCCAACCCCAGCCACGGAATGAGAGGAGAATTACGGCCTTTATTTAAGAGCAGATTTTGGGTGGAATTCAACCAAAACATTTCGAAGTGGGCAGTTCTGGTGAGCTGCTTCCCGCTATGGGGTCGCTTCAAGCCTCCCCCACTCTTGCTCCATATCCCCCCCCCCCCCCCCCCCCCCCCCCCATTTCAGGATCCACCTTCACAACCCTCAACCTTTATTAGTCCCCTTCATCCAAGTCCTTCACCACCCCCCGCACACTTCAGATGCTCCCTCATCCCCTCTTCCATGAGCACAGACTCGCCAGTCCTGACCCTTGGCGGAGCCACCTGGGAATCTTGGCACGGCCACCCTAGAACCCTCCCGGTGCGCTTGCCAGTGTGGCAGTGCCACAGGGTGGTAGTGCCAAGGTGCCAGGCTGGCCATGCCAAAGTACCTGGGTGCTAAGGGGAATGCCCTGTCCCCAATCACCCAGGGCTCTGTCTACATTTGTGTGGCCAGTACTAAACGACACCCTGGTGAGGTCTCCCACCAATGCACCACTCAATGACAGCATGTGTGGAAGCATGGGCCTTGTTCATAGAATTCATCGAATTTACAGTGCAGAAGGAGGCCATTCAGCCCATCGAGTCTGCACCGGCTCTTGAAAAGAGCACCCTACCCAAGGTCAACACCTCCACCCTATCCCCATAACCCAGTAACCCCACCCAACACGAAGGACAATTTTGGACGCTAAGGGCAATTTATCATGGCCAATCCACCTAAGCTGCACATCATTGGACTGTGGGAGGAAACCAGAGCACGCGGAGGAAACCCACGCACACACGGGGAGGATGTGCAGACTCCGCACAGACAGTGACCCAAGCCGGAATCGAACCTGGGACCCTGGAGCTGTGAAGCAATTGTGCTGTCCACAATGCTACCATGCTGCCCTAACAATGCTACCGTGCTGCCCTTGTTGTATTGGGTCTCTGCATCTGTCTTCCGCCTGTGCACTGGTGTCATCTGCCAGGATCTCAGAGTGTACCACCTATCCCTCAGGAGCCAACCCATCATCCTGGGGTGGTTTTTGAAGAGGCTGAGGATCTCGGAGTGTCCCAGGATGTAGCTGTCGTGCACACTCCCTGGAAAGCATATACTTGTGTATGATATAGAGGTGGTAGTCACACACGTGTTTAACATTCAAGGAGTGGAACCCCTTCCTTTTAATGAAGGGCACTCCCTGATGCCATGGTACCTGCAAGACAACATGCATGCCATGAATTACCACCTGGACCTGGGGCATCCTGGCGATGGCGGGAATCCGGCTGTCCAGACACCTTGGTGGGTTTGCTCCACCTCAAAGTTAATATAGTCAGCTGCCCGGGTATACAGAGCATCCGTGACGTCAAGGATTCACTTGTGGGCTGCAGTTTGTGAAATGCCACACAGGTCCCTGCTTGAGCCCTGTCATGAACACGTTGCATTAATGTTCAGGAGTGCGGTGAACTTGGCGGCCACTCCTCCTCCACGGGGTGTCACGTCAGTACGGCCATGCACAGGTGCAGCACCGTATCCTTGTTCAGACGGAGCCTGCTACAGCACATGCTGCCGTCACCTCGTCGAACGACTGGTGAGGCTTGTACACCTTGGGCCATCGACAGCATCACCCTCTGGGTCCCTCCCTGGCCTGATGGGTGGCCTGGTCTGCAGGGTGCGCAGTGGTCCCTCTACACCTGGGGTGCCGCCTCGAGCTTGCGTCAATGCTGCTGCCGCCTTCTCTGGTGGCCGGCCGCCTGGGCTGCCACCAGCATCGCGAGGTCTGCCGCTGTGGGACCAACAACACCGTCCATAGCGTTATACCTGTAAGAGTACCTGAGAGAGCGACAATCAGTTAGGGACCCTCAAATCCCCCAAGCCTCACATACCCTTACGTGTTCCACTATCTCTCAGAGTGCCATCTACCGAGCTAGTTGCCCTGCACCCTCACCACCGACCACATAAGGAGCCCCTAGACCCCAGACCCAGACCCCTGCCGAGAACACCCAGGGGACCGTGCTCAGCTATCCCCTCCTGATCCACACACTCACCCTCTGATTGCAGGGATATACCCAGTGCTGAAGTCCAGCTCTAGGGTATTTGATTCCGGGTTTAACTGCCTCTGTGGTGCTGACGCCTCCATGGTTCAGGCCATGGTTTGATTGGAATGCTCGGCAATAAAACTCTTCTGAGACGCAAGAATGCACTTGAGAATATTTTGTTTGTTAAGATCTCAACAGTAACAAAGATTTGCAAATCAACTATGTAACATTCCACATATCACGCTAACCATTAAACAACAAGGAAACGTCTCCGTTCCATATTGCTATCAATACAAAGCTATATCAGCTAATTTTCACAAAAATAAAACCCACACGGCATCACTCCTCCCACGATCCTCAACAGAAATGGAGGATAAGCCTGAGAGTGCGTTATCATGCCAAGAACGTTGTTGTAGAAATGATTTGTCCATCAATGTGTGGCTTGTTCCACATATCAGTGCCATTCTCCATCCAGGAGCCGTAGCTGTACAGGTCCCTCCCACATGGCCCTATCTCACCGGAACCAAATCCTGATATCCACATATTCTACTGACTCTCAAGGTGAGGAAGTAGCAGTGCTCCGAAATCTAGTGTTTGAAACAAATCTGTTTCAAACTTTAACCTGGTGTTGGAAGACATCTTACTGTTCTCAAAGTGCAGTTGAACATCCTTGACTTCCACTGCGTTTACCCCGCAGTGACGTGCCAGTTTCATGAAGCACTCATCACATCGGCAACAAAAGCATCAGCGAATCCACAAAGCATTTCTTCAACAGTGTCATCAGATGGCCCATTTGGATCAATGTCGCATATCTGGATTGTCCTGCCTTTCCTGGCAGTTTCTGTGCTCTTTTCTTGCCTCTTAGTTACCTCGTTCCTACCATTTCAAGTCCTTCTGATTTTCAGTGTGAACCTCTGCTTGCTAAGCAGCAGCTTAGATTTTTTAAACCCAAAAATTACTTTTAAGTCATAAAACCTTCATTAAAATGCAGGCAAAGTTTAAAGTGAAACTAAACCTACAGTCTGGCAGGCATCTTTTTTTAACATGTAGCTAAACTGAAAATGTAACCCTTTCCTAGAACACAAATGCAGAACATAAATTGTGCTTAAACATATGTCTTGTCCCTAATACACATAACACTTGAACTATTTCTATTTCTTAATATTAGCAATCAAAGTATCACATGGAGTCACAATCTGATATTTTAGGACAGATGGCGAAAAGCTTGGTCAAAGACAAATAAATGCCTTAAAGGAGGAGTGAACGGTCAATAAGGGGAAAGGTTTAGAAGGGAGCTCCAGAGCTTAGCACACCAGCAATTGAAGGCACGGCCACCAAGGACAGCGAGGTCAAATTAAGGGATACATTTTGACCACAATTAGAGGAGCACAGATATCCAGCATTGTTGTGGGGCTGGCTGGGGTTGCAGAGATAGGGTAGGGCAAGGCCATGTGAGGACAGTACCATGCCACATTCTAGAGCTCAACACCTGCACTGCCTTTCAAATAGATTGGTCTGTAAATCTCAACATCTGGTTGCCTTATTTTTGATTTACGAATTAAACCAAAATATCACCAATACATTTGATGAGTTACATCTCACACCTTATTCATTGTCAACAACTTGCACTTATCTGGCTCCTTTATTGTAATAAAATATACCAAGACTCTTCGCAGAAAGAGCAACATTTGACATTGAGCTATATGTCTCTCAAATTGAGTAGAATCTTTATTTGCCTAATGAGTTGGAAATAGAGGTGAGAGGGCACACAGTTTCACACTGCTGACCAGGGTACTGGTCTCTCAACATGGCCCCGCCTTCCAGCCATTTTCATTCCAGGAACATTGGACCAGTTAAAGGGGCTATTAAGGCGTCTCTGAGTCAATGTTGTCTTCCTGTCACAATGAAGTGAATGTTCTAGTTGTAAGTGAGAGCAGCTGTTACCAATTGGGACAGGTTTATGGTATTATTCCTAAATATATATAAGAAGTGGTTTCCACCTGTGGAGGGGGAGGAAAAGGGTTTCCATGTCCTCTGTCTGGGTTTTATGAATAAGCCTATGTTCGGGAAAGTGTTTCTTCCTTTACTCAGTGCACGTGGAGCAGATTATAACTCTCAGTAAAAGCCAACTAGAATTTCCCAGTCATCGGAGGGACTTCCCCACCCCTCGCCCTGCACCCCCCCCCCCCCCCCCACAACATTGAGCCTGCAAATGGCGAGAGGCATGACATTGGTCTTCTGCAGTCAGAATGGAGGGAGGGGAGCCTCGCTCTCCATCCATCGAGGGAACCCTTTGCTCCACATCCTTTTCCCAACAGGGCCGTCGTCCCACATTTGCAGCACCAGCCCCTCCACGATGATGGCCTGGCAGCTGAGGACTTTATGAATTTAAAACTTTATAAAAATTCTTCAGAGGGTGCCTCCATTCTGAGGTGGCCTCTCTCTCCTACCTACATTAGCTGTTCCCACATCTGACAATGGGGCTTCAAATCGTTATTCCTGCAGGGCCTCCTATTGGATCGGCAATCTCAGGACTTACGTCGCCATCGTTAATTAGAGGGCAAATGCGCTGACTGGCCACAATTGGCTTTTTCAATAAAAACCACATTGTCATCAGGCCCTAATGTGATGTCAGGTTGGAGTGCCTGGAAATGCAGGTGCTCCAGGATCCCACTTGGGAACAAAAATTCATCCCATGAAAGCAGATGAACAAAAACCCAAAGAGTGGGGTTTTAAGGAGCACTGTAAAGGGTTGAAAAGAGGTAGAGGAGTTTAGAAAGGGAATTCAAGAGTTCAGGGCCTAGGTGGAATTAAAATCAAGGTGTTCAAGACGTTGCAAGAGAACGGATATTCCGGGGGGTTGTAGGGCTGGAGGAGATTACAGGCAAGGCTATGGAGGGATTTGAAACAAGGATGAGAATTTTTTCATCGATACAAAGCTCGACTGGGAGGTGATGTAGCTGATTAAATACTGGGGTGATAGCGGAATGAGACTTTACACAAGAAAAGGCAGCAGCAGCAGATTTTTGGATGACCTCAAGTTAATTGAGGATGAATGTCGGAGGCCGGCCAAAAGCGAGTTGGAATTGTCAAGTCTACAGGTGATATTGGCATGCATGAAGGTTTCAGCACTCAATAAGCTGAGGCATGGGTTGATGTTACAGAGTTGGAAATGGCACGCTTGCGAAAGGTGTGAATATGTGGTTGAAAATCATTTTGCGGTAAAATATGATACCAAATTTGTGGTTAGTTTAGTTAGCCGTGAACGGTCTGGTTCAGCCCTTGGCAGTTGCCCAAGAGGGATGAAGTCAATGTTTATAACAAGATCAAAAGATAATGGGCTGAGTTTTCTGTCCCTTCCCGCTGGGGGAATCTTCGGTCCTGCCAGCTATGACACTCTATGGCGCTGCTGCTGGCGAACAACACGAAACACCACTGGCAGCAACGGCAATGAAAGGTCTAGGCACTAGCCAATGGCGCACCGCATCCTCTGCCAGAAAACATGCCGCGAGGGGGGTGGAAAATCCCACCCCATTGCTTCAATCTTCAATGTAATCTAATATTTAACTATCCACTATACACTTCTGGATGTCTGACAAGCTGTCTGATGATTTCCCGACAGCGGGAGAGTCAGAGACGTGATGGTGGAGTTAGAGTTGGATATCGTCAGATTATATCTGAAAAGTAATGAAAAGACTGGATTCTCCCATCCCGCCCGCCGCAAGAACGCCATGGGCGAGCCGCGTACAATGGCGAAGAACTCCATTGACCTCGGGCGGGATTCTCCGATCGCCGGAGTGGACAGCATGCGGATAAGTTTTATGACGGGACCAACAGACCATCGGGAATAACAGAGTTAACAGTGTGGGAATTGGGAGAGGTAATTGCAGTAAATGTTCTGGCTACTTTCTAACTTTTAGAAATGATGAAGGATTTACACAAATAAAGAAATGAGGAAATACCGTCAGATTCACAACATCTTGGTCAAACCTTTTAGTACCGCATTGCTGATAAGGCAATTTTTCCCCCCCTGTTTATTTTATGATTGGGTCACTCAGCCCAATACAAAGCTCCCCAGTTAACATCAGTATTCAAATTAGAAAATGCAGCTTTGGACACCAATAGAATTATACAGAGAATTAAATTCAGGGGGAAAAGAATCCTATTGTGACACAAGTATAATTTAAATGAATGTGGGAGGAAGTTCGAAGCTGTAATCAAGTGAAACTTACAATCTGATTTGCAGCGATTTAATGACTTCCTTCATGCTATCGTCCCCTGGGCAATTTGTCTCCATTCATGTATCTGAATGTGTTTGGATGCTGTTGCTTTATACTCGTTCCTGGAATTAAAAA
This sequence comes from Scyliorhinus canicula, assembly GCF_902713615.1. Taxonomy (NCBI): domain Eukaryota; kingdom Metazoa; phylum Chordata; class Chondrichthyes; order Carcharhiniformes; family Scyliorhinidae; genus Scyliorhinus; species Scyliorhinus canicula. The sequence goes on from NC_052162.1 coordinate 12,737,892, forward strand.
TGCCTTGTACTGACCTAGCAGGTGCAGATAAATTTGGCTTTGGTCCAGCGTATGAAATAAAAGCACATTAGGGTTCCTATTATGGTGATCTCCCTATTTCCAATAAACTGTTGCTTTTGTTTCATAAGTTGCTAAAAGAAAAGAGGGTTGATCACTAATCTGCTCTGAAAAGACCAGGTTCAAACTACTTACTTCTCAAACTAAATTCTGCTTGAAAACATCTCGGTGACTACAGAATTTTTCTCATTTCAGGATTTCTTGCTGTGTCTCAAACTCTCACAGCCACCTGGCTTCTTTTATTCCCCGCTATATTTTCTCTCCTTTTACACGTAAGAGATCAATGAGGTAATTTTGCACAGCATTTTGCAAGCATGAACTTTGAGAGAAAACTAATTTAGTTCAAACACATGAAATGCCCTAAATTACATTTTATGAAATTCTGTCTCGACTCCTTCGTAAATCTCAATTGTCCACCAACAGCCTCGTCCTGTTGAAACATTGCTCGATAACAATATCCATTTGGAGTTGGTGGTTTATTCATCCATGCTCTTAATTTTGGAGACGCTACTGGATTGTAGAATCAGTATGTATTTTCACTTTTTTATGTTTAGTACAGTGGCAGTCTAAACCAGGCATTGTCAAACTTAGGGGCGTGACCCTCAGGTGGGTCGTGGGTGGGTGTCGGGAGGGTCACGGAAGGGCTCCCGATCGCGCAAATCCGCGCGCAACAGCCGCAGAGGCCGGATATTAATAATGCCGGCTGCGAGCGGCCTTCAAAATGGCCAGGAACAGATTTTTAAAATGCGGCCGCAGTGCACATGCATGCCCGATCATCGGTGCACACGATGCGCATGCGAACCGTTGATCGGGCACGCATGTGCAGTGTGGTCGCATTATTTTTTATATGGTCGCAGCCTTTTTTTTTCCAAGTTCCGGGGGCCAAAGGGACCATTGGGGCCAAAGGGACCCAAAAACAATTCCTCCATTTTTGTCAGCAACAAACAAGCTACGAGAAAATGGTGGGTCGCGCAGGTCGGCCGCCGTGGGCCGCAAAGGTTGACTGGCATGGGTCGCAAAGGTCGGCCAGCGTGAGTTGCGAAGGTCGGCCAGTTTGGGTCCTGAAGGTCGGCCAGTTTGGGTCCTGAAGGTTGGCCGTTTGGTAAAAATGGGTTCCCGGAAAAAAGTTTGAAAAATACCGGTCTAAACTAAGTATGTATTTGCACTTTTTTATGTTTAGCACAGTGGCAGTCTAAACCAGGCATTGTCAAACTCAGGGGCGTGATCCTCAGGTGGGTCACGGGCGGGTGTCGGGAGGGTCACGGAGGCGCTCCCGATCGCGCAAATCCGCGCGCAACAGCCGCAGAGGCCGGATTTTAATAATGCCGGCTGCGTAGGTTGGTAACACGTTTGCCTTTTCAATCCCAAGATCATGGCCTCAAGCCCTCATTGCAAAGTTGAACAAATAATTTAGGCTGAAACTTTACTTTCTCTCCTGAAGAGGTGCTGCAGGTTTGGAAGTATTGTTTTCTTAGCTGAGATGTTAAACTGAGGCCCTTTTTACCCTCCGAGATGGGTATAAAATAACCCTGACCACTACTGCCCCCATGATGGGCGTAAAACGGTGCCTGGCGCCAATCCATTTGCGGTGCTCCAGCTTCCCGCTGGTGACGGCATCATGATTGGTCCGGTGCTGGTTTGGAGGATGTAATTGGGTCAAAATGACCCGTTTGCGTCCTATTAATGGGCTGGACATTGGATTCGCAATGCCTCCGTGAAGCTTGATCACTCTGAGCTGGGATTCACGCCGGTGTGGATTGCTGCAAGTTTTTGTCAGCATCGCCCTGATGTGGTGAGCCTTGCAGTAGGCCAATGGGCTATGTATTTTGTTTTAATAAATTTAGATTAGCCAATTATTTTTTCTAATTAAGGGGCAATTTTAGCGTGGCCAATCCACCTACTCTGCACATTTTTGGGTTGTGGGGGCGAAACCCACGCAGACACGGGGAGAACGTGCAAACTCCACACAGACAGTGACCCAGAGCCGGGATCGAACCTGGGACCTCAGCGCCGTGAGGCGGTTGTGCTAACCACTAGGCCACCGTGCTGCCCTATGGGCTATGTATTTAAGGTAGATGCCCCAAAAGTCCATCAGAGGGCTCTCCTTATCCCACAATGCTAATTCTACCCCCACTCCCCAGCCACCTCCACCAGACCGACACATCAGAGACCCCCACCAGATCACCTATCAGTGACCCCCATCAGAGAAACCAATCAAAAATCCCCACCAGATCCCCATCCGAGACACCCATCAGAGACCCCCACCAAACCCCACAGAAATCCCCACCAGAACCCCCTTCATAGACCTCCATTAGACACCCTATCAGAGACTTCATATGCTAGTCCCCCATAACTGATACCATCAAAAACAGAAAGCCCGCATAACAGCAACCCCCCATATCAGGCTACCCCCATATCAGAGAACCCCCTACATCAGAAACACGCCCATATCATATAAAAGCCATATACTGCGGATGCTGGAATCTGAAACCAAAGAGAAAATGCTGGAAAATCTCAGCAGGTCTGGCAGCATCCGTAGGGAGAGAAAAGAGCTAACGTTTCGAGTCCAGATGACCCTTTGTCAAAGCTATAAGATAGAGAAAGTGGGAAATATTCATACTGGGAAATATTTAAATAAATATTTATATTTAAACCCAGGGAAATGGGGTGCTAATAACCACTGAAAGCAAGGGGAAAGAGTGCTAATGGCAGTCTCCAGAGAGAACAAAAGGCATGAAAGGCCAAACAACCAAGAAACTAACATCAGAGGGTAAACTGTGACAGATGTAGATGTGGGGGGAGGGGAAGGGGGAAGCAAAGGGGAGAAAGGGTAAGGAAAGCTGGATAAGATGGAAACCCTATTTGCCTGGGTTACTGTGGCTATGACTCATCTTTCATTCTCACTTCACAGTATAAATATTTCCCACTTTCTCTATCTTTTAGCTTTGACAAAGGGTCATCTAGACTCGAAACATTCGCTCTTTTCTCTTCCTACAGATGCTGTTAGACCTGCTGAGATTTTCCAGCATTTTCTCTTTGGTCCCACAACATATAACCCCTCCATATCAGAGATCCCCCCATATCAGAGAACATGCCATCTCAGTGAACCGCCATTTCAGAGACCCCTCCCTTCCATCAGTTACCCCTACCTGGAAACTAAAGAGCAGTCCAGTCAGAAACAGTGAAAAAAATCACTGCATTGCCACTAACCTGTCCCTTACACCTGCTGCCTCAGAGAGATACCTAGAAAGTGAAAGCTGCGACTTTATAGACATCCAAAACCACATCACAAGGCTTTAAACCCCTTCAGATGCTTGTTTCTGCAAGGCATCTATTCACTTCAAAGAGAAACAGCTTTTAGTAGGCTGCAATTTACAACTTCCAGACAGCTAGATTGTTTATTTTCATTTTCCTTCACTCTTGAATGTATCTCACTTCACCTGCTTTGAACCAAACTGCAATGTTGATAAACATCTAGCTATTATTGACAGGTCCTGACCACAACAAAAGCAATTAAGTACTTTCTACTAAGAAAAAGAGGAAGTGAAATTACTTAACTCCTAGATGGTTCTAAACATTGTGTTTAAGTTCAAAGCAGGCTAAACGGCATGCATTCAGGCATGAAGGTAAATTAAAATAAGCAAGCTGGCTGCCTGGAAACTGTCAATTACAGCCTACTAAATGCTACTTATTTTTAAAGTGCGTAGAAGCATTGCAGATTAAAGGACCTGAGATTTAAAGCCTTGTGATGTGGTTTTGTTTTTTTATGAAGCTGCAGCTGCTGCTTTCTGGACATCTGTCTGAGGCAGCAGGTGTAAGACACAGGGGAATAAAAAAGCAATGATTTTTTTCACTGTTTCTGCCTGGAATTCTCTTTAGCTTCCAGGCAGGGCTGACTGATTGGTTGTGGTTGGGGGTGGGGGGATCTCTGTTTATGGGGACTCTCTGCTATGAGGAGGGTCTCAGGTGGGGGTTTCTGGTGGGGGTCTCTGGTGAGGGGGTCTGATGGGAGGGTCCAATCACCCTTATGTGTGCGTGCTGTGTGCGGGGCGGGCGGGTGGTACGGGGGGCTGAACCAGCAGTTCCCAAGGTGGGGGAGGATGCTCCTTCTTGTTGGCCGGGGTGGGGCAACCATCGGGCCTCACTAATGGGCTGTCCGCTCAAATTGGCGGCCCAATAATGGAATTCAGAACAGAATTGTTGCGATCCCCGCCATGCATAATTGTGCATGGCTGAGGAGAGTGAATTGTTTGTGGGAGCCGTTCCCAGTGCCAGTACAAACCAGACGTGATTCCAGTCCGGAAATTGAGCTCCAGGTAGCGTAGATGCATTTTGGATTAAGGGATACATTCTACATAAACTGTGTGGGCGCGATTCTCCGCACTCCCGACGGTGCGGAGAATAGCGTGGCTCGTAAAATTTTACGGCCACGCTGTTCCGACGCCCTCCCGCTATTCTCCCCCCCCCCCCCCCCACGCCCGACTCCCGATACGAATCGCTGCCACCGTTTTTTTACGGCCAGCAGCGATTCTCAGCTGATGGATGGGCCGGGTTCCCAGCCCTTTATGGCTGTTTTTACGAACGGCAAACACACCTGGTCTGGCCGTTCGTAAAAACGGCCGTAAACTGTCGATTTTTAAAACCATGGCACCGATTGGCACGGCAGTACCACGGCCGTGCCAAGGGTGCCATGGGCCCACGATCGGTGGGCACCGATCGTGGGCAGCGGGCCCGATGCCTGCGCACTCTTTGTCCTTCCGCCGCCCCGCACTATCCATTCGCGGGGCGGCTGAGGGGCATCCCGGCCCGCGCGTGCGCGGGTTTCGCGCAAATGCGCGATGATGTCATCCCCGCATGCGCGGGTTGGAGTCTTCCAATCCGCGCATGCGCGGCTGACGTCATATGACGCATCAGCCGGCGCAAACTCTGGCAAGCGGGCTTAACGAAATTCGTTAAGCCCGCGATGCCGGAGTTTACGGCGTCGGGATGCTAGCCCCGACCGGGGACCAGAATCGGTTCCCGGTCGGGAAGGGGGGGCTGGCGTCAAACCCGCCCGGATTTGACGCCAGCCTTACGATTTCTCCCCATATGGGAGAATCGTGCCCTGTGTGTTTAGTAATTCATAATTGTTGTAGAGTGGAGTAGTAATGTTCGTGTGTATTTGTCTTTTCTTTACTTTAATAAATATGTTTAATAATTGTTACACGATGACTGGGCTGTTTACTCCCACTGGGGTCTTACTTGTCCCCTCACATCAAAACAAAACAAATCTATGCACCTCCCACACACCGGTGTTCCAAGAAATAGATACTTGGTATTGTAAAGCAAATCCTTGTTATTGCCACAATATTAAACTCTTAAATATCGCACCCAAAAGTAGCTTATAATTACCCCTTAAACAATACTACTCAATAGAGTAAATATGATACCCTTTATTATTATCTCTATTTCCAATTAAACAGCAAGAAAGAAAAAAAAACATACAGCTCTCAATCCATCCTACATCCCAATGGCACAGATTAATTCTTGCTTTCCAGAACAGATTTGGCTCATGTTAGAACCCTTGCAGACTCTGGCTGGATATCTTCAAAAAATTGGTTTGTTTTAGCTTCCCCCTGGTCCTCAAACAAGTCTGCACAGCTTCAAATACTATTAAACTTTTTAAACTATCATACAGTGAGAGAAAATTGCCTTGCCTGTGTACTCATTGTCACACAGATCAGAACTCAACTCCAAAGCTTTCTCACAATGTGTGAATACCTTAGTTCCACCCATCAATGACATCATCTCACCATGCTCAAAAAAACATTAACTTCACAGGGACTCTCCCTACTCATACAACAGTGCATTAGCCCAGGCTTTTTACTCTGGTCAATTTCACCTCTGGCTCATTAAAGGTTTCTGGTCTTACAAAACAAGATTCTTTCAAAAACATGACTATTGCAGTCAAACACAATCTAACCCAGGCTTTCAACCCTTAAATTGCTAAAAGCTTATTATCCAATATATCTAAAATCCTGCAATTGTTACACTACCCACAACGCTTCATTTGAAGACCCTTCCAAGACATTGGGGGGTATTCTCTGTCGGCCAATGAGGAAATTGGGAAACGTGATTGGGCGGAGAATTCGGTTCCGTCGTCGAATTCGCGGTGGGCCCCGATTTCACGCCAAATTGCAATTCTCGACAGTGGCATCAATGCATTCCAGACCACACGTACAGTAAATGCCTTTGGCATATCATTAGCGGGCCTGATACAGTATTTTACGGGGCCTCCGTGATTCTCTGCCTCCGATGGACCGAATTCCCGGCGTGGTCCACTTGTGCTTTTAAAATCGTGAAACCAGCGTCATAGCTGAAGGGGAAGAGGGTGCGGAAAATGTCCAACATGGCCATAGCTTGCTGACAGTTGTGCCGCTGGCCAGGAGGCTTCTGCGAGGGCCAGGGGGCATAGCGGGTGGTTTGACCAGAAGGTGGGCTGTGGGGGCAGAGTGGATGGGCATGAAGCACCATTGCTGCAGCCGGCAAGGCAGCCATGCAGCTGTGCATACCACTGACTGCCCACTGTGAATCTAGGGCCAAAGGTCATATGGCTGTCCCCCCAGGTCCCCCATAGGTGCCCTCTGGCCCTAGCCGACCCATCAATGGGATGGGTACATTCCAGTGCAACCAGTGCCACCTTGTTGGCTGGGCTGGTGTGTGTGGGGAGTGAAGTGTGTATATGTGGCTGAAGCTTGTCAGCCTCTCGAATGTCAATCACTGACCCAGCGAATCCCGCACCATTTTTCATTGGAATTGATTGAGTTCCACGTGGTGCCAGTGCTACCCCCTCCACAGTCGTTGAATCGGTCCAGGTTCGGAGCCAGTTTTGCTGTCGTGAAGGTCCACGAATCCTGCCTTGACGTCAACACTTAGTCTCAGGAATGGAGAATGCACCTGATTGTCCTTCCTTACTGCAGCAACTGATTGCTTTGTTAATAGTGCTACACCACCTCATTTTTTACACCCTGCCCCTTTCGACTGATGATCCTATACCCCGGAATGTTGAGTTGCCAATCCTGCCCCTCCCTCAACCACATCTCTGTGCTGGCAATAACATCACAAATCCACATGTCAATATACGCCCTTATCTCATCAGTCATACCTATAATGCTCCAAGCATTAAAATAGAGGCCATCCAGCCTTGCCTTACACACTTTGAACTTAACATGGCTGAACTGCATTGAGGCAGTGATGTAGTGGCATTGTCACTGGACTAGTTAACCAGAAACCCAGGGCGTGATTCTCCGCTCCCCACGCCGGGTGGGAGAATCACGGGAGGGCCGGGCGAATCACGACACGCCACCCTGGCACCCCCCGCGATTCTCCCACCCCCCCAAAATGGCGTGTTGTGGAATCGGTGCTCGCCGTTTTTCACGGCGACCAGCGAATCTCCGGGCCAGATGGGCCGAGCGGCCTGACGAACCCGACTGGTTCACGCCGGCGCCAACTACACCTGGTCGCTGCCGGCGTGAACATTGCGCGACAGGTAAGTGTGGGGCCTGTGGGGGGCAGAGGGAGGATCAAGCACCACGGGCATGCTCAGGAGGTGACTGGCCCGCGATCGGTGCCCACCGATTGTCGGGCTGACATCTCTATGAGACGCACCCTTTCCCCTCCACCGCCCCGCAAGATCAAGCTGCCATGTCTTGCGGGGCAGCGGAGGGGAAGACGGCAACTGCGCATGCGCGGGTTGGGACCGGCCAACCTGCGCATGCGTGGATGACGTCACTTAGGCGCCACCGGCCGCGTCATTCTCACGCGCCGCTTTGACGCAAGCATCATGGCCCGGCGGCCGAGTTTCTTGCAACGCCGCTCCAAGCCCCCCCGGGGAGGGGGGGGGGGGGGGGGGCGTGGAGAATAGAGTGGGAGAATCGCGCCCCCCCTGAGTAATGCTCTGGGGACCCAGGTGCAAATCCCACCACTGCAGATGGTAAAATTTGGATTCAATAAGAATCTGGAATTAAAAGTCTAATGATGACCATAAAACCATTGTCAATTGTTGTAAAAAAAACACCTGAGGGGCGAAATTCTCCGACCCCACGCAGGGTCGGAGAATAGGCGGGAAGCGGCGTTATTTCCGCTCCCGCAGGTTTTTCAATTCTCCCGCCGGTCATAAACCGCGTTGTGCAAATCCCGCCGGCAGCCTGTGAAAACAGCTGGCGCCGGCGGGATTTCATTTTTTTAAAACTTACCTCAAATCTCCGGCCCGGATGGGCCGAAGTCCCGCCGCTGGGAGGCCTTCTCCCGCCGCCGAGGTTTACACCACCTCTGAAACGGCGGGCTCAGCGGCGCGAGCGGGCCCCCGGGGTCCTGGGGGGGCGGGGGGCGATCGGACCCGGGGGGGTGCCCCCACGGAGGCCTGGCCCGCGATCGGGGCCCCCCGCTCACTCTGCGGGGCAGTGCCGTGGGGGCACTCTTTCTCCTTCCGCGCCGCCACGGCCTCCGCCATGGCGGACGCGGAGGAGAACCCCGCATCGCGCATGCGCCGGCAGTGACGTCAGCGGCCAGCTGCCGCTGACGTCACTGCCGGCGCATGCGCCGACCGCCGAAAGCCTTTCGGCCAGCCCCGCTTCCGACTGCGCCGGGTGTTTGCGCCAGTCTTCTGGTGCAAACTGCTCCGGCGCGGGGCTGGCCCCCAAAGGTGGGGAGAATTCCCCACCTTTGGGGAGGCGCGACCCCTGAGTGGTTGGCGCCACTTCCCTACGCCGGCACCCTCCGTCACGCCGGGTAGGGGAGAATCCTGCCCCTGGTTCGCTAATGTACTTTAGGGAAGGAAATCTGCCATCCGTACCTGGTCTGGCCGACATGTGACTCCAGACCCACAGCAATGTGGATGACTCTTAACTGCACCCTCAAGGGTAATTAGAGATGGGCAACAAATGCTGGCCCAGCCTGCGATGCCCACGTCCCATCATCGAATTTAAAAAAAACTCCCCCTGTTCTTCATTTACTGTTGTACGCTGTCCCCCAATGTATTGATGCTCTGTGTCTCCTCCCCACCGAACTAGTTTATACTCCTCCCAAAAGCACTGGCAAACCCACCCGCAAGGATGTTGGTCCCATTCAGTTTCAGGTGCAGATCATCCCGCTTGCACATGTCCCACTTTTCCCAGAAATGATCCCTGTGATCCAGGAGTCTAAAACCCTCCCTCCTGCGCCAACTCTTGAGCCGCGCATTCATCTGCCCGCTTCTCCTATTTCTGTACTCGCCAGCATGTGGCATTGGGAGATAACCAGAGATTGCAACCTTTGAGGTTCTCCTTTTTAATCTGCCGCCTACCTCCTCTTCCCAGATGTCCCAAGCTCATCAAAGGGACTACAGAATTGCAAGACTACAGAATCCTCAATCTAGCAAGCTTTCTATGACTGATCTGCCAATTGACTTACTTCACAGCAGGATTGTTGCAATGGGATCTGCCTATCGATGGAAATGAACTGGTCAATTAGTATCATTATTGGAGATCTTTTTTCTGAATAATTGTTATCTTGGCAGGGAATTCTATGAAATTGGAATATTTTCTACGTTTAATGTTCTGATTATGCACTTTAAATTGTGGGAATATGTAAAATAATTGAGGCAGGGACAGAGTGTATGTAAATAGTGCATTTCATATGGTAATGAGCCGACCAATACTGCAAACAGATGTTTACCTAAGGCAATTTGGTAACAATGGGTACAGAACATGAATAGATCTGAATGAGATTCAAAGGATACTATGTCCCCATGCCGTCGTAAAATCTCTAGCCTTTCATGACAAGAAAACTGGCATGAAAAGGCCACATATTCATAACCCTGCTGGGGGCTAGCAGGGATCCGGCGTAAAACTAGCAGCATTTCAGGGTCGGAGGCCGTGCATGCGCACGGCGGCCTCCAGCGGCCGTGCGTGGTCCATGGTGGACTCAGACTGTGAAGCTGGACCCCGAACGGCTGCGCGCCCGACGCTAACCGCCCACCCAAAATTAGTCCGGTGCCTTATAAGGCTCCCCCTGCCCTCCGATTGGCCCACCCTCGACCATGGCAGCTGTGGACTGAGTCTGCAACTGCCACACCAACATCCCGACTGGCAGGACTACATTAGATCCACACCGTCGGGACTTCAGCCAATTGCGGGCAGAGAGTGGCGGGGCAGGCCTCCAGCAATGGCCGCAGGTAGTCGATACGTGGCCCGATGTACTCTCTGAGCACGCCACTTTTCAAGGCCCAGAGAATCAAGGAACCGGCGCCGGTCCCGATTTTGTGCGCCAAAATGGATTCTCCACCCGGTGTCGGTCGCGATTTCAGCAAGAGGTTACTTTTCTTTTATACGCTAAAAGCTAGCATAAAGAGGTTAAGGTAGTCAGGTCCAGGAGAGTGTAGTTATAAAGTAATTAGGTAAAATAAGGGAGAAATTGATAGAAAAAACATATTTAAGGAGACACTGAAACCTGTGCATAGGAGGCTGTTGGATATCAACCAACAGCAGCTGTTTAACTCAGTAAGTAATGTGTGACAGAAGTCCGATTTGAAAGGCAAACTGCCGGTCAAACCTCAGAAGCAACACAAAAGACATGGACACCTTGTGATGAAAAGTTACTGGATTTTTATAGATCTTAAAATCTATAAAAATTTGTGGAACAGACTGGGGAGAGTTAGCTCTGAATGTAGTCAAGTTAAATTGTTTGAAACTGTTTAAAGTAGTGATGCTATGCAAAGCCATTGTCTTTGCTAAGTGTACTTTTATTTTACTTCATTATCTTCTTTTTTCGTAATAAACATTTACTTTGATAAAATCATCACAAGGAGTTGGGGGCTTAATTTCTGGATTTTAAACCTCTTCTCATATTGCTGAAATTGCAAACACAGTTGCGGGTCGTTGTTTCAAGTTTTCCTTCTGGGATGTGAACAGTTATCAGCAGTGCCCTTAATATTGTTCAGTTGAGCTTTAGTTGATGGGAACTGGAGGGGTGGTGCACAGTACTTCAGAACTAAGGGGGGACTCTACTTGGATTACAAGGCCCGCAAGAAACCTAATGGGGAACAGGACAGAAGGAACATGAATTTTTATCTTTGCTTAACAGCATAGGAATGTAAGCACAGGAACGTAAGCACAGGAACATAAGCACAGGAACATAAGCACAGGAACGTAAGCACAGGAATGTAAGCACAGGAACATAAGCACAGGAATGTAAGCACAGGAACGTAAGCACAGGAACATAAGCACAGGAGCATAAGCATAGGAACGTAAGCACAGGAACATAAGCACAGGAACGTAAGCACAGGAACGTAAGCACAGGAACATAAGCACAGGAACGTAGGCACAGGAACGAAAACACAGGAACGTAAGCACAGGAACATAAGCACAGGAGCATAAGCATAGGAACGTAAGCACAGGAACGTAAGCACAGGAACGTAAGCACAGGAACGTAAGCACAGGAACATAAGCACAGGAACGTAAGCACAGGAACATAAGAACAAGAACGTAAAAACTGGAACTTAAGAACAGGGGTAATTCATTCAGCTCCTCAAACATATCTTGTCATTCAATCAACTCAAGGCTGATCTGCTCCTGAACCCCCATTGATCTGCCTTTGTTTCAAATCTCTTGATTCTCTGACCTAATAAAAATCTCAGTTTTGAACCATTTAATTTTCACCCAACAGAGTTCCAAATATCAGTGCAGTGGTGGTTGCTTTCTTGAGACAAGTCACCAGAATTTCTCTTCTGCCTTCAGGTGTGCCCCTGTTTCATGTCCAAGCTTACACTTGCACCAGGAAGAGTTAGGAAGGATTGGACCGAAAGTCACGCTAATGACCTGGGACAATGACATAATGCACAGCAAGGTATTGTTCCAGTTCACCTCAGACTTCTTTTGCCTGACTAGTACATACTTTAGGGATTGGAGGAGGCGACAATCTGCCCTAATATGTTTTCAAGAAGTGCAAGTAATTGCTGTTCGAGGTTTGCTCAGAATCAATGGCACATAAACTAAAAAATAATCAGCTGTGTTGTACTGTTTTCTCTTGTTAGTGAATTTCAAAGCTGAAGTGGCTTACTTCAGAGCTCGATTGAGTCAAATCCCTTTGTTGATAGCGCAACAAGATCTTAACAACCGTACTCTCGGTGGTATCAATAGTTATTATCTCCAAATACATGATTATTTTTAAAGGTGAAATTGATGGAACGAGGAGGGCAACTGATCTCGTTTTGACAACTGTTTTGAATGATGGGCCAGGTTGTCCAATCCATAACAGCCCTTCCCTTCCTCCCCCAAGAAACAGCCATTAGAGCCTCACATCTTGTAAATTGTGTGGGAGAATTGGCTGCAACATTCTGACAGAAGAGACTTGAAAACAGAATTCATTATTCACTTTTCGAGAAAAAATCAGTTGTTGTTGATGGGAATGGAAAATGTGTCTCCATCCCGGGACGCTACTATCAGAATTTTGGACGGAACTATGTCGGAAACTTAAAAGGGGAATTGTTGTAGATCTCAGGGAGAATGTGCACCACATGTTGGTTATAGTTGGACATAACTTTTGTGCTACACTAAAAATTCTCCTGTTTTTGAGTATCTGAGCCACGTGTTTCCTTTGGTTGAAGGTCACCATTGGCTTCCACAAAAAAGACTTCTTGTTGTCTAAAGTCCACCATCTATTAACCCGCTCAATAGCAAGATAAACGAGGTGAGATCCAGAGATATATAACACATGCCATCACATGATTTTTTTCACCTTCGCAGATGGAAGATCATTCGTTTCATCAGGTCACAGCTTAGTCTATGAGCCACTTGACCAGTTTATTGAACTCTAACCAGGTAAGTGAGCAGTACCTAATTCAAGCAGTGTATTCACAATAATTACAAAATGTACTATTCTCCCTGCCATGTGAAAAGGCCAATGACCCCTCTCCAAGCAACAAGTGGGCTGTTCAGCTCCCAGAGTCTGTACTGCCATTTAATTAGTTCATGGTTTTTCTCTATCTAACTCACAACATGAAACTGACCCACGAGATACAGTTGCTTACTTGGTAACTATCAGCTACTATGGTAGAGCTAAACCTGCCACTTTTCTCTGCTGGCTTCAGACTGACTGCTGTCTGTTTGGAATAGAGTCGCTCTATATTCAAAATTTCTTTCAAGGTATCCTGGAATGGAAAAAATCAAATCAAAACTGAATTTAGAAGATATGTTTTCCAGTTGTTGCTGCACTTTTCAGCAAGATATTTGACTCTTGCACAGATCAAGCGGCTGGCTACTCTCTTGTGCCTCTGACTAACGCCCCCCCCCCCCCCCCCCCCCCACCTCCCGGTTCCCCAACTTGCAGCTACCTAAGTTGAGCTGCTCCTGGTATGACCTTGGTAAGTCTGATGGGTCAGACAATTCACTCCAGTACCTTGAAAGTTCTGCTCTGCCATCCTTATGTTCGAGGAGATGGAATGTGAGACTTCAGGGCCAAGAACTTGACACTGTGGGGAAAGGAACAGTGCTGTAATACAAGTTGTGTGGAACTGGAACTAGCAGACCCTGGCACTCAGCAACTTCAGTTTGATGTTTGGCTTAAACATTTGTTAAAGTTGTTACTTTGGTTTCCAGACAATTCTAACCTAAATATAATAGGCCTATCTATAGTGTCGAAAAAGTGATGTTTGCTCTCTATATATGGTCAAAGGCGGTGCAGTTATTGGCCAGAATTCTCCGGCCATTAGGATTCTTTGTTCCCGCTGGAGTGCCCCCCAGCCCATGGGTTTCCCAGCGGCGTGGGGTAGCTTCAATGGGAAATCCCATTGACAAGCGATGGGGGTAGAGAATTCGGCTGCCAATGAAGGGTGTGCCACTGAGAAACACACGGCTGGGGGACGGGAGAATTCAGCCCAATGTGTTCACTGGCTCCTATAGCATTTTACTGGCATCACAGCATTTAAGGGAAAGCTAGATAATTATTGGAGGGAGCAAGGATTAGAAAGTTTGCTGAAAGTGAGATGAAGTCAGGTGGGTGGCGGTTTATGTGTAAATACTAAGTACCTTGGAGGAACCATTCATTGTACAAACTTGCTGGTGCAGGAAGAGGCGATTGAATTTATTTACATTGAATAACTCACTCCCCAAAAATGAACAAAGTTCGCAACCTTATAATGAAAAATGTAACTTGAAACATCCAAATAAATCTTGGTATTTTGAGATCATTATAATGTATTTTGAGCCAGAAGAAGATTTTTAAAAAAATTCAATGTAGTCTTCCTGCCTGAAGCGACGGCAGATTGCGATTGCGATTTCTTCATTTTGTTAGCAGCAAACAAGCAACGGGACTGTCAAATTTAAAATGGATCGTTTCATAATAAGGAAGCGAGGGCCAGAGACACAAACAGGCCAGGATCTCACAACTAAACCTGCTGGAGAGAGCGGCTCAGGAGAATCCACAGCAGGACAAAGCAGTGCTGGTGTGAGCTCCAAGACCTCTCGCAAACAACCCATACAGCAATGTATCATTTAATGACAAAGCAAGTGAGATTGTGAGGACCAAGTGGCTTGCTGTTGCATGAAAGGTAAGTGAAAATGATAGGTCATGAAGTTCAGGCGAGGTGGGTCGCGAAAGTTGGCCAACCTGGGTTGCGAAGGTCGGCCGGCATGGGCCACGGCAGTCGGCTGGCATGGGTTGCGCAGGTCAGCCGGTGTGGGTCCCGAAGGTTGGCTGGTTGGTAAGAATGAGTCCCCGGAAAAAAAAATTGTAAAACACTGCAATAGTGAATCTAGGAACGGAGGGCCGAAGCAGATGAATGCATGGCTGGAGAGATAGTGCAGGAGGGAGGGCTTTATATTCCTGGGGCATTGGGACAGTTTCTGGGGAAGTGGGACTTGTACAATTTGGATGGGTTACATTTGAACAGAACAGAGCCAATCCTCCAGTGAGGTTTCCTCATGCTGTTGGGGCAGATTTGAACTAAATTGGCAGGGGGATGGGATCCTGACAAGTAGTTGAGAGGGGAAAGAAGCTGAGAAAAACTTAGAAATTAAAACACCAGGAAGTGGGCCTGAAAGACAAAGGAACCAAGGCTGGATAAGAAAGTCGAGAGTCTAACAAGGCTATGTCAAACACGACACTGCTGCCTCACAGCACCAGGGACCCAGGTTCAATTCCGGCCTTCGGTGACTGAGTGGAATTTGCACATCCTCCCCGTATCTGCATGGGATTCATCCTGGTGCTCCAGTTCCTTTCCACAGTCCAAAGATGTGCAAGTTAGGTGGATTGGCCATGCTAAATTGTCCCTGAGGTTGGGGTTGCAGGAATAGGGCAGGGGATTGGGCCTCGGTAGGATGGTCTTTTAAGGGGTTGGTGCAGACTTGATGGGCCGAATGGGTTCCTTCTCTACTGTTGGGATTCTAAATAGAATCTATTTTCATGAAAGGAGCCTGAGGAATAAGATAGATGAGCTGTGGGTAATAGATAGGTATGTGGGAGTACAATATAATAGTTATGACTAAGACTTGGCTGAAAGATGGGCAGGATTGGCAGCTCAACATTGCTGGTCATAGGGTATTCAGACGAGACAAAGAGGAGAATAGAAGATGGGGCGGTCGCAATATTGGTCAAGGAATCAATCATAGGAGTGAGGATGGATGATCCCCTGGAAGGATTAGAAATACGGCCATATGAGTCGAAGTCAAAAGCTCAAAAGTGGGAAACACTCGGAGAATCGCACCCGCCGTTGGGTGTGTGCTAAAGGGCCCCAAACAATCAGCGAGAGATAGAGAATCAAATATGTAATTGACTTTTAGAAATGTGTAGAAATAATAAGGCAGAGATAATAAGGGATTTTAACTACCCAATTATTAACTGGGATAGTTTTAGTGTGAAAGGTAGGGAGGGAGTAAATTCTTCAATTTCTTCCAAAATGGAGAAATCCCAGGAGGGGAGGGGCAATTCTGGACCTAATATTTGGAAATGAGCCCAGACAGGTGGAAGGGATATCAATAGGTGACAAGTTTCGAGATTGTTACCATAATTCAGTTAGATTTAGGGGTGATCTTTGTAAGAGCTGGTGCAGACTCGATGGGCTGAATGGCCTCCTGCTGCACTGTAAATTCTATGATTTAGGATATTTATGGAAAAGGATAATGAAGTGCCGAGAATAAAAGTTCTTAACTGGGGAAAGGCTAATTTGACTAATATAAGATATGATTTGGTTACCAAGTGGACTGGGAGCAGTTACTTACAGTTAACACTGTCAGAGCAGTGGGAGGTCTTCAAAGAAGAGATAGCGAGAGTACAGGGAAAATATGCCCCCCTAAAGACAAAGGACGGGACCAAGACCAGAGAATGTGGCATGTCCAGCGGCATAAAGGTCAGGATTAAGAAAAAAAGAGAGGCTTATGACAGATACCGAGGGCTCAATACAGCAGAGTCTTTGGAGGGGTATATAAAGCGCAGGAGGGAACTTAAAAAGGTAATTATTAAACCTAAGTAAGTGCATGAAAAAACTTTGGCAGATTGAATAAAGGAAAACCCGAAAGGATTTTTTAAGTATATGAAGAGCTAGAGAATAACTAAGGAAAGACTTATGAATCAAATAGATAATCTGCTTGCAGATCCGAAGATATGGATATAGTCTTATAGTCTTCAATGAATGATTTGTGTCGGTCTTCACAATGGAAAAGGACAATACAGGTGTGAACATCAGGGAGGAGGGCTGTGAAATATTAACGGAAATTAACATAGTGAAAGAGGAGGTATAAGTAGGTTTAGCAGACTTAAAAGTAGATTAATTTGTAGGCCCAAATGAGATGTTTATGCATTAGGATGACTTCTAGTTCGTGTATTTCTGAAGTTCGGCTTTCGCTTTGATCTTCTTCCTTCTCGGCTGGAGATGGGTTTTCTCTGACAAGGTTGTCTACCTTCTCTGCAGACTCAGCATCATTCCAAGTTCACAGCAAAGGATGTGCCAGACACTCACTGCTTTTTGAACAATAAAGCAGTTCATTCACTTCAGTAAGCAGGAGGGAGAGAGGGAGAGAGTGTTCCTTTCACTTCCAAGGTTTGAACACTTCTGTCCAGTTCTTTCAGAAAGCATCACACAGGAACCAATCACTGACTGTTGTCAGGCAGAACACTGTCCCTAGCCAACCTACCGGCTGCCAGTTAACCAATCGATCCATCTCCCTCCAAACCTGGCTCCTAAGATGCACTTGGTGCTGAGGAGTCTGGCTTCTCCTCTCCGAAAACAAAACCTGGGAACACAGTGTCCTGACCAGCAGGCTGCTTCAACTTTGAGTCTTCTGCTCAAAGGCACATTCCAATTATGGGTCCATGGACCAAAATAATCAAATTACATAAAAGAAATGGGAACAAAGGAAGTAAACAGCAATGACTCTTACACAACGCAGAATCGGGTTATGGGCCAGATCTGTGCCACGTACAGCAACACCGACAGTACCTCACACCTGATGGCTCAGTTTTTATCCACAATGGAGCGGGATTGTCGCTCCCGCATGCTCAGTTTTTGGCACATGCCCCAGCCGCTGTGAAACATACCCTGAGCACCTTCAGGAAATCTGACCTGATGATGAAGGGGGACAAAGGTTCGGTCAGCCCAGTTCCCAAAGAACATGGCCCCACGGTTTACCTTGGCCCCCGAAACCAGTCCGAACTGGCCAGCCACATTCCTTAGCCGGCGCATCAAGATTGGACCCACACTGAAGATGGTGACATCATCTATAAACAGGAAGGCTTTGATCTGAGTGCCTCCATTGCCTAGGATCATTACTCCTCTTATACCCGAATCCATCCTGATGAACTCGGCAAAGGGTTCTATTCAACAGACAAGCAGGACAGGGGAGAGACAGCAGCCCTGCCTGACTCCAGGTTTGAGCTGACAGCTTTCTGATTCCCACCCATTGATTGAGACTGTGCTACTAATCTTTGTGCAGAACAGTTAGATCCAATTGTGGATTCCCTCCCCGAACCACATTTTGGAGAGCAAATCCACCATGTAGGTGTGTGATATTCTGTCAAAGGCCTTCTCCTGAATCAGTCTGATGAGGCAGGGATCACACCCCTATCCTGCACATTGGCAGCCATAACCCTGAGTAACATAAGGCTGTCAGAGATCTGCCGGGTACAGTCCAGGTCTAGTCAGGGTGGGTCACCGACTCCAGAGCAGATTTAATCCAGTTGGTGATGACCTTGGCTATAATTTCGTAATCCACTTTTGACAGTGAAATGGGTCGCCAATTTCTAATTTATTCCCTTTCCCCCTCTTGCTTGTAGATGAGGGTGATGAAGCCGTTCCTCATGGATTCTGACATGTTCCTGGCCAACATCATACTCTCGTACATTTCCAGCAGGTCTAGGATGATCCAATCCCACAGGGCCGAATATCACTCAGCCAGTAAGCCATCGCTTCCAGGATTTGTACTCATTTCAAAGGGTCTTTGTCAGCTCATCCAGAGTTAATAGTGTGACCAGGCTCTTCCGCTAGTTGTTGTCTAAAACTTCCGTGATAGAGGACAGGAAGAACTGGGAGGCTGTGCTGTCTGATGGCTTATGGGCACACAGTCGGGCATAAAAGGATTTGCACATTCTCAGCATGTCCGACTTTGATCACTTTATTAATCCATTGTCTGTCTTCTTGCTGCCGATCAAAGAGGTCTCTCTGTGTTGCAAGAACATTTTGTCCTGCTCCATGGAGCAGACTCTGGAATGTAAGATGGCCTTGGAGGACTCCGAGGCAAAGAGCAAGATTTGCTGGCTCGTCACGTCTTGGAGATTCTCTTTACCATCAATCCAACTGCAGCCGGGGCAGATTCTGCATGTTTTTCTGGCGTCGGGACATATCCACCCATCTCTCATGCCTTCTGAACACCTTTAAGGATGCAAAACCTCTTGATGTTCGCCTTAATTTCGTCCCACCAGAGCGACGGGGACTCAAAGAGGGGTTTCAGCGTTCTCCAACCTTTGTAATCCCCTTTGAGCTCCTTGAAGTTCTCTGGAGTTAACAGCTTCCATGCCCCCCTGCCAACCCGCTGTTTTTCCTGCAAGTGACAATCGGCCAGTAGGAGGCAGTGGTCAGAGGCCAACACCGGTTTGACATCGGTGGATCTGACCATGAGTGCAAGGGACACAAACAGGCCGAGGAGACAGATGAATGATCTAGAAGGCTGTACTTCAGACTGTGCAACACCTTTTCACTGCCGGACTGTAATGGCCGAGATTTCTCTGGTGTTTCTGGATCAGATTTGAGAGTACAGGGAATTTCATTAAAAAATAAAGTCAGAGGGTTTCAACTGAAATATTCTAGCCACGATGAAAAAAAAAGGAACCTTTTATTTTACTTACCCTCTTGTTCTTTGCATGCAAATTTGAATTGGTTGTGAGATGGACATGCTATTTCAGGAGAAAGGTGACAGGACTCTGATCTAACTGGAATGAGATTGAGATGGGAGAAAAATAGCCTTTTTATTCTCTGTCGGAAGTCAAGCCCCGCACCCTGCCACTAGAATCGAAGCTCGCATCAATAAGAGGAAAATCAGAGCTATTATCTTAATTGGGTAATCAATTGAAAAAGAGAAATAACAATTGTAATTTAAATCTCCATAAATAAAACCTTGATGTGTTGCACAATGAATTGATTAAAAATGCTTTTTGCTGCAAAATAATCTCTTATGCAATATTCATGAACACAGTCTAAATTGCCACTATGATCATTGCTTCTCCCGATTCTATCTCTATTTATGTATTTATAACATGTTAGTATGCCCTGCAGCTGGATTAGATGGACCTCAAAGGAATCAGCGCTGTTATCATGGGATAGAGCATTTATAGGGAAGATAATTATTTTAAATGCTCCACCTGCAGAGCTAGCAGTTACGATTTGAATTGGGTAAATGAAGCATTGGAATAATACGGATCCACGCACATAAGGTGCCAGGCAGAAATGTATGAAAATAATAGCATTAAAATTAGCTTTCACAGAACTGCACAACTCCAATATTCAAATCATTCACTTGCATTTTACATTATGTCGCCTTATGAACTCATATTACCTGGTCATCCAGCACCTATTCATCATCAACGTTTCTGATATCGCTTCCTGCACCTCTCTTTAGAGCTTAAAATTAGCTCTATTCAATTTAAACTTCTTTCGGGAGATTGAATACCTTCTAGTTAAAGGATTTTCAGTGAGTCTCTGAAATTACCAAAGTTTGCTGTTTCCGTTTGGCCTTTCCTTTCCTCCATTTTTGTGTGGCTGTTGATAGTGTTCCTGCTCGGTTAAAGACTTGCATCGTTCTGTCCTTTTAAAAGTGCAGACTGTAAATTTGATTGCCAGTGAAAACGGGCATGGGGGTTGCGATGTGTGATTAATCTGTGCCCGTCCGTAGTGATGCAGGAAGAGGGCGAATTTCGTGTAGCCTGCTAACTTAAATGATTGTGGCAGAACTGATAGGACATGCCATTTGCTCTGTTGTATCATTTTCACATCTCCTTTTCCTCCGCTTTTTCCTCCTCGTCTTGCTCCTTATAAGCTGCTCACCATATCCCTGGTGGAAAGGTCTTCATGGTGGCCCGGTTGTGGAGGGTGCCACAGACCACCATGTGTTGGGACATACACTTCGATGAGTATGGAAGTGCTCCAGCAGTGTGGTCCAGGCAGGGCTATAGCAGTCCAGTGGTCTTCTCTGTAGTGTTTCATGTCGCAGCATGGTTCTTATTATCAGCGAGTTTGTGTCGTGGAACAGAGTCAAGAGCCAAAGGTGAGAGGATAACCCTTGTCACCCAAGCAGCTAGCCTCTGGTTTGATGTGGTTTCTCAAAGATTGAGGGAAAACAGATTGGCAAAAAGTGAATGGATCATGGCGGCTGCCAGGATGGTGGGTATTCGCCAGCTTGATGTGCACAGTGCGGTAACACATCAACTGCACATTCAGCGAGTGGTACCATTTGCAGTTATGGTACATCTCAGCATTGAGACGTGGCACCTGCAAAGCCACATGTGGGCAGTTGACGTGGCACTTGACGTGGCACTTGAATTATGGAGAAACCCGCTACCCAGACAAAATCGTGTACATCCTTCATCTGCCTCCCTCTGTTCAGAAAGAACACAATGAACTGTCCTCTTCTAGCAGAAAGAGGTTGTGGTGAATTTGTAACCAGTATAATTCACACTGTACATTACTGTGTCCCTGTGGGCTCCATCTGTGAACCGTTGCGCGGCTCTGCCCACAGGGGGAGATGAGGAGCATGTACAGGGCTCCGCCCTCGGCTCCACCCCCTTCAGGAAGTATAAGTGCTGCGGTCCTGCGAGTCCGCCTTCAGTTCAGCATAGTCGCAGGCAGGCTCGGTTGTAAGCCGATTAAAGCCACAGTTTACTGCAACTCGTGTCTCTGGTTGTATTGATGGTCGCATCAGAGGTTTTGCCACCTCTCTGCTGCAGTGGTGGATGCAAACTTGGAGATGTTACACGGCATCAGGAACACATTGTGGCAGATCTTCGAGCACAAATCTTCAGAACCATTGTCAGAATATTGTCTTCAGCAGGCAGGTTGGTGAGTACTGGTGAGTACCAAGTACTCAGTACTTGGAGCAATTGCACACATTTTCAGACTGTTAATATTTGAATTCTTGATGATACAGGAGTTTGATGTGTTCAGGTTTCAAAAATCGGGAGACAGGCGCCGTGGCTGCTGAGGGAGAGAGAGAAGGTACAATAAGTGTCCAACATCTCTACAGTGTGCTTTAGGCCGGGGTGGGGGGGGGGGGGGGGGGGGGGGTCGGGGGCTGGGGGGGCTTCTGTCAGGGCCGGGGGGCAGTAGCAGGCAGCAGCCAGGAAGTGGACCATGGATCCAGGGTGGACAGGGTGAAACCACCATTGCCGCAGCCTGCAAGACAGCCATGCAGCTGCGCACACCACTGGCTGCCCACTGTGAACTTAGTGCCATGGGTCGTATGGGTGTCCCACCAGGCCGTCCACCTAGGTGTCCTCTGGTCCCCGACGACCCATCAACGGGATGGGTGCTCCAGTGCAACCAGTGCCATTTTGTTGGTTGGAATGAGTGTGCGTGTGGGGAGTGGAGTGCTAATATGCAGCTTATCATCCTCTCAAGTATCAATCCCAACTCCGGAGCATCCAACACCATTTCCCATTGGAATCACTCGTGATCCATGGGGCACCAGTGCTGACCTATTAACAGTAGATGAGTTTCTCCGGGAGGGGCGCCAATTTTGCTGTCATAGAAATCCACATATTCTGTCCCGGCGTCAGCACTCAGCTTTTGAAATGAAGAGTCCCACTTATTGTCTTTGTTTTGCTTAAATCATTGTAATTATATAATATGACAAGTGTAATTGTGAACTCAGAAACATTTACTTGTATGTTGTGATAGGTTATGTGGTTAGGTATTTATCACATTATATTTGGTTAAGTGGATGTAACACCATTGTAAAGATATATGAAGATTTATTTATTTCCAAGTGCTAGGAAAACAGGTAGTATAAGGGATTTAGAATTGTATTGGTAAGCATTAGAAATAAGGTAAAGTTTTAGTGGATTTAGTTTAATATTTCTGTCCCTGGAAAGGTAAAACCTATCGATAGATTAATGCTGTCAAAGCGATTTGTATGTGTGCGGGTTGGTTTCAATTCCAACTGTGCTTCTATTGTGCTTAGAGAGGGCTATGGCATGAAGAGTCAATGAGCCAGCAGTGGCTGCTCATAAGAACATAAGAACATAAGAACTAGGAGCAGGAGTAGGCCATCTGGCCCCTCGAGCCTGCTCCGCCATTCAATTAGATCATGGCTGATCTTTTGTGGACTCAGCTCCACTTTCCGGCCCGAACACCATAACCCTTAATCCCTTTATTCTTCAAAAAACTATCTATCTTTACCTTAAAAACATGTAATGAAGGAGCCTCAACTGCTTCACTGGGCAAGGAATTCCATAGATTCACAACCCTTTGGGTGAAGAAGTTCCTCCTAAACTCAGTCCTAAATCTACTTCCCCTTATTTTGAGGCTATGCCCCCTAGTTCTGCTGTCACCCGCCAGTGGAAACAACCTGCCCGCATCTATCCTATCTATTCCCTTCATAATTTTAAATGTTTCTATAAGATCCCCCCTCATCCTTCTAAATTCCAACGAGTACAGTCCCAGTCTACTCAACCTCTCCTCATAATCCAACCCCTTCAGCTAGTGAATCTCCTCTGCACACCCTCCAGCGCCAGTACGTCCTTTCTCAAGTAAGGAGACCAAAACTGAACACAATACTCCAGGTGTGGCCGCACTAACACCTTATACAATTGCAACATAACCTCCCTAGTCTTAAACTCCATCCCTCTAGCAATGAAGGACAAAATTCCATTTGCCTTCTTAATCACCTGTTGTACTTGTAAACCAACCTTCTGTGACTCATGCACTAGCACACCCAAGTCTCTCTGAACAGCGGCATGCTTTAATATTTTATCGTTTAAATAATAATCCCGTTTGCTGTTATTCCGACCAAAATGGATAACCTCACATTTGTCAACATTGTATTCCATCTGCCAGACCCGAGCCCATTCACTTAACCTATCCAAATCCCTCTGCAGACTTCCAGTATCCTCTGCACTTTTCGCTTTACCACTCATCTTAGTGTCATCTGCAAACTTGGACACATTGCCCTTGGTCCCCAACTCCAAATCATCTATGTAAATTGTGAACAATTGTGGGCCCAACACGGATCCCTGAGGGACACCACTAGCTACTGATTGCCAACCAGAGAAATACCCATTTATCCCAACTCTTTGCTTTCTATTAATTAACCAATCCTCTATCCATGTTACTACTTTACCCTTAATGCCATGCATCTTTATCTTATGCATCAACCTTTTGTGTGGCACCTTGTCAAAGGCTTTCTGGAAATCCAGATATACCACATCCATCGGCTCCCCGTAATCTACTGCACTGGTAATGTCCTCAAAAAATTCCACTAAATTAGTTAGGCATGACCTGCCTTTACCGAACCCATGCTGCGTCTGCCCAATGGGACAATTTCTATCCAGATGCCTCGCAATTTCTTCCTTGATGATAGATTCCAGCATCTTCCCTATTACCGAAGTTAAACTCACTGGCCTATAATTTCCTGCTTTCTGCCTACCTCCTTTTTTAAACAGTGGTGTCACGTTTGCTAATTTCCAATCCACCGGGACCACCCCAGAGTCTAGTGAATTTCGGTAAATTATCACTAGTGCATCTGCAATTTCCCTAGCCATCTCTTTTAGCACTCTGGGATGCATTCCATCAGGGCCAGGAGACTTGTCTACCTTTAGCCCCATTAGCTTGCCCATCACTCCCTCCTTAGTGATAACAATCCTCTCAAGGTCCTCACCTGTCATAGCCTCATTTCTATCAGTCGCTGGCATGTTATTTGTGTCTTCCACTGTGAAGACCGACCCAAAAAACCTGTTCAGTTCCTCAGCCATTTCCTCATTTCCCATTATTAAAACTCCCTTCTCATCCCCTAAAGGACCAATATTTACCTTAGCCACTCTTTTTTGCCTTATATATTTGTAAAACCTTTTACTGTCTGTTTTTATATTCTGAGCAAGTTTACTCTCATACTCTATCTTACTCTTCTTTATAGCTTTTTTAGTAGCTTTCTGTTGCCCCCTAAAGATTTCCCAGTCCTCTAATCTCCCAGCAATCTTTGCCACTTTATATGCTTTTTCCTTCAATTTGATACTCTCCCTTATTTCCTTAGATATCCACGGTCGATTTTCCCTCTTTCTTCCGTCCTTCCTTTTTGTTGGTATAAACCTTTGCTGAGCACTGTGAAAAATCGCTTGGAAGGTTCTCCACTGTTCCTCAACTGTTCCACCATAAAGTCTTAGCTCCCAGTCTACCTTAGCTAGTTCTTCTCTCATCCCCTTGTAATCTCCTTTGTTTAAACACAAAACACTAGTATTTGATTTTACTTTCTCACCCTCCATCTGTATTTTAAATTCCACCATATTGTGATCGCTCCTTCAGAGAGGATCCCTAACTATGAGATCATGAATCAATCCTGTCTCATTACACAGGACAAGATCTTGGACCGCTTGTTCCCTCGTAGGTTCCATTACATACTGTTCTAGGAAACTATCGCGGATACATTCTATAAACTCCTCCTCACGGTTGCCTTGACCGACCTGGTTAAACAAATCGACATGTAGATTAAAATCCCCCATGATAACTGCTGTACCATTTCTACATGCATCAGTTATTTCTTTGTTTATTGCCTGCCCCACCATCTCGTTCAACGGAAGGAGACTTCCAAAGTGGTAGCAGCCTCCAAAGTAGTATCTAAGTCCTGGACCCCCTTTTCTAGCAGGCGCACATAGTTAGATCTAAGGACGGCTACGAAAACATCCCGCACAGCAAGCTCCCTATGTTCAGCCGCGGTAACGGTTTGATAATTACAGTCATTAGAAAGATTGTTCAGTTCCCGTACAAATTCGGCTAGCGTTTCGGGTTCTAGGCATCCGGGCTTGAGGGTTGCTTCCAAGATTTACTTTGACTGTTTCGTAAGTATATTAAATTGATGGAACTATCAATTCTACGGACACGTGCTTGTAGGATTAGAATAGCGGTTTTAATATACTTACAACAGAGTCAGCCTGTTTGCCGTTGGACTTTCGGTGAACTGGTTGGCTGACTTTGTGGCACTGATCTTTATACAGCAGCTCCAGGGGGAGGATTTCTGGGCGGAGCCAAGGGGGGAGCCCAGTACAAACTCTCGAGTACTCCCAGAGCTACTCCTCCTGGTGGTCAGGTAGTGCAACTGCACTTACAATATTGATACATATATATACTGGGAACAGAGTGACATTGGTAACTTATAATACCGTGTGAATCTCGTTCACCACAAAAAGCAGTTGGACCATTACAGGCAGAGTGGGTATGGGGGAATATTTGATTTGATTTGATTTATTATTGTCATGTATTAGTATACAGTGAAAAGTATTGTTTCTTGCATGCTGTACAAACAATGCATACCGTACATAGCGAAGGAAGGCGAGACTGCAGAATATAATGTTACAGTTATAGCAAGGTGTCGAGAAAAGATCAACTTAATACGAGGTAGGTCCATTCAAAAGTCTGATGACAGCAGGGAAGAAGCTGTTCTTGAGTCGGTTGTTACGTGACCTCAAACTTTTGTATCTTCTTCCTAATGGCAGAAGGTGGAAGAGACTATGTCCGGGGTGGGTAGGGGCCTTTTCGAGACAGCGGGAATTGTAGACAGAGTCGATGGATGGGAGGCTGGTTTGGGTGATGGACTGGGCTATATTCATGACCTTTTGTAGTTTCCTGTGGTCTTGGGCAGAGCAGGCTCCATACCAAGCTGTGATACAACCAGAAAGAATGCTTTTCATGGTGCTTTTGTAAACGTTGGTGAGAGTCGTAGCTGACATGCCAAATTTCCTTCGTCTTCTGAGAAAGTAGAGTCGTTAGTGGCGGCATGGGGGGACCAGGACAGGCTGTTGGTGATCTGTACACCTAAAAACTTGGAGCTCTCGACCCTTTCTACTTCGTTCTCATTGATGTAGACAGGGGCATGTTCTCCACTACGCTTCCTGAAGTCAATGACAATCTCTTTTGTTTTGTTAACATTGAGGGACAGATTATTGTCGTCGCACCAGTTCACCAGATTCCCTATCTCATTCCTGTACTCTGTCTTGTCATTGTTTGAAATCCGATCCACTACGCGGGTGTCATCAGCAAATATGAGAATGGAATTGGAGAGGAATTTAGCCACACAGTCATAGGTGTATAAGGAGTATAATAGGGGGCTGAGGGCACAGCCTTGTGGGGCACCGGTGTTGAGGATGATTGTGGAGGAGGTTTTGTTGCCTATCTTTACTGATTGTAGTCTGTGGGTTCGGAAGTTCAGGATCTAGTCGCAGAGGCAGGAGCCGAGACCCAGGCCACGGAGTTTGGAGATGAGTTTCGTAGGAATAATGGTGTTCAATGCTGAGCTGTAGTCAATAAATAGGAGCCTGATATCGGTGTTCCAGTGTTGAGTGTTGGGCCAGGGAGATAGCGACTCGTTGCAGCGGTAGGCGAACTGTCGTGGATCAAGGCAATCCGGGAGGCTGGAGTTGATTGGCACCATGACAAGCCTTTCTAAGCACTTCATGATGATGGATGTCAGAGCCACTGGATAATAGTCATTAAGGCACTCTGCTTGGTTTTTCTTTGGTGCAGGGAATATGTGTCAAATGCGGGCAAAGTGGGACTAGATTAGTGATAGGAACTGGGCAGCATGGACAAGTTGGGCCAACAGGCATGTGTCCGTGTTGTAAACATCTATGACTCTATGATTCTAAAACAGTTGCAAAAGCTGTTCCAAAACCAAATGACTCACTCTTCAATTTCTTCAGTCCTCCTGAAGTTCCATGTTCAATATAGGTTCTGCAGCAAGACTCGCTGCTGACTTTGCAATTGGCCGCCTCCTGCGTGAAACATAATTCCATCTGCAACGTCGTACTTTACAGAAGTCTTTGCAGGTGATACTGATTCCAATGATGAGTATTACGATGATGTTTATGAAGGCCATGAATACGATGAAGAAAATAAAGTCTTGGAGGGTGAACCAGATGAGGACGACTATGAAACGCCAGTCAGGTTGTTTCACGGGACTGATGGTAAACTAGGTGAGTAAGCCTGTGAAGCATTACTCCGGTGGTTTGGCAGGAATGGCGAGGTGGGATGCCCAGTCTGTGCAGGACACCGAAAAGTGTGAAAGCTCTAAGATGGCGTATGCAGAGACTGAAAGTGAGTTAGCAATAGCAGACATTTCGGATGAAAGCAACTCAGCTGCGAACAAACTAATAACGGAAGGTATAATACCCATTCTGGAGATACAGGCTCCAGAGGCATACGGTGAATCATCTCAGGCCTATGAAATGGTTCCGGGAGTGGACTCCCCAATACTCGAGGCCACTCCACCGAAAGATGAGTTAGAGGAGCAGATGACTGTACCTGTATGCAGTTCCACAACGTCGGATGATACATACATAATATTACAAGACAAGGTTGAGTCATTACTTGGTTCTTCAGGAAAGGATGACCTTTGCATTGTCATTTCATGTGACAAGGAGCCATCACTTGGGGCTCAGACACAGGATGATAGCACCCAAAGTTGGGAATGTGGATCCAACCCAGATACCAGAGTGCGAGGCTCTGCAGCCAGCCATTGAAGGTGCAGACTTGACCACGACCGCACGGTTCCTCAGAAGTATGCTGACATGAGACATCTTAGCAGATGATCCACAAACAACTACTTCCATGGCACAGGCCACTGGCAAGATGGGTGCTACCAAAGCCAAGCGGGAAAAAGAGAAGTCACAAAATCGCTCTCACATAAAAAACAGAGAAAGAGAAGGAGAGTGGAGGATACTGTGAGTCCCACCTGTGAAACTCACGAAACTGAACAAGAAGACATCGGCAATGTACACCAACTGGCCAGAGAGCACACAGCCACACAGCAGCAAAAAGCATTGATTAAATTTACGAAAGACACTGGTGACGCAGAAGCTGGTGACCCAGTCATGGCCTATGTTCTATGTATAATCAGAGTAGGTTCTCCTTCTGAAACCAAGGTGACTGCCATTAACTAGATTATTTTCATAAATGTATTTCTCAGCTTTGTTCGTGGTTACCAATTCATTCTGCCTCCAGTTGCTGATATAACTGATGTCTTTGTAGGTACCTGTAGTTTGTTTTTACTTCCTTTGTCAAAAGAATGGAACAGTTGACTTCTTTCTCATGCAGCCAGGACCCTTCTGTGTGTAATACCCCCCTTATAATGGCAACCAGGTTTTACCACTCTTGGCACCCTTGGGTACCATCAATCCTCTGGAATTCATTGGCTTTGAGCCACTTGAACCTGCGCCTTCCATTCCAGTTTGCCAAGCTTATTTTAGAACCACCAATAAAGGGCATTGTTCTACCATTGTCACTTCTAGTACATCATAGAATCCCTACACTCCAGAATGAGGCCATTCAGCCCATCGAGTCAGCACCAACCCTCCAAAAGTGTACCCTATCTAGGCCCAATCCCCCACCCTATCCAAGTAACCCCTCATAACCTACACACCCTTGAACAATGAGGGGTAATTTATCATGGCCAACCCACCTAAACTGCAAACCTTTGGACTGTGGGAGGAAATCGGAGCACCCGGAGGAAACCCACGCGAACACTGGGAAAACATGCAAACTCCACACAGACTGACACCCAAGGCCGGAATTGAACCCGTGTCCCTGAAAAAAAGATTTGGTTTGTCAATTACTTCTTGTTGATCCCTATTTCCATCTTTAAAAAAAAAATCTCTTCTTTTTTCATAACCATATTGCTGTTATAATCTGCAGAGTGCATTCAAAAATGAAAATAATCCACAACATATATTTTACTATTAGAGTTGCACAGACTTGACCAATGAGGGAGTTAAATTTATACCTTGCAAAAGGGCTATTAAGATGCAGTGAATCATGTTATTATTGTTTGCAATTATTTTCATTGGCTTTACCTGTCATCAACAGTTTCTAGTTTACAGAGCAGAACAACTTAATTTAAGGATAGACTCAGCATTGACACTATTAAAATGGAAATGGAAACTAAATGGAAAATCCCCAAGCTGTTTTACATATTGGGCTAAACATTTCAAAATTTCAAATTTGAAATGGTAAGAAAGGGGCAGAACTAACATAACAGAACCAATTGGAGAAATTTTCAGAAAAGAACAATTGAAATATTGACCGCATCTTATGTGGTCACTGAAACACAGCAATTTTGATGGAATCATAATTTTTATTTACTCTCAGGGTACGGGCATTTATTTCCTGTCCCTGGTTGGCCTAGAGAAGGTGGTGGTGAGCTGCTGCCTTTAGCTGCAAATAGGTACATGTGTTGAAGTTGGCTCCAACTGCTCCTCATGCTCCCCCACCTTCTCCTCCACCTTGTGGGTCGCCTGGCTTGAGTCTCCAACCTCAGCGTGCGACACTAATAATACTGCAATGAAGTTATAGTGAAAATTCCCTGGTCATCACACTCTGGCGCCTGTTCAGGAACACAGAGGGAGAATCTAGAATGTCCTATTCACCTAACAAGCACGTCTTTCTGGGAGCAAACCGGAGCACCCGGAGGAACCCCCACGCAGACACGGGGAGATTATGCAGACTCCACACAGACAGTGACCCAAGCCGGTAATCGAACCCGGGTTCCTGGCGCTGTGAAGCAACAGCGCTAACCACTGCTGCTCGGTATAAAAGCTATATGTAAGACTTATTATTCATTTCCAAAAATTCTCGCATATTGGAAAAATAATATTAAAACAAGGGAGTCATCATATACTGCACTACTTAAAATGTGTGAAATTATAAAATGAAAATTAACACAATCCTGAACAGCCTTTTAGATTCAAACATGTGTCTATTCCTTTGAGACATAAGTCAAATTATCCGTTTTCGTTGCTGAGGATACAAAATAATTAGTATTGATGCATGAGCTAAAATTTTCATATTTCTTTTTATTCGCAATTACTTGACAAACCTGAATATCTTTGTTACAGACAGGAGACAGGTAAATTGCACTGATATCCTCACATGTCTGCAAGCAGAAGATGCTTTGAATTATCTTTGAAGTATGCAGTGGCATGTTTTCCTAAAAGCTCAGTTTTGTGTGAAGCAGATTTACCAATATTCGGAGCTACCATTAATCTGTGCAATTTAGTTCCTATTCTTCCACCTGATGGGACTCAGGGTGGCGGGGTGCCCATGCGCAGCGTGGGAACCACCTTGGCGGCATTCACATGCATCATGCGGGATGACAGATTTTGCCCCGCCTCCTGCTAAGCCCCTCCTCCCCTGCACTGTCATCGGGTCATTGTTGCATCATCAGGAGGCTGGGCCCAGTCATCAGTCGGGGTAGGGTTTGCGTCATCATCAGAAGTGAGGTTGGCGCCGTCATCAAGAGAATGCAGCGGAGTCAGGAAGCGGAGTCTAACCGTCACCAAGGGCTGTGGTCTAGGCCATCATCGGAGAGTGGGTCTCTCGGCCTTATTAGGGGGTGGATCTGTGTCGCCATCAGGGGGTGGGCCCAGTGGCCTAATAACGGGGAGCGGCCCATGCCGCTGGGAGGCTGGATTATGTCGTCACAGGATTTGGTGCGTCATCAGGCTGTGTGTTTGTGTCGTCATCTCAACTGCCAACCTGCAGAAAGCGGGGCCAAGCCGGCAGCATCAGCCAATGGGGCTTTTGCTGTTGTGATGTCAGGGCCTGTGTGACCAGGGGCGGAGTCAATGCCGGGTGAAAGGTCAGCGGGCGGAGCCTGTCTCCAGATCAGAGGGAAACGCTTAGAGCCGCCCCCACGGAGGGAAAAGATGTGGAGGCCGGCGAGTGGCTGTGGGGGGCATCATTCAATCCCAACTGATCGACTCTGGGGGAATCACTCAAACCCAGCTGATCGACTCTGGGGGAATCACTCAGACCCAGCTGATCGACTCTGGGGGAATCACTCCGACCCAGCTGATCGACTCTGGGGGAATCACTCAGACCCAGCTGATCGACTATGGGGGAATCACTCAGACGCAGCTGATCGACTCTGGGGGAATCACTCAGACCCAGCTGATCGACTCTGGGGGAATCACTCAAACCCAGCTGATCGACTCTGGGGGAATCACTCAGACCCAGCTGATCGACTCTGGGGGAATCACTCAGACGCAGCTGATCGACTCTGGGGGAATCACTCAGACCCAGCTGATCGACTCTGGGGGAATCACTCAAACCCAGCTGATCGACTCTGGGGGAATCACTCAGACCCAGCTGATCGACTCTGGGGGAATCACTCAGACCCAGCTGATCGACTCTGGGGGAATCCTCAGACCCAGCTGATCGACTCTGGGGGAATGACTCAGACCCAGCTGATCGACTCTGGGGGAATCACTCACACCCAGTTGGTCGTCTATGGCGATGAATCATAAGACTTTGGGGGCTATGGGGAATTATGCCGGGACTATGTACAGGAATTTTGCAGATGGAGATCACCACCACAGACACTGGAGGGGAATCACAGATTGAGATTAGCACCGACACATTGGTCCAATTTATTTTAGCCCTGACTTGACAGTGCATCACACTATGTTAAAGTCCAACAGGTTTGTTACAAATCACTAGCTTTCGGAGCACTGCTCCTTCCACAGGTGAAATAATTTCACCTGAGGAAGGAGCGGTGCTAACCACTGTGCTCAGGTACATTTCACCTGAGGAAGGAGCAGTGAAAGCTAGTGATTTGTAACAAACCTGTTGGACTTTAACCTGGTGTTGTAAGACTTCTTACTGTGCTCACCCCAGTCCAATGCCGGCATCTCCACATCATCCCACTATTGTTCGAGGTTGAAGCTTGATCATCATGAAAGTCGCGAAGCTAATCGTCCTATCGGCAAACCGAGAACCCTCCCAGTAACTACTGACATCCTCCATTGAGTGTTGTCAGTGTTGTGGTTTGGGGGTTCAGGGCGTGTTGCCAGAGTTTGTGGTGGGGGGGGGGGTGGGTTCAGGGCGTGTTGCCAGTGTTTGTGGTGGGGGGTTCAGGGCGTGTTGCCAGTGTTTGTGGTGGGGGGGGGGGGGGGGGGTTTGCAGGGCGTGTTGCCAGTGTTTGTGGTGAGGGGTTCAGGGCGTGTTGCCAGTGTTTGTGGTGGGGGGTTCAGGGCGTGTTGCCAGTGTTTGTGGTGGGGGGTTCAGGGCGTGTTGCCAGTGTTTGTGGTGAGGGGTTCAGGGCGTGTTGTCAGTGTTTGTGGTGGGGGGGGGGGGGGGGTTTGCAGGGCGTGTTGCCAGTGTTTGTGGTGAGGGGTTCAGGGCGTGTTGCCAGTGTTTGTGGTGGGGGGTTCAGGGCGTGTTGCCAGTGTTTGTGGTGGGGGGTTCAGGGCGTGTTGCCAGTGTTTGTGGTGGGGGGTTCAGGGCGTGTTGCCAGTGTTTGTGGTTGGGGGGGGTTCAGGGCGTGTTGCCAGTGTTTGTGGTGGGGGGTTCAGGGCGTGTTGCCAGTGTTTGTGGTGGGGGGTTCAGGGCGTGTTGCCAGTGTTTGTGGTGGGGGGTTCAGGGTGTGTTGCCAGTGTTTGTGGTTGGGGGGGGGTTCAGGGCGTGTTGCCAGTGTTTGTGGTGGGGGGTTCAGGGCGTGTTGCCAGTGTTTGTGGTTGGGGGGGGGGGGGGGGGTTCAGGGCGTGTTGCCAGTGTTTGTGGTGGGGGGGGTTCAGGGCGTGTTGCCAGTGTTTGTGGTGAGGGGTTCAGGGTGTGTTGCCAGTGTTTGTGGTGGGGGGTTCAGGGCGTGTTGCCAGTGTTTGTGGTGGGGGGTTGCAGGGCGTGTTGCCAGTGTTTGTGGTGGGGGGTTCAGGGCGTGTTGCCAGTGTTTGTGGTGGGGGGTTGCAGGGCGTGTTGCCAGTGTTTGTGGTGGGGGGTTCAGGGTGTGTTGCCAGTGTTTGTGGTGGGGGGTTCAGGGCGTGTTGTCAGTGTTTGTGGTGGGGGGGGGGGGTTCAGGGCGTGTTGCCACTGTTTATGGTGGGGGGTTCAGGGCGTGTTGCCAGTGTTTGTGGTGAGGGGTGCAGGGCGTGTTGCCAGTGTTTGTGGTGGGGGGGGGGGGGGGTTGCAGGGTGTGTTGCCAGTGTTTGTGGTGGGGGGTTCAGGGTGTGTTGCCAGTGTTTGTGGTGAGGGGTGCAGGGCGTGTTG
The DNA here is from genome assembly GCF_902713615.1 of Scyliorhinus canicula. Classification (NCBI taxonomy): domain Eukaryota; kingdom Metazoa; phylum Chordata; class Chondrichthyes; order Carcharhiniformes; family Scyliorhinidae; genus Scyliorhinus; species Scyliorhinus canicula. Next base: position 12,771,688 of record NC_052162.1, read on the forward strand.
CCAGTGTTTGTGGTGGGGGGTTCAGGGCATGTTGCCAGTGTTTGTGGTGGGGGGTTCAGGGCGTGTTGCCAGTGTTTGTGGTGGGGGGTTCAGGGCGTGTTGCCAGTGTTTGTGGTGGGGGGTTCAGGGCGTGTTGTCAGTGTTTGTGGTGGGGGGTGCAGGGCGTGTTGCCAGTGTTTGTGGTGGGGGGGGTTCAGGGCGTGTTGCCACTGTTTATGGTGGGGGGTTCAGGGCATGTTGACAGTGTTTGTGGTGAGGGGTGCAGGGCGTGTTGCCAGTGTTTGTGGTGGGGGGGGGGGGGGGTTGCAGGGTGTGTTGCCAGTGTTTGTGGTGGGGGGTTCAGGGTGTGTTGCCAGTGTTTGTGGTGGGGGGTTCAGGGCGTGTTGCCAGTGTTTGTGGTGGGGGGGGTTCAGGGCGTGTTGCCACTGTTTATGGTGGGGGGTTCAGGGCGTGTTGACAGTGTTTGTGGTGGGGGGGGGTGTTCAGGGCGTGTTGCCAGTGTTTGTGGTGACGGGTTCAGGGCGTGTTGCCAGTGTTTGTGGTGGGGGGTTCAGGGCGTGTTGCCAGTGTTTGTGGTGAGGGGTTCAGGGCGTGTTGCCAGTGTTTGTGGTGGGGGGTTCAGGGCGTGTTGCCAGTGTTTGTGGTGAGGGGTTCAGGGCGTGTTGCCAGTGTTTGTGGTGGGGGGTTCAGGGCGTGTTGCCAGTGTTTGTGGTGGGGGTTGCAGGGCGTGTTGCCAGTGTTTGTGGTGAGGGGTTCAGGGCGTGTTGCCAGTGTTTGTGGTTGGGGGGGGTTCAGGGCGTGTTGCCAGTGTTTGTGGTTGGGGGGGGTTCAGGGCGTGTTGCCAGTGTTTGTGGTTGGGGGGGGTGCAGGGCGTGTTGCCAGTGTTTGTGGTGGGGGGTTCAGGGCGTGTTGCCAGTGTTTGTGGTGGGGGGTTCAGGGCGTGTTGCCAGTGTTTGTGGTGGGGGGTTCAGGGCGTGTTGCCAGTGTTTGTGGTTGGGGGGGGGGTTCAGGGCGTGTTGCCAGTGTTTGTGGTGGGGGGTGCAGGGCGTGTTGCTAGTGTTTGTGGTGGGGGGGGTTGCAGGGCGTGTTGCCAGTGTTTGTGGTGGGGGGTTCAGGGCGTGTTGCCAGTGTTTGTGGTGGGTGGTTCAGAGCGTGTTGCCAGTATTTGTGGGGGGGGGGGGGGTTCAGGGCGTGTTGCCAGTGTTTGTGGGGGGGGGGGGTTCAGGGCGTGTTGCCAGTGTTTGTGGTGGGGGGTTGCAGGGCGTGTTGCCAGTGTTTGTGGTGAGGGGTCCAGGGTGTGTTGCCAGTGTTTGTGGTGGGGGGGGGGGGGGTTCAAGGCGTGTTGCCAGTGTTTGTGGTGGGGGTTTCAGGGCGTGTTGCCAGTGTTTGTGGTGGGGGTTCAGGGCGTGTTGCCAGTGTTTGTGGTGGGGGGGTTCAGGGCGTGTTGCCAGTGTTTGTGGTGGGGGGTTCAGGGCGTGTTGCCAGTGTTTGTGGTGGGGGGTTCAGGGCGTGTTGCCAGTGTTTGTGGTGGGGGGTTCAGGGCGTGTTGACAGTGTTTGTGGTGGGGGGTTTAGGGCGTGTTGCCACTGTTTATGGTGGGGGGTTCAGGGCGTGTTGCCAGTGTTTGTGGTGGGGGGGGTTCAGGGCGTGTTGACAGTGTTTGTGGTGAGGGGTGCAGGGCGTGTTGACAGTGTTTGTGGTGGGGGGTTCAGGGCGTGTTGACAGTGTTTGTGGAGACGGATCAGGGATTGTTGTCGGTGTTTGTGTGGGGGGGGGGGGGAAATAGGGAGTGTTATCAGTGTTTGTGGGGGCTTTCATGGAGTGTGTCATGTTTGCGGGGGGTGGGGTTCATGGACTATGTTAGTGGTTCCTGGGAGTTTTCGGGGAGTGTGTACGTGCTTACTTGGAGGGTCTGGGTTGATTGATCCACCGACCTTCATGACCTCGAACCAGACGGATGGACATACTGTCAGGGCTGAATGGGTCAATGGATTGTATACACGGTAGCACAGTGATTGGCACTGTTGCTTCACAGTGCCCGGGACCCGGGTTTGATTCCCGGCTTGGGTCAATGTGTGCCGACTCTGCACGTTCTTCCATGTTATGGGGAGAAGGCAGGAAAATGGGGGATGAGAAAATATCAGCCATGATTGAATGGCGGAGCAGGTTCGATGGGCCAAGTGGCCTAATTCTGCTCCTATGTCTTATGGTCTCATGTCTGCGTGGGTTTACTCCGGGCGCTCTGATTTCCTCCCGCAAGTCTCGAAAGACAAATTTGACATTCTGAATTCTCCTTCGCTGTACCCGAAAATACGCCAGAGTGTGGCGACTGCGGGATTTGCACAGTAAACTCATTGCAGTGTTTGGGCAGCACGGTAGGACAAGTGGATATCACTGTGGCTTCACAGCGCCAGGATCTCAGGTTCGATTCCCCGCTGGGTCACTGTGCGGTGTCTGCACGTTCTCCCCCGTGTCTGCGTGGGTTTCCTCCGGGTGCTCCGGTTTCCTCCTACAGTCCAAAGACGTACAGGTAAGGTGGATTAGCCATGATAAATTACCCTTAATGACCAAAAAGGTTAGGAGGGGTTATTGGGTTATGGGGATGGGTGTAAGTGAGGGCTTAAGTGGGTCGGTGCAGACTCAATGGGCTGAATGGCCTCCTTCTGCACTGTATGTTCTACGTCAGTGTTAAGGCAAGCCAACTTGTAACACTAATAAAGATTATTATTACTGTGTCACATCTATTTCATTTAAATCAGTTGCAATCCTGTGATGCTTTTATGCCATTTAATATTGCTGATTAAACTTGGGTAAATGCTAAATAAGGTTCTATTAATAGAGAAACAAAACTGTCCAACTTTTGTTTCAATGGAACCACCTTCAGTAATGAGCCCAGGTATTTCAAAATTCTACAAACTTGATTATTCAGTTAGATTTGTTCATTGACTCTCAACTTCAACATTTTAAACACTGACACACTTGCTGAGCCCCTGTAAACAATGACACACTCCATGAACACACAGTAAACAGTGACACACTCCCTAAACACACACTGTAAACATTGACACACTTCCTGAACACACCCTGTAAACACTGACACACTCCCTGAACCCACCCTGTAAACATTGACACACTCCCTGAACCCACCCTGTAAACATTGACACACTCCCTGAACACACCCTGTAAACACTGACACACTCCCTGAACACACTCTGTAAACATTGACACACTCTCTGAAGACACCCTTTAAACAATGACACACTCCCTGAACACACTGTAAACATTGACACACTCCCTGAACACACTCTGTAAACATTGACACATTCCCTGAACACCCTGTAAACATTGACACACTCCCTGAACACACTCTGTAAACATTGACATACTCCCTGAACACACTCTGTAAACATTGACGCATTCCCTGAACACACCCTGTAAACATTGACACACTCCCTGAATACACCCTGTAAACATTGACACTCCCTGAACACACCCTGTAAACACTGACACACTCCCTGAACACACTCTGTAAACACTGACACACTCCCTGAACACACTCTGTAAACACTGACACACTCCCTGAACAAACTCTGTAAACATTGACACACTCTTTAAACATTGACACACTCCCTGAACACACTCTGTAAACATTGACACACTCTCTGAAGACACCCTGTAAACACTGACACACTCCCTGAACACACTCTGTAAACACTTACACACTCCCTGAACACACTCTGTAAACACTGACACACTCCCTGAACACACTCTGTAAACATTGACACACTCCCTGAACAAACTCTGTAAACATTGACACACTCTCTGAAGACACCCTTTAAACATTGACATACTCCCTGAACACACTCTGTAAACATTGACACACTCTCTGAAGACACCCTTTAAACATTGACACACTCCCTGAACACACTCTGTAAACATTGACAGACTCTCTGAAGACACCCTTTAAACATTGACACACTCCCTGAACACACACTGTAAACATTGACACACTCCCTGAATACACCCTGTAAACATTGACACTCCCTGAACACACCCTGTAAACACTGACACACTCCCTGAACACACTCTGTAAACACTGACACACTCCCTGAACAAACTCTGTAAACATTGACACACTCTTTAAACATTGACACACTCCCTGAACACACTCTGTAAACACTGACACACTCCCTGAACACACTCTGTAAACACTGACACACTCCCTGAACAAACTCTGTAAACATTGACACACTCTTTAAACATTGACACACTCCCTGAACACACTCTGTAAACATTGACACACTCTCTGAAGACACCCTGTAAACACTGACACACTCCCTGAACACACACTGTAAACACTTACACACTCACTGAACACACTCTGTAAACACTGACACACTCCCTGAACACACTCTGTAAACACTGACACACTCCCTGAACAAACTCTGTAAACATTGACACACTCTCTGAAGACACCCTTTAAACAATGACACACTCCCTGAACACACTGTAAACATTGACACACTGCCTGACCACACTCTGTAAACACTGACATACTCCCTGAACACACTCTGTAAACATTGACACACTCCCTGACCACACTCTGTAAACACTGACACACTCCCTGAACACACTCTGTAAACATTGACACATTCCCTGAACACCCTGTAAACATTGACACACTCCCTGAACACACTCTGTAAACATTGACACATTCCCTGAACACACACTGTAAACATTGACACATTCCCTGAACACCCTGTAAACATTGACACATTCCCTGAACACACCCTGTAAACATTGACACATTCCCTGAACACACACTGTAAACATTGACACATTCCCTGAACACCCTGTAAACATTGACACACTCCCTGAACACACCCTGTAAACATTGACACATTCCCTGAACACACCCTGTAAACATTGACACATTCCCTGAACACACTCTGTAAACATTGACACATTCCCTGAACACACCCTGTAAACATTGACACACTCCCTGAATACACCCTGTAAACAATGACACACTCCCTGAACACACACTGTAAACACTGACACACTCCCTGAACACACTCTGTAAACATTGAAACACTCCCTGAACACACTCTGTAAACATTGACATACTCCCTGAACACACTCTGTAAACATTGACACATTCCCTGAACACACCCTGTAAACATTGACACATTCCCTGAACACACACTGTAAACATTGACACATTCCCTGAACACCCTGTAAACATTGACACACTCCCTGAACACACCCTGTAAACATTGACACATTCCCTGAACACACTCTGTAAACATTGACACATTCCCTGAACACACCCTGTAAACATTGACACACTCCCTGAATACACCCTGTAAACAATGACACACTCCCTGAACACACACTGTAAACATTGACACACTTCCTGAACACACCCTGTAAACACTGACACACTCCCTGAACTCACCCTGTAAACATTGACACACTCCCTGAACACACCCTGTAAACACGGACACACTCCCTGAACACACTCTGTAAACACTGACACACTCCCTGAACACACACTGTAAACATTGACACACTTCCTGAACACACCCTGTAAACATTGACACTCCCTGAACACACCCTGTAAACACTGACACACTCCCTGAACCCACGCTGTAAACATTGACACACTCCCTGAACACACTCTGTAAACACTGACACACTCCCTGAACACACTCTGTAAACGTTGACACACTCTCTGAAGACACCCTTTAAACAATGACACACTCCCTGAACACACACTGTAAACATTGACACACTTCCTGAACACACCCTGTAAACACTGACACACTCCCTGAACTCACCCTGTAAACATTGACACACTCCCTGAACACACCCTGTAAACACGGACACACTCCCTGAACACACTGTAAACATTGACACACTCTCTGAAGACACCCTTTAAACAATGACACACTCCCTGAACACACACTGTAAACATTGACACACTTCCTGAACACACCCTGTAAACACTGACACACTCCCTGAACTCACCCTGTAAACATTGACACACTCCCTGAACACACCCTGTAAACACGGACACACTCCCTGAAGACACCCTTTATACATTGACACACTCCCTGAACACACTCTGTAAACATTGACACACTCTCTGAAGACACCCTTTAAACATTGACACACTCCCTGAATGCACACTGTACACATTGACACACTCCCTGAACACACACTGTAAACACTGACACACTCCCTGAACACACTCTGTAAACATTGAAACACTCCCTGAACACACTCTGTAAACATTGACACACTCTCTGAAGACACCCTTTAAACATTGACACACTCCCTGAACACACTCTGTAAACATTGACACACTCTCTGAAGACACCCTTTAAACACTGACACACTCCCTGAACACACTGTGTAAACATTGACACATTCCCTGAACACACTCTGTAAACATTGACACATTCCCTGAACACACCCTGTAAACATTGACACACTCCCTGAATACACCCTGTAAACAATGACACACTCCCTGAACACACACTGTAAACATTGACACACTTCCTGAACACACCCTGTAAACATTGACACTCCCTGAACACATCCTGTAAACACTGACACACTCCCTGAACACACTCTGTAAACACTGACACACTCCCTGAACACACTCTGTAAACGTTGACACACTCTCTGAAGACACCCTTTAAACATTGACACACTCCCTGAACACACTCTGTAAACATTGACACACTCTCTGAAGACACCCTTTAAACACTGACACACTCCCTGAACACACTGTGTAAACATTGACACATTCCCTGAACACACTCTGTAAACATTGACACATTCCCTGAACACACCCTGTAAACATTGACACACTCCCTGAATACACCCTGTAAACAATGACACACTCCCTGAACACACACTGTAAACATTGACACACTTCCTGAACACACCCTGTAAACACTGACACACTCCCTGAACTCACCCTGTAAACATTGACACACTCCCTGAACACACCCTGTAAACACGGACACACTCCCTGAACACACTCTGTAAACACTGACACACTCCCTGAACACACACTGTAAACATTGACACACTTCCTGAACACACCCTGTAAACATTGACACTCCCTGAACACATCCTGTAAACACTGACACACTCCCTGAACACACTCTGTAAACACTGACACACTCCCTGAACACACTCTGTAAACGTTGACACACTCTCTGAAGACACCCTTTAAACAATGACACACTCCCTGAACACACACTGTAAACATTGACACACTTCCTGAACACACCCTGTAAACACTGACACACTCCCTGAACTCACCCTGTAAACATTGACACACTCCCTGAACACACCCTGTAAACACGGACACACTCCCTGAAGACACCCTTTATACATTGACACACTCCCTGAACACACTCTGTAAACATTGACACACTTCCTGAACACACCCTGTAAACACTGACACACTCCCGGAACACACTCTGTAAACATTGACACACTCTCTGAAGACACCCTTTATACATTGACACACTCCCTGAACACACTCTGTAAACATTGACACATTCCCTGAAGACACCCTTTATACAATGACACACTCCCTGAACACACACTGTAAACATTGACACACTCCCTGAACACACCCTGTAAACACTGACACACTCCCTGAACCCACCCTGTAAACATTGACACACTCTCTGAAGACACCCTTTAAACATTGACACACTCCCTGAATGCACACTGTACACATTGACACACTCCCTGAACACACACTGTAAACACTGACACACTCCCTGAACACACTCTGTAAACATTGAAACACTCCCTGAACACACTCTGTAAACATTGACACACTCTCTGAAGACACCCTTTAAACATTGACACACTCCCTGAACACACTCTGTAAACATTGACACACTCTCTGAAGACACCCTTTAAACATTGACACACTCCCTGAACACACTGTGTAAACATTGAAACACTCCCTGAACACACCCTTTAAACATTGACACACTCCCTGAATCCACCTAATCTGCACGTTTTTGGACTGTGGGAGGAAACTGGAGCACCCGGAGGAAACCCACGCAGACACGGGGAGAACGTGCAGACTCCGCACAGACAGTGACCCAGAGGGAAATCGAACCTGGGACCTGAGCTGTGAAGCCACAGTGCTAACCACTATGCTACTGTGCTGAAAACCATTTAAACGAAGCCAAAGCATAAGGGTTGGAGTACTCATAAGTTTTGCGCACGTGAAGTAGAGACAGCCTGCGTGAAGCAGCCCGAGTGAGGACTGAAAGTTGGTCATTTGGAACAGTGTGGTAATTAAAGAGGTAAGTGAATTTAATTTTCCTGTTTTTCAATCACATGAAGGCTTATTAGAGGCACATTTGTAAATTGCATTCTTATGTTTGCAGGCTGACAGAAAGGGCAGGCAGTCAGTGCAGGAATCGCCTGTGGCTGTCCCCCTCTCTAACAGGTGCAGTGTTTTGGATACTGTTGGGGGGATAGCCTATCAGGGAAAAGCAACAGCAGCTAGAACAGTTGTACCACAACTGGCTCTGTTGCTCTGCAGAGGAGGGCAAAGTACAGGAGAGCGATTGTTATAGGGGACTCTATAGTCAGGGACACAGATAGGCGCTTCTGTGGACGTGAAAGGGACTCCAGGATGGTGTGTTGCCTCCCTGGTGCCAGGGTCAAGGATGTCACTGAACAAACACGAAACATTCTGACTGGGAGGTGAACAGCCAGAGGTCGTAGTACACATAGGTACTAATGACATAGGCCAAAAGAGTGATGCGGTCCTGCATATGGAGTTCAGGTAGTTAGGCAGTAAACTAAAATGCAGGACCTCTGGGGTTGTAATCTCAGGATTACTCCCTGTACCACATGCCAGTGAGGCTATAAATAAGAAGATAGTGCAGCTAAACATGTGGCTAAACCGGTGCTGTAGGAGGGAGGGCTTCAAATTTCTAGACCATTGCGATCTCTTCCGGGGCAGGTGGGACCTGTACAAGAAGGAAGGGTTGCATCTAAACTCGAGGGGCACCAATTACAGGCTGGGGGGTTTGTTAGAGTCACTCGGGAGGATTTAAACTAGTAAGGCGGGGGCCGGGGGCGGGGGGTGGGGAGGAGGGGGGGGGTGCTGGGAACCAGACTGTTAGCTTAGAAGGTGTAATAACTGAAGGGGAAATAGAGAACAAAAATAACAGAACAACATCACCATCAGGCAGAGCAAAAAAAGGTGACAAGTGTGAGAAGGGAGGTTGTCAATGCAGGACTCAGGGTTTTGTGCCTTAATGCATACAGTATATGAAACAAGGTCAGTGAGTTCATTGTGCACATTGAAATTGGCCGGTATGATGTTGTGGGCATCACAGAGACGTGGCTGCAAGGGGATCAGGGCTGGGATCTAAATATACAAGGATATGTGTCCTATCGACTGGATAGGCAGATGGGCAAAAGGGGCGGCGTTACATTGTTAGTAAACAATGAAGTTAAATCGATAACAAGGAGTGATATAGGATCAGAAGGCACAGAATCTCTGTGGGTAGAGTTGAGGAATCGCAAAGATAGAAAGACCCTGATGGGACTTATGTGCACGCCCCCAAGCGGTAGTCAGGATGTGGGGCAGAAAATAAATCAGGAGATAGAGAAAGCATGTAAAAAAGGCAATATTACAATAATCATGGGGGACTTCAATATGCAGGTGGACTGGGAAAATCAGGTTGGTAGTGGATCCCAAGAACAGGAAATTGTGGAATGTCAAAGATGTTTTTTGGAGCAGCTTGTGAGAGAGCCTACTAGGGAACAGGCAATTCTGGATTTGTTATAATGAGGCAGACTTGATTAGGGAACTTAAGGTGAATGAACCATTGGGGAGCAGTGACCACAATATGATAGAATTTACCCAGCAGTTTGAGAGGGAGAAGATGGAATCAGATGTAACGGTATGATAATTAAATCAGCGTAACTACAAAGTCATGAGGGAGGAGCTGGCCAGAGTTGATTGGAAAATTGATTGAGGACTCTTGGTCTGTACTCGTTGGAGTTTAGAAGGATGACAGTGGGATCTTATTAAAACTTACAGGATACTGCGAGGCCAGGATAGAGTGGATGTGGAGAGGATGCTTCCACTTGTAGGAGTGGCCAATTCTGCACCTATGACTTATGGTCTTAAGTGGTGTGAGACATCCCAGTTTAGCTGGGTTCTATATAAGAGAGAGGCATAAAGCATACACTTAGTAAGCTTTGCACACGTGAAGTAGAGATAGCCTTAGTGAGTAAGGAAGGCCAAGTGAGGATTGAAACTTGGTACTTTGGAGCCGTGTGGTAATTTGGTACGGCTTCTCCCCTTTCATTTTGTTTGCTTTCTTCTGGCTTTTCAGGAGCGGAGACGAGCGGTTGGATCGGCAGCATCTTGGGAAGGTAAACGGTGAATCTGAGGTTTATACCGGGGACAACCTGAAGACTGATGTCACAGGAGGGCTGTGATTTGATTGGCCAAGAGGGGACCTGCTAAATTTGAATCTATCTGGTAAGACATGGTGAGTGGTCAGTAGTTTTTATTTTATTTTCATTTATCTATTTTGTTTTTTCGGCATAGTAATTGTATAAGTTAACCTAAGGGTTAAGACATGGCAGGAGATCCCAGACCCATGTCATGCTCCTCTTGTGCAATGTGGGAGTTCAGGAACACATCCACTGTCCCTGGCTCCTTCACATGCAGGACGTGTATCCAGCTGCAACTCCTGTTAGACCGCTTGACGACTTTGGAGCTGCGGATGGACTCACTTTGGAGCATCCATGATACTGAGGAAGTCATGGATAGCACGCTTAGCAAGTTGGTCACACTGCAGATAAAGAGTACTGAGGGAGATAGGGAATGGGTGACCAACAGGCAGAGAAATTGTAGGAAGGCAGTGCATGGGTCCTCTGCGGTCATCTCCCTCCAAAACAGGTATACCGTTTTGGATACTGTTGGGGGAGATGGCTCAACATGGGAATACAGCAGTAGCCAGGTTCATGGAACCATGACTGGCCCTTCTGCGCAGGAGGGCAAGCAAAAGGATGGTAGAGCTATAGTGATAGTTGATTGTAAGGGGAGTAGACAGGCGTTTCTGCAGACACAACCAAGACTCCAGGAAGCTACGTTGCCTCCCGGGTGCAAGCGTCCTGGATGTCGCACAGTGGCTGCAGGACATACTGAAGGGGGAGAGGGAACAGCCAGCTCTCGTGGTGCATATAGGCACCAACAATATAGGTAAAAAATGGGATGAGGTCCTACATGCTGAATATAGGGAGTTAGGAGCTAAATTAAAAAGTAGGACCTCAAAGGTAGTAATCTCTGGATTGCTACCAGTGCCACGTGATAGTCAGAGTAGTAATGACGAGATAGACAGGGTGAATGCGTGGCTTTAGAGATGGTGCAGGAGGGAGGGATTCAGATTTTTGGGACATTGGAACCGGTTCTGGGAGAGGTGGGACCATTACAAATCGGACAGTCTACACCTGGGCAGGACTGGAACCAATGTCCTAGGAGCTTGTTTGCTCGTGCTGTTGGAGAGGGTTTAAACTAATGTGGCAGGGGGTTTGGAACCAATGCAGGAGGTCAGAGGTTAGTAAAGAGGGGATAGAAACAAATGCCAGTAAGGAGAAAAGTGGAAGGCAGGGAAACAGATTGAAATTCATTTATTTCAATGTAAGAGGTCTAACGGGCAAGGCAGATGAACTCAGGCCATGGATAGGTACATGGGACTGGGATATTATAGCTATTACTGAAACATGGCTAAATGTGGGGCAGGACTGGCAGCTCAATGTTCCGGGTACAGATGCTATAGGAAAGATAGAACAAGAGATAGGAGAGGAGGGGGAGTTGTGTTTTTGATTAGGGACAACATCACAGCTGTACAGAGAGAGGATATATCCAAGGGTTTGCCCACTGAGTCGATATGGGTAGAACTGAAAAATAAGGTGAGATCACTTTGATAGGCCCCCAAATAGGCAGCGGGAAATCTAGAAGCAAATATGTAAGGAGATTACAGATAGCTGCTGGAACAATAGGGTGGGAATAGTAGGGGATATTAATTTTCCCAACATTAACTGGGACAGCCATAGCACTAGGGGTTTGGATGGAGGGAAATTTGACGAGTATATTCAGGAGGAATTTCTCATTCAATATATAGATGGCCCGACAAGAGAGGGGGCAAAACTTGACATCCTTTTGGGGAATAAGGAAGGGCAGGTGACGGAAGTGTTAGTAAGAGATCACTTTGGGACCAGTGGCCATAATTCCATTAGTTTTAAGATAGCTATGGAGGATGATAGTTCTTGACCAAAAGTTAAAATTCTAGATTGCGGCAAGGTCAATTTCGATGGTATTTGGCGGGAACTTTCAAAAGTTGATTGAGGGAGCCTGTCTACAGGCAAGGGGACAGCTGGTAAGCGGGAGTCTTTAAAAAGGGTGGTAACTAGGGTTGAGGATGAGCACATTCCTCTTAGAGTGAAGGTTAAGGCTGGTAGACGTACGGAACCCTGGATGACTTGGGATATTGAGTACATGGTCAAAAGGAAGAAGGAGGCATATGACATGCATAGGCAGCTGGGATCGAGTGGATCCTTTGAAGAGTATAGGGCTTGTCGGGGTAAGGGAGAAGTCAGGAGGGCAAAAAGGGGACATGAGATTGTCTTGGCAGGTAAGGCAAAGGAAAATCCAAAGAGCTTTTACAGATACTTAAAGGGCAGAAGAGACACTAGGGAGAGGGTAGGATCTCTTCAGGATAAACACGGTCATCTGTGTGCGAATCCACAAGGGATGGGAGAGGTTCTAAATGAATATTTCCTGTTAGTATTTACTCTGGAGAAAGGCACGAATGTTAAGGAAATTGGGGAAATAAATGTGATGTCTTGAGGAGTGTAAATATTACAGAGAAGGAGGCGCTGGAGGTTTTAAATAATGAAATATATCCCAGGACATTATGGGAGGCTAGGGAGGAAATTGCTGCCCCCCTAACTGAGATATTTGAAACATCGACAGAGCCTGAAGATTGGAGCATAACAAATGTTGTTTAAGAAGGGCTGTCGGGATAAGCTTGGGAACTACAGACTGGTGAGCCTTACTTCTGCAGTGGGTAAGTTGTTGGAAGGTATTCTGAGAGACAGGATCCACAGGCATTTAGGCAGGCAAGGGCTAACTAGGGAAAGTCAGATTGGCCTTGTAAGGGGAAAGCCATGTCTCACGAATTTGATTGAATGTTTTGATGGGATAACCAAGAAGGTAGATGAGGTCAGTGCAGTCGATGTTCTTGACATGGGTTTTCACAAGTCCTTTGACAAGGTACCGCATGGTAGTTTGTTGCAAAAGGTTAAATTTTGCGGGATCCATGTGAGATAGCCAATTGGATACAAAATTCACTGAACAACCAAATTGTGGAGGGTTGTTTTTCAAACTGGAATCCTGTGGCCAGTGGTGTGCCTCAGGGATAGGTGCTGGGTCCACTGTTATTTGTTTTATACATATGAATGATTTGTGTGAGAATATATGGGGCATGGTTAGTAAGTTTGCAGATGACACCAAGTTTGGTGGCATAGTGGATAGTGAGGTTATATAAGATTGCAACAAGATCTTGACCAATTGGCCAGTGGGCCGAATAATGGCAGATGGAGTTTAATTTGGATAAATGTGAGGTGATGCATTTTGGTAGATCAAATCAGGGCAGGATCTATTCAGTTAATGGTAGGGAGTTGGGGAGAGTTACAGACCAAAGAGGTCTAGGAGTATAGGTTCATAGCTCCTTGAAGGTGGAGTCGCAGTTGGACAGGGTGGTGAAGAAGGCATTCAGCATGCTCGGTTTTATTGGTCAGAATATTGAATACAGGAGTTGGGAAATCTTGTTGAAGTTGTACATGACGTTGGTAAGACCACACCTGGAATACTGTGTTCAGTTCTGTTCACCCTATTATAGGAAGGAAGTTAAACTAGAAAGACAACAGAAGAGATTTACGAGGAAGCTCCCAGGACGTAATGGTCTGAGTTAAAAGGAGAGGCTGGATAGGCTCAGGGGTGAACTTATAGAGGCCTATAAAATAATGAGGAGCATATGTAAGGCAGATAGTCGGCATCTTTTCCCAAAGGTAGAACTAGAGGGCATAGGTTTCAGGTGAAAGGGGAGAGATAGAAAAGAGACCAGAGGGGATGTTTCTTCATACAGAGGGTGGTGAGCATCTGGAACAGGCTTCCAGGGACAATGGTAGAGGTGGGTACAATTTTGTCCTTTAAAAAGAAGTTAGACCGTTATATGGGCAGGGTGGGTATAAAGGAATATTGGCCAAATGCGGACAAGTGGGACTAGCTTTGTGATAGAAACTGGGCGGCATGGGCAAGATGGGCCGACAGGCCTGTTTCCATGATGTAATCACCTATGACTCTATCTATGATAGTTAAATAGTTATGAAAGCTGTACCAAAATCAAATGACTCATTCTTCAATTTATTCAGTCCTCTTGAAGTTCCACAGCACAGAGGGTTAAATAAAGGTTCTGCAGTAAGAATCGTTGCTGACATTGAAATTGGCCGCCTGCTGCGTGAAACATAATTCCATGCGCAATGTCGTACTGTACAGGAGAAGTCTTTGCAGCTGATACTGACTCTGATGATGAGTATTACGATGATACTTACAAAGGTCATGAATACAATGAAGAAAGTAAAGTCTCGGAGGGTGAACCTGCTGAGGTCCACTACGAAATGCCAGTCAGGTTTCCATTAAACCCATGCATGATGGGTGTGTACGTGTTGCTGAGCATGCATGATGGGTGTGTTCATACATGTTGCTGAGAGTGCATGATGAGTGTGTGCGTGCGTGTTGCTGAGAGTGCATGTTGGGTATGTGCTGTGTGTTGCTGAGAGTGCATGATGAGTGTGTGCATGCGTGTTGCTGAGAGTGCATGTTGGGTGTGCGTGCATGTTGCTGAGGGTGCATGATGGTTGTGTGTGCGCATGTTGCTGAGAGTGCATGATGTGCGTGTGTGCGTGTTGCTGAGGGTGCATGATGAGTGTGTGTGCGTGTTGCTGAGAGTGCATGATGGGTGTGTACATGTTGCTGAGCATGCATGATGGGTGTGTACGTGCGTTTTGCTGATGGGGCATGATGAGTGTATGCGTGCGTGTTGCTGTGAGTGCATGATGAGTGTGTGCGTGCGTGTTGCTGAGAGTGCATGTTGGGTGTGCGTGCGTGTTGCTGAGGGTGCATGATGGTTGTGTGCGCACATGTTGCTGAGAGTGCATGATGCGTGTGTGCGTGCGTGTTGCTGAGAGTGCATGATGAGTGTGTGTGTGCGTGTTGCTGAGAGTGCATGATGGGTGTGTTCGTATATGTTGCTGAGAGTGCATGATGGGTGTGTTCGTATATGTTGCTGAGAGTGCATGATGGGTGTGTACGTGCGTTTTGCTGATGGGTGTGTGTTGTGTGTTGCTGAGAGTGCATGACGAGTGTGCGTGCGTGTTGCTGAGAGTATGATGGGTGTGTACGTGCGTTTTGCTGGTGGTGCATGATGAGTGTGTGCATGCATGTTGCTGAGAGTGCATGTTGGGTGTGCGTGCGTGTTGCTGAGGGTGCATGATGAGTGTGTGTGTGCGTGTTGCTGAGAGTGCATGATGCGTGTGTACGTGTTGCTGAGCGTGCATGATGGGTGTGTACATGCATTTTGCTGATGGGGCATGATGAGTGTGTGCGTGTGTGTTGCTGAGAGTGCATGTTGGGTGTGCGTGCGTGTTGCTGAGAGTGAATGTTGGGTGTGCGTGCGTGTTGCTGAGGGTGCATGATGGTTGTGTGCGTGCATGTTGCTGAGAGTGCATGATGAGTGTGTGTGCGTGTTGCTGAGGATGCATGATGAGTGTGTGCATGTGTGTTGCTGAGGGTGCATGATGATTGTGCGTGCGTGTTGCTGAGAGTGCATGATGGGTTTGTGCGTGTGTGTTGCTGAGGGTGCATGATGAATGTGCGTGCGTGTTGCTGAGAGTGCATGATGAGTGTGTGTGTGCGTGTTGCTGAGGACGCATGATGAGTGTGTGCATGTGTGTTGCTGAGGGTGCATGATGATTGTGCGTGCGTGTTGCTGAGAGTGCATGATGGGTTTGTGCGTGCGTGTTGCTGAGGGTGCATGTTGGGTGTCTACCTGTATGTTGCTGAGGGTGCATGATGAGTGTGTGTGTGCGTGTTGCTGAGAGTGCATGATACGTGTGTGCGTGCATGTTGCTGAGAGCATGGTAGGTGCGTGCGTGTTGCTGAGAGTGCATGATCGGTGTCTACGTGCGTGTTGCTGAGAGAGCATGTTGGGTGTGTGCATGCATGTTGCTGAGAGTGCATGGTAGGTGCGTGCATTTTTCTTAGTGTATGGTATGTGTGTGCGTGCGTGTTGCTGAGAGTGCATGGTAGGTGCGTGCATTTTTCTTAGTTTATGGTATGTGTGTGCGTGCGTGTTGCTGAGAGTGCATGTTGGGTGTGTACATGCGTGTTGCTGAGAGTGTATGGTAGGTGTATGCATGTTGCTGAGAGTGCATGTCGGGTGTGTACGTGCGTGTTGCTAAGAGTGTATGGTAGGTGTGTGTGCGTGTTGCTGAGAGTGCATGTCGGGTGTGTACGTGCGTGTTGCTGAGAGTGCATGTCGGGTGTGTACGTGCGTGTTGCTGAGAGTGTATGTTGGGTGTGTACATGCGTGTTGCTGAGAGTGTATGGTAGGTGTGTGCGTGTTGCTGAGAGTGCATGTCGGGTGTGTGTGTATGAGAGACTGAGAGCATGTGTGAGTGCTTTGTGTGTGTGATTGAGTGCATGATTGTGTGTGATAGAATCATAATATTTTTAGTGCAGAAGGAGGCACTTTGGCCCATCGAGTCTACACCGGCCCCTGGAAAGAACACCCTACTTAAGCCCAGGCCTTCACCTGTGGTGAGTGTGAGAGTCGCTGAGAGTGCATGTTGGGCGAGTGAGCGTGTGATTGGGTGTGGCGTTCCATGGCCATGTGTGCGGGTGTGAGTGAATCGCTGACAGTGCATATTAGTGTGTGCGAATGAGTGCGTGACTGAATAGATGTTTGTTTGCGAGTGTGAGTGACAAGAGTGCTTGCAAACATGGACTCTCAGTCACTCCCACGTCCACACTCTCACACGTGCATTCACTCACACACACACAAACATGCATTCTGTCACTCACACAAACACTCAGCAACTCACACACACATGTTCACACCCACAGATTCACACTCAGCGACTCACTCATTCATGCCCAGTGACTGAGTGCATTTTTCTGAATGACTTGGGTACATGCATGTATGCGAGTGCTTTTTTCTGTGTGGCCTCCTTCTGCACTAAAAATATTATGCTTCTATCACACACAATCAGGCATTCAGTCGCACACACACACAAAGCACTCACAGTCACTCACAGATGCTCTCAGTCTCTCATACACACACACCCAACATGTACTCTCAGCAACACGCACGTGCACACCCTTCATGCATTCTCAGCAACACGCACACCCCTAACATACATTCTCAGCAACACGACGTGTGTGGGGGACATGTTTATTTGTGGGAGAGGGGGTGCATGTATGTGTGCATGTGTGGGTGGGTGAATGCCTTGTCACAGAGTACATGTGTGTATGATGTAATAATAATCTTTATTAACGTCACAATTACATTGCTTACATCAACACTGCAATGAAGTTATTGTGAAAATCCCCGAGTCGCCACACTCCAGTGCCTGTTCGGGTACAATGTCCAATTCACCTAACAGCAGGTCTTTCGGGACTTGTGGGGGGGGGGGGGGGGGGGGGGGGGGGGGGGGGGGGAACAGGAGCACCCGGAGGAAACCCACGTAAACACTGGGAGAACGTGCAGACTCCGCACAGACAGTGACCCAAGCGGGAAACGAACCCAGGACCCTGGCGCTGTGAAGCAACATTGCTAACCACTGTTCTACCGTCCTGCCCAAGATGTGGGAGAGTTCCTGTGTCACTGAGTGTGTGTGACACTAATGAAGATTATTATTAGACACAGTAGATGAATTTCCTGTATTTCTGTTATTGAATGCTTCCATTACATTGATTTTTACTTTGATGAAGCTTCGGTTGAGGAAATATTGTGTGATAAATGGCACATTCTACAATACTTCCACCCACCCAAACTGTCCACTCACTGTCCCTAGAGGACATTGGTTGAGTCTCTGATTAATGAAACTCTACAAAACCTCAAAGTAAGAACAAAGCAAATGATTTGCATTTAAAATTGTATATTTTTTAATTATCTTATTATGTAAGCACGTGAATGATACAACAGCAGTAATGTTACCACTGCGGAACTTGCAATAAATGAAGAGAATCTGATTAACAGTACCATTATTGTAAAATATTCAATAGTTATCATCGCATGAGTAATTGCCTCCTTCAACCACCTCAACAGGTGCGGTCCGGTTGACTTATTTCAGGATTTAAGTGAGAGCTGTCAGCAGTGATGCGGAATTCAAAGCAAAAGAAAGAATTTGCATTTATATGGCAACTTCCCAACAGTTCAGCTCTTCCCAAAAGCTTAACTGCCACTTTGGAGGTGTAGTCACTGTTGCAATGTGACGGAACGCACAGAGAGGGCAACTTATGCAAAACAAGCAATGTGGTCAGTCTTGTTTGAATGAGCGCGATCGAGGGATTGGTCAGATGATGGGAGGGCAGAGAGGGTGTCACTTTCGAAAGTTATTAAGAAGTCTGCTTCCTAGACCCGGAAACATTGGGAATGTCAACCTGGAGCTTGTTCTCTAGACTCAGGAGTGGGACATGAACCCACAGCTCTGGTAGTGGTGATATGATTGTGCCAACGTCAAACAGGGAGGCTTCACAAAATGTTTTCAGGTGGGTGGAGTAGGTGGGAGGGGGGCTCATCCAACCCCAGCAATCGTGCACCACTGTTTTTTTTACGTGGGACCCTGGGCAGGTGGGTCTTAAAAGAGCAGAATTAGCTAATGGTCTTAAAATAAAGCCAATGTTGTGTGTATGTGCAGGAGCCCAGTCTGCATCAAGTTTGTGCAGCTACTCTGTCAGGCTCCGGTTGAACGTGTTCGCACTCCTGTTGTATCAGCTGCCCAGCAAATCCTCACTGACTGCCCATCGTGATGTCTGATCCTGCCCTTCAAATGTGCCTTTGGATTTATCTGGAATGTGAAGGCGGACGGGAGCCGCTCGCCTGGGAGTCGGTCAATTTGAAGCAGCCGAGTTCTACTGAAAACTCAGGATTAAATAACCCGTGGGTCCCCCACATGAGTCAACCAGTTCCTCGGATTGCTTCATTCAAATGTTCACTCGCTCCTTTATTTCTGCTAAAGCCTCGAATTGTTCGGCTGCCAGTTGATGACTGAATCATGGACAGGGTCGCAAATCAGGAAGGTCAGCTAGAATCTGGTGCTGGATGACTTGGGGAGGACCCAGTGTGGGAGCGGTTCAATGTCCCTTTTCTAGAAGGTCAGGGGCAGTCATGTTCTTGAACAAACTGCCCAGTTCGACTCAAGTGTATAATATTCACCGCCAGTGATGTCCAGATATTAAGCAGCCAAACTGGACGGCAGTGAGTTAAGAAAAAAAACTTTCAAGTGAACTTCATAGAATCCCTATAGTGCTGAAGGAGTCCATTCGGCCCATCGAGTCTGTACTGACCCTTGGAAAGTGCACCCTACATAGGCCCACACCGCCACCTTATCCCAGTGACTCCACCTAACGTTTTGGACAGTAAGGGCAATTTAGCATGGCCATTCCACCCAAGCTGCACATCTTTGGGCTGTGGGAGGAAACCGGAGCACCCGGAGGAAACCCACGCAGACACGGGGAGAACGTGCAGACTCCACAAAAATTTGATCTATTCCCTTGAATATACCAGTAAGTTGGTGGATGGTCTGAAAATAGGCAGTGTGGTAAATAGTGAGGAGGATAGCCTTCGATTCTAGGAGGATATAGACGGGCTGGTCAGACGGGCTGATCAGTGGCAAATGGAATTCAATGTGGATAAGTGTGAGGTGATGCACTTGGGCAGGACAAACAAGGCAAGGGAATTCATCAGAAATGATTGGGAAGCACCAAGGATCAGAAGGACCTTGATGTACATGTACACCGGTCTCTTAAGGTGGATGCAGTGGTTAAGAAGGCATATGGTATACTTGCCTTTATTAGCAGAGGCATAGAGTTTAAGAGCAGGGAGGTTATGGTGGAACTGTATAAAATGTTGGTTAGGCCACAGCAAGAATACTATGGGCAATTCTGGAATCCACATTACAGGAGAGATGTGAGAGCACTGAAAAGGTTGCAGAGGAGATTTGTTTTATTTGTACTTGGGATGTGGGTGTCACTGGCAATGGCAGCATTTGTTGCCCATCCTTAATTGCCCTTGAACTGAGTGGCTTGTTGGACCATTTCAGTGGGGGATTGGGGGGGGGGGGGAGTTAAGAGTTAAACATATCGCTGCGTGAGTCTGGAGTCACATGTAGGCCATACTGGGTGAGGGCATCAAATTTTCTTCCCTGAAGGACATTAGTGAACCAGATGGGTTTTTCACAACAATCAGCAAATGGTTTCTTGCTCATCATTACACGTTTAATTCCAGATTTTAGTGAACTCAAATTTCACCATCTGCTTTGCTGAGATTTGAACCCAGGACCCCAGAGCATTAACCTGTGTCTCTGAATTACTAGTTCAGTGACAAAACACTATGACACTACATCCCCATTTACCAGGATCTTGCCTGGGCAAGAGAGTTTCAGTTATGAAGAGAGATTGGATGGACTGGAGTTGTTTCCCTTGGAGCAGAGGAGACTGAGGGGTGGGGGGGGGGGGGGGGGGGGGGCATGATTGAGATGTAGATTTAGTAGAAAGGAAGACACTTTTCAACTTGGTGGAAGGATCAACAGCCAGGATTCATAGATTTAAGATAAAGGGCAGGAGGTTTAGAGGGGGTGTGAGGAAAATCTTTTTTACGGAGAGGGTGGTGGGAATCTGGAACTCACTGCCTGAAAGGGTGATGGAGGGAGAGACCCTCATAACAGTAAATAAATATTTAGATGTGCACTTGCAATCCCAAGACATGCAAGACTGTGGGCCAAGCGCTGAGAAATGGGATTAGAATGGTTAGGGAGTTGCAGCAGGGCTGGTTTAGTACAGTGGGCTAAACAGCTGGCTTGTAATGCAGAACAATGCTAGCAGCGTGCATTCAATTCCTGTACCAGCCTTCCCGAACAGGTACCGGAATATGGCGACTAGGGGTTTTTCCACAGTAACTTCATTGAAGCCTACTTGTGACAATAAGTGATTATTATTATTTTACTGGCGCAGACTCAAAGGGCCGAAGGGCTTTTTCTGTGTTGTATGGCTGACTCTATGACCTTCAGGTTTGTTATAGTGTATTGTAGGGTGTCGAACTGTGACTGGAGATAGGAAATGGTTCAGCAAACGCACTATTTACAATAGTGTGCCACTTATTAAGGCAACTGTCTGCTTAATATAAATGTTAATTATTCTCTTTCGCCCATTACGAAGACACTGTTAACTCAGTATAAATGCAGCAGTCAGTAAGGGAATTCCTATAAACCCCTGCTCTCTCGCCATTAAAGTCCAACATTTCTGAAGAAGCAGCAAACGACGCGGTTCCAGTAGCAGAATAACCTCTTAAAGGCTGAGTATTAATTGATAGCATCATTAAATACACTTTGTATAAACCTCAGAGTAAGTCGGGAGATCACACGGGACACACATCACTTAACGTTAAAATACTATATATTCTGTTGCATCTGATAACCATTTTATAAATTAAATAGATCATTTATAAGTGCGGCTCTAAGTACATCAATCCGCGCGGCTACTGGTCCCTAAGTGTAGAAATCTTTCTGTCGGTGCTACCTGAAAGCAGCCCTGTAGGGAGGGAAATGCTGTCGATGCCTCTTGAGAGGTTAAATTGGCTTTTGAACTGCTTACAACGCCCCCCACGCCCGCCCCCCGAAAGTTTCAATTCATTTAATCGAAGCATAAGTCCGGTGAGGACAAGTTTTCAGGAACTTCGTTGAGGTTCGAACCGTGCCTGGAGTTGCCCTCGCTCTCTGCAGATCCGGCTGGCTGGCCGTCAGTCCCCTTTCCAAGGATGGATGATGGACTGGGAGCCTCAGTTCTGGGTTTTTATTTCCTCAGCACACCTCTTTGCCCAGGCCCGGGAGCAGAGAGATCGGGGGGTTCTGCTCCGCGTGTTCTTTAGCCTTCAGCCGCAGGCTGGCGATGCTGGAGGATTTTCTATCCATGGCAGCCGAGTGCGGGTGGGGGGTAAAGACAGCGGGGTCCAGGGTGGGGACGGAAGGCTTCACAAGCAACGAGGCTGTCATTAATGGATTCACAGCCGTGAAAAACCTGCAAACCAACAAATCTAGGTCAACAAACCGCCTGCTCAGGGATGAAACGTTCTAGATTGCAATCAAACCCTCTCTCAGAGAGGTCACTTCTATATTAATTTGGGGAAGCCGAAAGCGAAATACAGTCGGAAATAAAACACAGGCCATTCTGGAAAACATTCAGCGGGTTTGGCAACATCTCTGCAAAAGAGAGCGAGAGAGAGAGAGGAACAATGAACGTCCCACGACCATCTCTCTCTGGAGAACTTTGAAACGTTAACTCTCTACCTGTCTCCACAGATACTGGTACAGGAATTGAAGATTTGCAACGTTTCTGGGGGTTTTATTTAAAAAAATTAAACTTAGAAAAGATGTTCAGAACAGGAAACCATTCAATCCAAAATCAATCTCGATCTCGGTACCAAATGAATCTTATGCATTTTACCGTCGGAGGGAATGTTGTTCTGGGATGGGGGTGGGGAGGTGGTGGGGGGGGGGGGGGGGGGGACTGATTGCAATAAATGAAATACTAATTGATCTTAGTAAGTGTCGTCAATTAAAATGCCTAGAAACGAGGACTGGAGGATAATAACGAAATATGAAAAGTAATTCTTTTTTTTAAATCAGGAAAAAGTATATTCTAGCCAAATATATTTGCAATAATCGGCCAAACAGCGGCGGTTAAGTCAAACGGCTCGAGTGGTGGAAAAAGCCAGTAAGATTGTGTGTGTGTTTAGGCATGGAGGAAGGGGCTGGTCTTGAACGACGGAGACTTGAGCTTCCAGAGCCAATTATACCCTATTGTCCTCCAATACCTTATTGTCTCTCTAAGACGGCCTCTGAACAACTTCCCAGAAGCCACAATATGTTTGTAATGTCTAAAGATTCGGTACTTGTCTTCGGATACGAATGGGCAAGGAAAAAAAAAGAACATGGCTTAAACTGTTCTGAAATTTCAATCGATACATTGTTATGCTGAAGAGGGTTGACTGTGGCCGAGGTGGTTAGAGCAGGAGACAGAACGACGCAAACCACACGGGTTATCTATCCCCGTACCGGCTTTGTGGCAGCTGATGGAGGCCTGTCTCCACGCCTTGCCCACATGCCTGATGTGGGCTGTCCTACCCCCACCCACCCACTGCCCAGTCTATCACACGAACCTGCCTCCCATCCATTGATTCCATCTACACCTCCCGCTGCCAGGGGAAAGCGGGCAGCATAATCAAGGATCCCTCCCACCCGGCTTACTCACTTTTCCAACTTCTTCCATGGGCAGGAGATTCAGAAGTCTGAGAACATGCACAAACAGACTCAAAAACAGCTTCTTCCCCACTGTCACCAGACTCCTAAATGACCCTCTTATTGACTGACCTCATTAACACTACACCCTGTATGCTTCAACCGATACCAATGCTTATGTAGTTACATTGTATATCTTGTGTTGCCCTATTATGTATTCTCATGTATTTTCTTGAATTTTGTTTAATTCCCTTTTCTTCCATGTACTGAATGATCTGTTGAGCTGCTTGCAGAAAAATACTTTTCACTGTGCCTCGGTACAGGTGACAATAAACAAATCCAATCCAATCCAATGTGGGCTGTCCTACCCCCACCCACCCATGTGGGCTGTCCTACCCCCACCCACCCATGTGGGCTGCCCCCCCCCCCCCAACCCACCCTCCCATCTGGGCTGTCCCACCCTCCCATTTGGGCTGTCCCCCATCCCACCCACCCACCCATGTGGGCTGTCCCCCCATCCCAAAACTGTATCACCACTTCTCTCTCTCTGATGGAGGGAGGCTCTTTGTGATTATGGCTAATTACCTGATTCAACAGAAATGCAAAGTGCTTTTTGACATGCCCTTTTGCAATAAGGTATTATGGGCGCAATAACCGTAATTCGATCTGAAATTGAATTGTTAATTGTTTTACCACCGCCATGAACATGGAATATCAGCAATTTCCACAACTTTGAGACTTTGCATTATAATTCCTCTCCAGCACCATCATAGACTCATTCTAATGTGGATATCAGCACGGCTTTGATAAGAAGTTGATGGAAACAAAACTTTACCATTTTTAGTTACCATTAGTATTTTTTATTCTATTTAGTTAAGAAATTGACATAATTGATGGAGCTAAGATAGGCAAATGATGCATACTCAGGGAGACTAGTAAATAGCTGTAAAGAGGGTTCAATTAATTTAACAGATATGTGACTTTTAAATGCTAACCGAGTATCAATATACAACAGCACAACCGCCTTTGCTGGAAATCTGAAATCAACACATAAATTGCTGCAAATACTCAACAGGTCTGGCAGTTAAAGAGTTAATGTTTCAGGTCAACGTTCACTCTCCACAGATGCTACCAGACCTGCTGAGTATTTGCAGCATTTTAAGCGACCGCAGTATTTTGCTTTTGTACCGCACAGGGGAAGGTCGAACTTCAAATGTGGAAGGCAGGTACATGTGAATCTGAGTAATTGCAACTCACCTTCCGAAGTGCGGATTGAGTAATGGGTGTCTGAAGAAAGTGGTCCCGATGAAGGTGCTGATGCCTAATTGGGCCGCCGAGTTGTAGGCACTGGCAGCTGCCGGGGCAGTTAGTGTTGGGAGAGAGGCTGGCCTCCAGGTGGGTTCCACACCAGAGGAATGGCCCAGCGGAACATCCAAATAGAGGCCCAGTGGACTGGTCAAGGACAGCCCGTGAGGATGTGTCAGGTTTCCAGCCTTTTCCCTTTTTCTCCACTTGGCTCTGCGGTTTTGAAACCAAACCTGTAAAAGAGGCCACACACGAGCTTGAAGAGCCAGCCATTCCCACGCACACACACAAACTAGGTCATTAACTCGCATAGTATTCTGACCGAGGACACATTGGGATCCAAATTACCCACAGCAGCCACGGACGACCGTTCAGTTATTGTCACTAATTTAGTTTTAAAAAATCGCCATGTGTGCCTCTGAAGAATTGAGAAAATAGAATTTCTTTTGAGTAAAAAGGCCCCAGCACAATAGGAGCAATTTACGTTTGCATACCGTTTATAAATCATTAGGTAGATTTAGGTGGCAAGTTTGTGTTCAGTCGGAAAACTACTTACACAGCGGCAAATCTAAACTAATTCTGAAACTACGGAAATGTTAACTACAGTAATTTGAAAACTACATTAATTCTACCCACAGCATTTCTTAAACTGCAATAATTCCCAAACTACAGTAATTCTAAAACCACAATAATTTTAAAACTACGGTAATTCCAAAACTACGGAAATTCTAAAACCATAATAATTCTAAAACCACAATAATTCTAAAACTACAGTAATTCTAAAACCACAATAATTCTAAAACTACAATAATTCCCAAACTACAATATTCTAAAACGACAATAATTCTAAAATACAGTAATTCTAAAACTGCAGTAATTCTAAGTACAGTCATTCTAAGTACGGCAAGGATTGGCCATGCTAAATTGCCCCTTAATTGGAAAAATATAATTGGGTACTCTGAATTTAGTTTTTTTTAAATTGTAAGCACGGCAATTATAAAACTACTGTCATTCTAGATACAGTAATTTTAACTACAGTACTTCTAACGACAGTATTTCAAAACTACAGTAATTCTAAAACGACTGTACTTCTAAGTACAGTAATTCTAAAACTACAGTATTTCAAAAACTACAGTAATTCTAAGTACAGTAATTGTAAAACTACAATATTTTGAAACTACTGTATTTCTAAAATTGCAGTATTTCTGAAACTACAGTAATTCTAAGTACAGTACTTCTAAAACTACGTATTTTTAAACTACAGTATTTCTAAAATTACAGTATTGCTAAAACTACAGTAGTTCTAAGTACAATAATTCTAACTACAGCATTTCTAACGACAGTATTTCTAAAACTATAGTAATTTTAAAACGACAGTAATTCTAAAACGACAGTAATTCCAATACAGTAATTCTAAAAATACCGTACTTCTAAAATTACAGTAATTCTAAAAATACCGTATTTCTAAAATTACAGTAATTCTGAAACTACAGCATTTCTAAAGCTGTGATGAGATAAACATTCTAGGGCAAGGTCTATACATTTGTAGATTATTCAATCAGTTCTTAACTGCCTTGAAATCTCCCTATCCCATGTCCAAATACATGTAACCGAAGAGTCCAGTGCAGCACATACCCCAAATGCTACTTAAAGAGACGGGTCAGCTGAAGCCCGTAATTCCAGACAAATGTTTCTTATTCCTCCAACCTGTAGCCACATCGATTGAAATAATCCCGTTAGCCGGCCAGGGAAAGCATCTTCGGTACTTGACTTCAATTCCTACTCCGATACTTTAAAGTTTGCCCCATTTCTCAGGTGGGCAGTCTGTCTTACTGATGCCACGCACAAATCTCAAGATCAAATATTTAAAGCGATACATCTTAGGCACAACAGTACTACTGCTCCGAAAACGGGGAAGGAAGTACCCCTAAAATTCACACTGGGGATGTGAATCATTAGGTCGGTGACATAAGGAACACAACAGTCCTCCGTCTATGTTGAAGTCCTGTTGTTCGGCCAAATCGCCTCCCTGTCAGTACACGCGATGCCATTACTGAGGGCCAAGTCTCAAAAGCAGCTGCAATCTGGGCACTGTACCTTCTATCAATAAAAACAAGTCTGAATAAAGCGTCTCGGGGTTGCGAGATCAATGCTTCCAATTCACACACACACGACTGGGCAAGACACGAACTAAACAATAACTCCTAATTTCCTCCCAGGTTATCCCCATTCAGATTCTGTGAAATGTGCTCGGTCGCCTAAGACTGGAACCCGGTAATAATGCTCCCAACATCGTGAGCTGTTGTCCTAAGAACGGATCCTTGTGATAACTCGGTAAATATTTCAGCCAGAATGCCATACGTTAAGTAAGGAGAGTGAGGGTTTATTTTTAATAAACTCCGAGGCCACCCGGAACTGCTGGTGTTGTACACCATATGGTTTCCATTCATTGACACTCCCCCTTTGAAATCTCACCAGTCCCCAGAGAACAGAAACGTTTGAGTGCGAAATATACTGAATCCAGGCAATTTAACTTTGATCTGCATCAGCCAATGATGGGAGGCATGTTTAATCCATCATTTTGGCAATGGATAAGCAAATGGCTAAATCTAAATTCTGCGCCTTCAGTCTAGGAGTTCCCCCTGACGCTTTCAGGCGGGTTGCTTTGATTTAGAAGTTCAGACACACTCTACAATCTGGTGGTTATTAGATTGATTAAATCTCCTCTCTGCTCCTTCCCATGCGGGGATAACTCTCTCTTCTCTCTCTCGCTCTTGCTTGCTGCCCGCAAAGACATCATTCTGACCATGTGAAACAGATACCTGTAACATACCTGTACCCTTGCTTCCGTCAAATCCAGCCGCATTGCCAGATCTTCCCTATGGAAAGACGGAAAATAATTATTCACCAGACAAAGCGATATTTAACTGAATATGTTTTTGTTGACTCGTTAAAGATTTAAAAATTCCCGCCTTTTCGACAATATTTCGTTACTGCAAATATATTTAAATACCGATTTGTCTTTTGTAAACCTAGCCAATACTTGTCCAATAGTAGGATGAGTTTCAGCACTAACTTTAAGGCGATCAAACGCCTCTAATCGCTGAGACAAAGGGAGCAATGGGAGCAGTGATAAATCACAACTTTACTCAGGTGACGAGTGTTGAAGTGTGTGTGTGTGTGGGGGGGGGGGGGGGGGCAACATTTAAAGGCAGAGGGAATGTATATTTGAATGTTTATCCCAGGTCCAGGTCAATAAGGAGTTTTAGATTGGAACTCTATTCAGCTCTGAATTGATTGGTAAAAGTGTCAGAAAGGACACTGTAGCCCATGGCCACAGACATGTTCCTTTGCTATATAATTCGCTGGCGTTGGGTTTCTTTGTGAGGGAGTTTTGGAATCTTTTACATCCACCATTCTAATTTGAAATGATCCTCCTTTACATTCCGAAATCGATTTCAATGTCATCCGGCTGTTGACAAAGGCCGAATTCATCACCGCCATTCACTCCAGCAGCCACTGAGAGAGATTGAGACTCCAGGGCAGTGGTTGGCACTGACTAGGGAGATTGCAAGGCCAGTTCACCCACATCTCGCTGCTTTACCTTGTGAACACATCGGGGTAATGGGTTTTCCGGAATGCCCTCTCCAGCTCCTCCAGTTGAAAGTTGGTGAAAGTGGTTCTGTAGCGGCGCTGTTTCCGTTTGAAGGAGCCGTGCTCCTGGTCACCGGCACAAGAGAAATACTGAGCGCGGCCCCTACTGTCCCCGGGGCTCTCCTCCTGCTCCACATCCTCACCGCTTCCCCGCTCCCCTCCCAGCACCTGGCCGCCCGCCGAATCCTCCCTCTCCGCACAGTTGCTGATCCCTCGCTCTGCCGGCAGCGGGGGCGATGCCGAATCCCCTCTGCCCTTTGGCGAAGGCTCCAGGTCGCCGCGTCCCATCGAGCCGGAGCTCGGCTGGTCCGAAGAAAGTTTGTGAACCCAGTTTGCACAGCCGCCTGTGTATGCCTCCTCCCGCGGGCGTGCGGCTGGAGCTGGGGTGAGCTGGTGCCATCCCAGTGTGTGAATCGTCTCCACGTCTGAGTCTGCTTAAAAAAACACACACACACATACAGACACAGACACACACACACAGACACAGACACACACACACAGACACACACACACACAGACACACACACACACAGACACACACACACAGACACACAGAGACCCAGACACACACACACAGACACAGACACAGACACACACACACAGAAACCCAGACACACACACAGACACAGACACACACACAGAGACACACACACAAACAGAGACACACATGCACAGACACACACGCACACAGACAGAAACACACACAGAAACACACACACAGACATAGAGATACACACAGACACACACACACACACACACAGACACAGATGCACACACAGACACATAGACACACACACAGACACACAAACATAACCGGCAGTTAAACAGTGAAGCCAAACATTAAGCTCTAAATCTTTACACAACCTGAACTAGACAAGATTAAGAACAGTCTTAACCCTCTTTCTGAACATTCCCCATCATGGTTTAGAAATAATAATATCGAATGGAGTTTCTCATTAGGCAGCAATCTCCAAACAATTGCAATAAATTATAAACATGGGCAATGCCAAATTGCCTTTTAAATCTCACGAGCGCAGTGAAATATTTGACTTTATCAGGATGAAGAATATCAAAGTGTGCCGATCAGACTGTCAGCTTGGTCAATTACCCTCAGTTTCCAGCGTTATTTCCCCCTCTCCAACCTCCATTGCAGCCGGTGCCGCTTCATCTTTGGGCTTCCCCCCCGTTCTGAGAGCGGCGGACGGGGGCACCCCTCCGCGTTTGTGGGGCGGGCTGCTGCGTCCCAAGATGCTGTCGATGAGATAGGAGGAGAGCAGGGGGAACGGCTGCGCTCTCTTGGGGCAGTGGGGATGCAGACGCCCCGGGCCGCTCGCAGGGCGCTCACACTGAGTTTTCATGGCCAGTTCCTCTGGGAACTGTCAGCCCATCAACTTTCTGCTCCAAGGCATCGCCGCGTCTAACGAGGGCACCGAACGACGTTTGGAATGGACAGTAATGTGTGTGCTCGCTACTTTAAATAAACATTGCTCCCAGACTTTCCATTGGCACAGATTGGACTCCGGGGCAACGGAAAACCTGGTGTGGATTCCATCGTTGCAAAGATTTTGCAAACAAACCCATCCCTGAATCATCAGTGACACCAATATCGATATTCCTCCTGTGTCACCTTTCGATGTCTCATGTTTCACATCTTCAAATTCTAACAATACCAACACTTTATTCATTCCCTTCGCAAAATCTAGATTCAAACCACGATGTCACACTGCTGTTTTGGGGCTAAATAGTGGTTCGCAATGTTGAGAATTAGGTCGTACGGTAACTAAATTGTCGCCGCCGTTTCGTTCATCACTCTGGACAATCCGTGCAAATTGAAGTCACAATTTACAAAAAAAAAGGAAAGAATGTTTATCGTTGTCAATGGACAACCGGTTCTCTGTGATCCCTCAAACGAATCTGCTGGAGGCCAGGCGGAGGGACACCTGTACCCCGGGGCTGGGACCAGTGTTTGTGCAGCCTGGTCCTCAAACAAGGTGCAGCAACTCTCTCCACATCGCCGTGCATGCAAGTATCGTGTTTACGGCAATGAATCGTCCCAGGGCACTCCACAGAGGCTCAAGGAAACCGGCATTTGCCACATTAGGGCAGGTGGCCGCCAACTCTTGGTGAAAATAACTGGAGGCTTTTGCACACATTTGAAGAAGGCGACCATTTGGCTGGATTCATGACTCGTGCGGTTGTGTTCCGGCAAATACAACGTTGTCAAAGTTTGACTATGTCCCCCCTGTCTTCTCTGTAATTGACAATGACTATTCCTTGATTTGAAAGGAGTTAACCCCCCCCCCCCTCCCCACCCACCCCAACACCTCTCCCACCCATATCGCAGGTTTAGCCACCTTCAATGATTCAAAACGCAATGCCTTTTATATTTTAAAAGGGTGTTAAATAATTCTCTCGGTGTTCAAATTCACCCTTTGCCTTGCAGCCACTGGTGTTTATTTCTTGTTATACATTGGATCGTGTTGCTTGTGTTCTGATGAGTTCCCCCACCCCGGGCGCCTTGACTGCACCGCTCTCCAGTCTCCCGACATCTCCTGGTTTGAAGTCATTCGTTACAATTTCTGAAAATTTTTACATGGAAGCTATAACATGGAAGGTGTGACACTGACCCGACCAGAATGTGTTGTTGTTTATTACGCACACCAGCACTTGTCCTGATCTCTGTAAATGTACCAGTCCCGTCCCCATATCCCCTCACCCCTTTCCATCGAACCACCTTCCCAGCAGCGACCTATCCGACCTGTTCAAGGATCTCTGCTTTAATCACTCACTCTGTGTATTCCACAACATCTCACATTAAAAAGCCTCCCCATCTCTCTAAATCTTCTGTGTGATCTTACATACATAACCCCCCTTTTTTGAAACCCCCTCAATCGCTGGTAACCAGTTGTTTTGGGGGCGTGATTCTTCGCTCCCCACGCCGGGTGGGAGAATCGCGGGAGGGCCGCTCTGGTACCCCCAGCGATTCTCCTACCTCCTCCCAAAATGGCATGTCGCGTTTTGGGACACGCCGCTCGGAGAATCACGGGCTGCCATTTTTCATGGCGGCCCGCGATTCTCTGACCCGGATGGGCCGAGCGGCCTGCTGTTCCCGACCGGTTCACGCCGGCGGCAACCACACCTGGTCACTGCCGGCGTGAACATGGCGCCAATACCTGGTTTATGGCGTGTGGGGGGCGGAGAGGGGAGTGAGCACCACGACCGTGCTCGGGAGGGGACTGGCATGCGATCGGTGCCCACCGATCGTTGGGCCAGCGTCTCAAAGGGACGCACTCTTTCCCCTCCGCCGCCCCGCAAGATCAAGCCGCCACGTCTTGCGGGGCAGTGGAGGGGAAGACGGCAACCGCGCATGTGCGCGTTGGCGCTGGCCAACCTGCGCATGCGCGGCTGACGTCATTAGGCGCGCCGGCCAAGTCATTCTCGGTGCACCGGCCGTGTCATTCTCGGCGGCTGAGATTTACGGCACGGCCCTCCTAGCCCGGGGGGGGGGGGGGGGGGGGGGGGAGAATAGGGGGCCAGGAGCGGTCTCTCCGGGTTTCACGACGGTGTCGGGCCTTGCGGAGAATGTGTGATCTTACATACATAACCCCCCTTTTTTTGAAACCCCCTCAATCGCTGGTAACCAGTTGTTTTTAACCTACATTATCGCAATCCTTCAAATGCTAAACATTTCTATCAAATTGTCTCTCAATTCCATCCGTTCTAATAAGAAAACCACAGATTTTCAAGTTTTAATTTATTTTTATTACCTCTAACCGGCAGCATTTTAGCTCATATAGTATGTACAGTCTCTATTGCTTCAACACGCTTCCTGTAATATGGAGCACGCAACTGCACACAGCTCTTTGAACTGTGGCCTTGCTCAGATATTATATGGCTCTGCCATTATGTCTCAATTTTTATAATCATATATGTTTGCCATAGAACTCAATACTTCACCAGCTGTTTTTTCTTATCCACCCACGATACAGGCTTAACACCTTGTGTATCTGAATGCTCAACTCTTCCAGCACGAGGTCGCGTGGGTTTCACGTGGGGTTCACCCCCACAACCCAAAGATGTACAGGCTAGGTAATTGGCTACCCTTAATTGGAAAAAATGAATTGGGCAATCCAAATTTATATTTAAAAAAAATGTTTTGGGGCCGCACGGTAGCACTGTGGCTTCACAGCTTCGATTCCCCGCTGGGACACTGTCTCCCAGTGTCTGTGTGGGTTTCCTGCGGGTGCTCCGGTTTCCTCCCACAGTCCAAAGATGTGCAGGTTAGGTGGATTGGCCATGCTAAATTGCCCTTAGTGTCCAAAAAGGTGAGGAGGGGTTATTGGGTTACGGCGATAGGGTGGAAGTGAGGGCTTAAGTGGGTCGGTGCAGGCTCGATGGGCCGAATGGCCTCCTTCTGCACTGTAAGTTCTATGTTCTAAAACTGTAATTTTAAAACCAAAAAAATATAGTCTCAAATACAGCCATGAAGTCACTTTCCCCTCAGAATGACTTGCTATGCCCTCTACTTTTCATGTTTAGAATATCACCTGTAAAATTTGCAGCAGTCCCTGTAGCCCTTTATCTAAGTCATGGATGTACACAACAAACAACCAGCGGGACTCTGCTATCCATATCTATTCACTCTGAGAACCTGCCCTTAACTCCCATACTCTGACTTTCTACCCCCAAACCAGTTTTATAATGGTGAGCCGACTTCTTGAACTCTAGCAGTCCGTGTGGTTAAGGTGCTCTCACAAGGCTATTAAGGAGGGAAGTGGAGGATTCAGATGTAGCAACAATGAAGGAATGACGCTGTATTGACAAGTCAGGATGCTGTTCCATGGAGGAGACTTTGCAGATGGGTGTCCCCATGCACCTGCTGCCCAGTCCTTCCTGGTGGTGGACACAATCGGTTCGGAAGGTGCTGTTGAAGGAACCTTGGCAAATTGCTGCAGTGCATCATAGTGATGGTGCACATGGCTGCCAGTGTGCATTAATGATGGAGGGAGATAACATTCACGCTGGTGGATGGGGTGCAAATGAAATGCAGGCTGCTTTTCTTGGATGGTGTCGAGCTTCTGAGTGTTGTTGGAACTGTACGTAACAGGGCACGCAAAGAATATTCTATCACCCTCTTCATGTACCTTGTAGATTGTGGAAGGTTGTAGTGAGTCAGGAAATGAAGTACTCACCACAGATTATCCAGCCTCTGGCCTGCTCCTGCAGCCACACTATTTATGTGTCTTACATAGAACATAGAACATACAGTGCAGAAGGAGGCCATTCAGCCCATTGAGTCTGCACCAACCCACTTAAGCCCTCACTTCCACTCTATCCCCATAACCCAATAACCCCTCCTAACCTTTGCAGTCACTAAGGGCAATTTATCACGGCCAATTCACCTAACCTGCACGTCTTTGGACTATGGGAGGAAACCGGAGCACCCCGAGGAAACCCTCGCAAATATGGAGAGAACGTGCAGACTCCGCACAGACAGTGACCCAGCAGGAATCGAACCTGGGACCCTGGCACTGTGAAGCCACAGTGCTATCCATTTGTGCTACAATGCTGCCCCTTAAGGTTGTCTTAAGGAGAAAGGTTTGGGCAGGTTAGGTTTGTTTCCACTAGAGCTTAGAAGAGGAAGAGACGGCTTGGTCAAAACCTTTTAAGATCCTGAGGGATATTGACAAGGTGGAGAAAGATGTTTCCTCTTGTCAGAGAATCTGGTCCAGTTAAGTTTCCAATCAATGGTAACCCTCATGATGTTGGGAGAATTTCAGTAATAATAATGCCATAGAATGTCAGGGAAAGGTGATTTGATTCTCTCTTACTGGGGTCATTACAGCCAGTCATTACTTGATGTGAACTTTACTTGCCACGTATCAGCCCAAGCCCATACACGTGCACACGGACTGCTTGATTATTTGAACAATTGTGAATGGATAGAATAATTTGATAATTTTGTTGGTGCACATTAGTAAATTTCTTAGTAAATGAATAATTTTGTTTATTAAAATGCGATAAATAAATGTCTCACCAAGCCCATACACTGAATCAAATGAGTACAATCTGAAGAACCGTCTTGAACCGGAGCAATTTGCACAATTTTGGCTTGTTTGTGCGTAGAGCCTGATTGGGTGAATTGGTGACCAGTACAGGAAACACAAAGGTAACCAACCTATTTCAAATTCCACAATCCTTTACACTAGTTCTACTGATTGCACCCACGTTTCGTTGTTCTTGTTAGCATAATCCTGTTAACATTCCCTGTAAAATTCTAGCAGGGTTAGACAGGGCAGATGCAGGAAGGATGTTCCGGATGGTGGGGGAGTCAAGGACTGGGGCACAGTCTGAGGATACGGGATGGACCATTTAGGAATGAGATAAGGAGAAATTTCTTCACCTGGAGAGTGGTGAGCCCGTGGAATTCACTACCACAGACAGCAGTTGAAGCCAAAACATTGTTTGTTTTCAAGAAGGAATTCGATAGTCCACTTAGGGCTAAATGGGTCAAAGGATATTGGGGAAAGTAGAACCAGGTGAGTGAGTTTAATGACCAGCCACAATGATAATGAATGGCGAGCAGGCTCAAGGGCCGAACAGCCTCCTCCTCTCCTATTTTCTATATTTCTCTGTGAACAACAGGAATTCTATGTCTTCATCTTGAATTATAAATTCCACCATTTTCCCTAGCCTGCTATAGATATTAAACAGACAGACCTGTATTTCTCTGAGTTGGATCTGCCACTCTTTTAAAGTGGGCATTCCATTCGGCACTCTCCAGTCCGCTGGCAAACATCCACTCTCAATAGATTCTACAAATGAAAGTTTTGCGGTTCTCCTAATTCTTCCTTCCGATTTCAGATCATTCAATGTCTCTTCTCCAGATCTGCTACTTTAAACAATGTCTTTAATGCTTTCCTTGAACCTGCCATATCTGTCATCTCACTTTTTTTTTAATTATTATTTTTTTTTAAATAAATTTAGATTACCCAATTATTTTTTCTATTAAGGGGCAATTTAGCGTGGCCAATCCACCTACTCTGCACATTTTTGGGTTGTGGGGGCGAAACCCACGCAGACACGGGGAGAACGTGCAAACTCCACACGGACAGTGACCCAGAGCCGGGATCGAACCTGGGACCTCAGCGCCGTGAGGCGGTTGTGCTAACCACTAGGCCACCGTGCTGCCCTGTCATCTCACTTTTAATCAAGGCGGGCATGACCACTTTTTCAATAAACTTTCTTTGCAAACGCTGTGACGAGATATTGGTTCATCGTCTCCACCAATCTCCAACTGGTTCTACCAAGGTTTACCAGGGCCACGCATTTCCTGACCTCATTACAGCTTTGGTCCAAACATGGACGAAAGAGCTAAACTCAAGAGGTGAGGTGACAGTGACCGCCTTTGACATCAAGGCAGCATTTAACTGAAAGTGGCATCAAGGAAGCCGAGCAAAATTGAAGTCAATGAGAATCAGGGGAAAACGCTCTACTGGTTGGAGAAATACCCAGCACAAAGGAAGAGGGTTGTGGTTATCGGAGGTCAATCATCTCAGTCTTAGGACATTTTTTCAGGAGTTCCTCAGGACAGTATCCTAAGCCCAACCTGCTTCATCAATCACCTTCCCTCCATTATAAGGTTAGAAGTGGGGACGTATGCTAATGATTGCACAATGTTCAACACCATTCCTGACTCCTCAGATACTGATCTAGCCCATGTATAAATGCAACAAGACCTGGACAACATGGAGGCTTGAGCTGATAAGTCATCAGTACCATTAGTGCCACAAAATGCCAAGCAATGACCATCCCAATAATAGAGAATCTAACCATCTCCTGCTGATATTCAATGGTATTAACATTACTGAATCCACTGCTATCAACATCCCGGGTGTTACCATTGACCAGAAAAGAATAATCGCAAGTTAATATATATGGTCAGTTTTATAGACTATAGATGTAATAACACCAATTTTTTCATGTTTAACACCAATGATTGGGATACCTTGGGGGATTGATGTGTTTAGCAATATGATTTAATTGGGCTTTTAAAGCAGAGAAGAATGGTACTTGAGGAATCTTCACCGGAGAAATTTGCATTGCCTCAAAACACCAGTTTAAAATAACCAGATGTTTTCTTATGCCATTAGTTCTAATTTGACCCATTCACGTTTGCCAATTGTATATTTGAATTTCCCACATCAATTATAAAGATTGTAAGTTCCACCATTGCTTTGTGCATCAGCGTCTCCTAAAGACCAAATTTCTCATATTGAAGTCATGATGCAGAAAAAAATCATTAAAAAGTTTTATTGTTCAAGTTTTTGTCAATTAAGCCTGAATGGTGAATGGGTGATAGATGTTAATTAAAAATGCCCGTTCTGCGTTTTAACCAATCAGAATGATCTTCTGTGATGTAGGTGTTTAGTTCTAGCAAGTGGTGCACAAGCTGATGTTGCACATTCAGTGAACAACGTGAAGGGAACAGTGGGCTGAGATAACAACAACCTGGGAGCAATTCATTTTCAAAAATTAATTAGGGCGAAGGTTCATCTCGGACCCAAATACCCTTTGTCAGCCATGCCTGTAGGCATATGAAAATGCTGCATGTGGATGGAAACGTATACACATTTGCACTTAATTTAAGAAATATTCACTGGACCTTTGTAACAGCTTTGTACTTCGACAAAATGAGAGAATCCATAGAATCTCTACAGTGCAGAAGGAGGCCATCGAGGCTGCACTGACCCTCCGGAAGAACACTCTATCAAGGTTCACTCCCTCGGCCTATTCCCCATAACCCCTTGCCTTGACCATGGCCAATCCACCTAACCTGCAAATCTTTGGACAGTGGAAGGAAACCAGAGCACCCGTAGGAAACCCATGCAGACACGGGGAGAACGTGCAAACTCCACACAGACTGTCACCCAAGGCCCGGAATCAACCTGACTCGCTGGTGCTGTATGTCACAGTGTTAACCACTGTGCCACCGTGCCACATCTGTTGTTCATTTAGGTCAAAGAAAGTAATGTGAATTGGCAGACATGGGTTCTATGATAATAAACCCTTGCCACGTGTAAATTCAAGTGGGATAATGTTGCTTATGGTTTTTGAAATATTATAAAGTACCTCACATCAGTATGGTAGTATAGTTAATGAACTAATAATCTGGAGGACTGTAGGTGACTCCAAATTTTAATTCGCCTCTGAAATGCCCAGAAAGCCAATTAATTGTACCAAACCACTACAACACTGTGGCATTTCTTCACCTAAAGTGGACTCAAGGCACTTAGAAATGGATAATAAATACTGGCCTTTCCTGTGACACTGACACCGATGAAAATATATTTGTTCAGAGCGTCCAACCTCAGAATTGGTTGCTCACAGTGTCTTGTTGCAAAGAAGGTTCATTAAATTGACTCCTGGGAGGAGAATGCTCTCCTGTGAAGAAAGATTTAGTAGAATGGGCCTGTATTATGATTGTGGGTTTGGAAGGTGCTACTTTCTAAAGTGGGTTCCTTTCGCCACAAATGAAGGCTTGCCAGCTAATTCGCCGGGACCGTGCTTGTCAGCTCCCCACTAATAAGGTCGAGCAGCGTTTAAGATGCACTTGCTCAGCCAACCCCAGCCAGCTCACAACAATGGCGCAGAGGAGACCAGCCCCAAGATTTGGGGACGCAGATCTCGAGAGGCTGCTAGACATTGTGGAGGCCAGGAGGGATGTCCTGTACTCCCCAGGGTCCAGCCAGGAGAGTCAGCCCACCTGCCTAGGGTAAGGTGGTGGCAGCTGTCAGCTCGGGGAGTGTGACCAGGAGGACTGGCCTTAGTGCCAAGAAAACGTCAACGACCTACACCTGGCAGCATGTGAGTTTATACTCCCCATTCCCTCACAGGGAGTATAAACCCCCAATTCCCCATGTGACCCCAACCCTCTCTCCACCCCTTCCCCCTTTAACCCCCCCCCCCCCCCACCCCAACCCTCCTTTCACACACCCCTGCCCACCACTGTGAACCCACGGGTGTGGCTAATGATGTCCTCTCTGCGTCTCCTCAGGAAAAGCTCTCCCATATTCGTCAGGAGAAGGTCAAGACTGCTGGAGGGGTGCCGGACTTAAGAATCCTCACCTCCTTCGAGGAGCGTGCCCTGGAGTTGGCTGAGGACAGAGCGGTCACCCACGTGGCGGCTGGGGGATGCCACAGAGGTGAGGAACCATTGGGCTCCAACCGGGGGACCTGTCAAACGTTAGTTGTTACTCCCTGACCCATTCCTCCCAATGATCACCTGTCCATTCTCCCACAGGTCCTCCAGCCGACGGCGCCAGCCCATCCTGAATGGCCCCTTCTCCAGCCTCCAAAAGGCCACCTTGGAGGAGAGCTCCGACGATGCAACTGGCGTAGTTGCGGCACAGCTGTCATCCCTACTCTCCACCAGCGCAGATACACACACCTCCGTGGGACACGTTAGTGGTCAGTCTTCTTGGGTACAATCAGATGAGCACCGCACCACTGATGATGCAGGTCAGGTGGAGGCAGGAACCCCCAGGCAAGACAGCAGTCAGAGGTTTGCTGGATCCCAGGACCCAGCTGGGTCCCAGTCTGATGTGGTAGCTGATGGGAGCAATAGTGAACAGCTGGGACACCTAGAGGGAAATGTCAGCATCACTCCAGAAGATCCATAGCTCTTTGCAGGAGTCCCAGATGATATGGGCGCTGGAGATGTTGCCGGTAATGCATGGCATTGAGGCAAACACTGCTATGGTGGTGACCGCAGTGGAGGGCCTCATGCACAATGTCAGCAGCATTAGTGAAGGTGTCCAAGGCAACACGCAGTCCGTGATGGCCAAAGCTGAGGGTGTTGGCAGAATGTCCGACTGGCTGGGGGATGTCACCCAGTATTAGTCCAACCTTGATGAGGTTCTGCGGGACATGTCCCGCTCTCAGATGGGAATGGCCGAGGTGCTGCGGAGTTTGTCCCAGTCGCAGGTGGGCATTGCCGAAGCGCTGCAGAGCATGGCCCAGTCACTGAGCATCATTGCTGAGGGCATTGACATGATGGGCTGGCAGAGCCAGATGATACAGGGGCATCCGGGGCTCAAACCAGCTGCCCCTCTGTCCCAAGGTCAACCCTAGGGCCCTATGGGCACCGAGCGGGAGGAGGGGGTGCTGAATGCCAACCCGGACCTGTCCCATGGAGCAGTGACACGGGGCAGGGTGGCATGGCTGTGGATGTGCCATTGACAAGTGTGCCGGGGCCCTCCAGCCTCAGAACCCCTAGCGGACGCGCACCAGGGGCATGAAAGCCCACAGGATGAGGTAAGCAGCTGGCTGCCTCCACATTTAATGTGCATCCTGCGGACACACCTAGACGTAGTGGTAGAGCTCGGAGGGCCAGGCACAGTGAACATCACTGACGGCTCTGGGGTAGTGGTTGGGTGGGTGGGTGGGGGGGGGGGGGGGGGGTTGGTAGGTAGGGGGGGGTAGGGGGAATTGGGGTTGGAGAGGTGGGGAGGTGGCACCATCAGGAGAGTGGGGATTGTAAAACACGTTAAACACCTTTGTGCACAACCAATATGATGCCTCTGTCACTTTCTTCCACAATGCCTTGGCCCATTCCCCCCCCCCCCCCCCCCCCCCCCCAGGCATCCTCCTGTCCCTGTGGCACTCACCCACCCTCCGGCCGTGGACATGGCGCCGGAGTTGTGTCCTATCCTCTCGGTGCTTGGATGTTGTTTGCTACGTGTGTGGTGTTGCCTCCCCCAGCATTCAGGCACAGTGTCCAGACATCAAGGTGTGATTGGGATGCGAGGCAATGAGTTGCACATGCTACATGTCCCGCCCACCCACAGGAATCCACTTGGGTTGTGTGAAGTGCACACTTAACCACGATTGCCAATTTCATCTCAGCAATAGCCTTCAGCCACATGGCCAGAGGCCTCAGCAGTCGCTGGGGGTTATGGGTGGTTATTGGGGCAGGGACAAGGGTTGCCCCCGGAATGTGTAAATGATCCATGGGTTGGCATGGTGGTGCTGTGAGTGGTTGCCCCTCCAGTTTCCCAGTGCCTCCCCTCCCCACCCTCGTATGGCAGCTCACTCCTGCGGAGGCACCCACCCCCAGCTGAGGGTCTCCCACCCCCACCGATCACTGGGGTGGCAAGCCCAGTATCCCTGGGCTCTTTGCCTGCGAGCAAAGATGAATACTCACCTCCTCAGCTTCCCACAGAAGCCCTTCCGCCAGATTCACATTTTTCAATCAAACGGTGCAGCGTGGGCACTTGCTTGGAGGCCGCTGAATGACAGGAGGCTGTTAGATGTGGGGTGACTCTCATTAATTGTATGGAAATTGGGTTTAAGTGGTGATAATTGGTTTCTTGCCTCACTATGGCGATATCCCGATTTTGTCTCCATGAGTGGACTGGCTGCATCGCAAAATGTTTGGCGGCTGGCACAGTTCTAGCATTTGGCCTCTCCCGTTATTCACCGGCCTCATTTCACTCAAGCAAGAGCGTAAAGAGGCTGGAAAATCACGCCCACAACTGCAGCATAATCATAATAATCTTTATTAGTGTCACAAGTAGGCTTACATTAATACTGCAATGAAGTTACTGTGAAAATCCTGAGTCTCCTAACTCCAGCACTTGTTCGGGTACACTGAGGGAGAATTCAGAAGGTCCAGTTCACCTAACAAGCACATCTTTCGTGACTTGTGGGAGGAAACCGGAGCACCCGGAGGAAACCCACATAGACACGGGGAGAACGTGCAGACTCCGCACAGACAGTGACCCAAGCCAGGAATCAAACCTCGGGTCCCTGGCACTGAGAAGCAACAGTGCTAACCACTTTGATACCATGCCGCCCTATATACCATAGATACATACACACTCTAACCCAGGCTTTTAAAATACATTACGACACCAGTTACACATAATACAGTATATGTACCAATTTCTTACATTCATCACACGAACAAAGGCAGCTGGCCAGATAGTGGTAAGCGATTACCTAGGCTGGTGTAAGGAGAGTGATCTTGCAGTTCAGTCTCCCACACCAGTGTGCATTACATGGACTTGTTCATCATGTCGTCTACACTGCGGCTCATGAGCTACATGCACATCAAAGATCCAATTCAGTGTATTGAAGCCAAGAGCTCAACCTTCTTTTCACTATAAATTTTGTTGTGACACCCTGGTCTAGTGCGCGGTCAATTCCAGACCCACCTGACCCGGACCAACAACATAACTGAAATTAACAATTAATTCTTCGAGTACACCCAAAGTCTTTGTCTTCGGCTACCCAATAACTACAGTCACCGGGTTTGTATATTTAAACACAATTAGTATTAATAACAATAACTATATTATTGTTATTAATATTATCTAATTCCTAACTTCCCTTCCTTAACTTGTCCCACCCTCCACACACACAAGACAGAAAAACACAGGGGGGGGAAAGAGGGGTGTAAAAAGAATAATAATACAAAGAATGAAAGTATAAAGTCCCTGTTTCAGATGGACATCTTCCAATTCAATTCTTTTTAGTCTAGGCCATTTGTTGGGTGTTCTTGCTTCCTGTCTGTAATGGTTTTCACTGTAGATTCATCAGGATCGCAAGACTTCTCTGTAGATTCAGGAATAGCAGGCAAGAAACATTTTTGTAGTGAAAGAGAGAGAGAGAGAGAGTCACTCACAGCTTCTTCTTTCGGCATCCAGGCATGGTTTGTCCCTTGGCTTCTCTGAAAACATCCTACATGGCAAGACCCAATTACTGTCTGCTGCTGGGGGATCTTTGGCGAATCTATTGACCACCAGACAACGAATCAAACCAAATCCCTCCTATCCCTCAGGTGCCAGAAAGCCTGAATTCTTCTGTTCAAAAACAAAATCTTCATCGCATGGTTAAATATTTTGCAATTTTTGTTTTAAATTTAACGTGCCCAATTCTTTCTTTCCCCAAATTAACGGGTAATCTAGCTTGGCCAATCTACCTACCCTGCGCATCTTTGGGTTGTGGGGCATTTTGCAATTTTCAGTTCATCACTTCCTCTACTCGACTTAAAGATATATGTCAACTAAATACCCATGGATCAAAAATGAAAATGACAACGTAAAAAAATCTCGGATCGTGTTTTCGGAATCCTTAAGGGAGACGGGGAGCAGCCCCAAGTCGTGGTCATCATAGGCACCAATGACACAGGTAGGAAAAGGGATAGGGAATAAGGCAGGAATTCAGGGAGCTAGGGTGGAAACTTAGAGCTAGCACAAACAGAGTTATTATCTCTGGGTTGTTACCCGTTCCATGTGCTAGTGAGACGAGGAATAGGGAGAGGGAGCAGTTGAACAAGTGGCTACAGGGATAGTGCAGGAGGGAGAGTTTCAGATACCTGGATAATTGGGGCTTATTCTGGGGTAGGTGGGACCTCTACAAACGGGATGGTCTACACCTGGACCAGAGGCGTACCAATATCCTGGGGGGGGGGGGGGGGGGGGGGGGGGGTGGAATTTGCTAATGCTCTTCGGGAGCGTTTAAACTAATTCAGCAGGGGGTTGGAACCTGAATTGTAGCTCCAGTATACAGGAGGTTGAGAGTAGTGAGGTCATGAGTAAGGTTTCAAGGTTGCAGGAGTGTACCGGCAGGCAGGAAGGTGGTTTAAAGTGCGTCTACTTCAATGCCAGGAGCATCCGGAATAAGGTGGATGAACTTGCAGCATAGAACATAGAACATTACAGTGCAGTACAGGCCCTTCGGCCCTCGATGTTGCGCCGGCCGTGAAACCCCTCTAAAGCCCATCTACACTATTCCATTATCGTCCATATGTCTATCCAATGACCATTTGAATGCGCTTAGTGTTGGCGAGTCCACTACTGTTGCAGGCAGGGACATTCCACGCCCTTACTACACTCTGAGTAATGAACCTACCTCTGACATCTGTCCTATATCTATCTCCCCTCAATTTAAAGCTATGTCCCCTCGTGCTAGACATCACCATCCGAGGAAAAAGGCTCTCACTGTCCACCCTATCTAATCCTCTGATCATCTTGTATGCCTCAATTAAGTAACCTCTTAATCTTCTTCTCTAATGAAAACAGCCTTAAGTCCCTCAGCCTTTCCTCATAAGATCTTCCCTCCATAACAGGCAACATCCTGGTAAATCTCCTCTGTACCCTTTTGAATGCTTCCACATCC
This sequence comes from Scyliorhinus canicula, assembly GCF_902713615.1. NCBI lineage: Eukaryota > Metazoa > Chordata > Chondrichthyes > Carcharhiniformes > Scyliorhinidae > Scyliorhinus > Scyliorhinus canicula. The sequence goes on from NC_052162.1 coordinate 12,815,485, forward strand.
TTCCTAGAACCAGAACTGCACACAATACTCCAAATGCGGCCACACCAGAGATTTGTACAGCTGCAACATGACCTCATGGCTCCGAAACTCAATTCCTCTAGCAATAAAAGCTAACTCACCGTACACCTTCTTAACAACCCTCTCAACCTAAATAAACTTACTTTACAGCAGGAGTGGCCTCCAGATTTTCGGTGGGTGCAGGGGCCTGTCGGGAAGGAGAGTTTAACCTTTAAATAAACTTATCTTTAGAGCTGCAGGAAGTCGGCCGTGGGAATTTCTGGGAAGATTTGTTAGTACCTGTATATAAGTTGGGCGGTTGCTAAACCCGAGACACTACACTTGTAGTGTCCCCCACCCTTCTACCTCCTCGAACCTAAAGGGTTAAGTGAATATCAGGTAAGCTCTTCCTTTCTTTTTCTTGTTTTATCTGGAGGGGATGGCAGGGAAGGCAGTACAATGTTCCTCCTGCAGAATGTTTGAGATGAGGGATGCCGTCAGTGTCCCTGCTGATTTCATCTGTGGGAAGTGCACCCAACTCCAGCTCCTCAGAAACCGTGTTAGGGAACTGGAGCTGGAGCTGGATGAACTTTGGATCATTCAGGAGGCAGAGGTGATCATAGATAGAAGTTTCAGGGAGGTAGTTACACCAAAGAATAAAGCTAGATGGGTGACGGTGAGAGGGGCTGGGAGGAAGCAGTCAGTACAGGGATCCCCTGTGGTCGTTCCCCTTAGTAACAAGTATACCGCTTTGGATACTGTTGGGGGGGGGGACTTACCATGGGGTACAGGTCTCTGGCACAGAGTCTGTCCCTGTTGCTCAGAAGGGAAACGGGGAGAGGAGAAGAGCATTAGTCATTGGAGACTCCATAGTTAGGGGGATAGATAGGAGATTCTGTGGGAACAAGAGAGACTCGCGGTTGGTGTGTTGCCTCCCAGGTGTCAGGGTCCGCGATGTCTTGGATCGTGTTTTCGGGATCCTTAAGGGGGAGGGGGAGCAGCCCCAAGTCGTGGTCCACATAGGTACCAACGACATAGGTAGCAAAAGGGATAGGGATGTAAGGCAGGAATTCAGGGAGCGAGGGTGGAAACTTAGATCCAGGACAAACAGAGTTATTATCTCTGGATTGTTACCCGTGCCACGTGCTAGCGAGTCGAGGAATAGGGAGAGAGAGCAGTTGAACACGTGGCTGCAGGGATGGTGCAGGAGGGAGGGTTTCAGATTCCTGGATAATTGGGGCTCATTCTGGGGTAGGTGGGACCTCTACAAACGGGATGGTCTACTCCTGGATCAGAGGGGTACTAATATCCTGGGGGGAAATTTGCTAATGCTCTTCGGGAGCGTTTAAACTAGTTCAGCATGGGATTGGGAACCTGAATTGGAGCTCCAGTACACAAGAGGTTGAGAGTAGTGAGGTCATGAGTAAGGTTTCAAAGTTGCAGGAGTGTACCAGCAGGAATGAAGGTGGTTTAAAGTGCGTCTACTTCAATGCCAGGAGCATCTGGAATAAGGTGGGTGAACTTGCGGCATGGGTTGGTACCTGGGACGTCGATGTTGTTGCCATTTCGGAGACATGGATAGAGCAGGGAGAGGAATGGTTGTTGCAGGTGCCGGGGTTTAGATATTTCAGTAAGTTCAGGGAAGGTGGTAAGAGAGGGGGCGGGGCGGCATTGTTAGTCAAGGACAGTATCAAGGTGGAAGAAAGGACGTTTGATGAGGACTCGTCGACTGAGGTAGTATGGGCTGAGGTTAGAAACAGGAGAGGTCACCCTGTTAGGGGTTTTCTACAGGCCTCCGAAAAGTTCCAGAGATGCAGAGGAAAGGATTGCAAAGATGATTCTGGATAGGAGCGAAAGTAACAGGGTAGTTGTTATGGGGGGACTTTTACTTTCCAAATATTGACTAGAAACGCAATAGATCGAGTACTTTAGATGGGTCCATTTTTGTCCAATCTGTGCAGGAGGTTTTCCTGACAGTATGTAGATAGGCCAACAAGAGGCGAGGCCACATTGGATTTGGTACTGGGTAATGAACCAGGACAGGTGCTAGATTTGGAGGTAGGTGAGCACTTTGGTGATAGTGACCACAATTCAGTTATGTTTACTTTAGCAATATAAAGGGATAGGTATATACTGCAGGGCAAGAGTTATAGCTGGGGGAAAGGCAATTATGATGCGATGAGACAAGACTTAGGATGCGTAGGATGGGGAAGGAAACTGCAGGGGATGGGCACAATTGAAATGTGGAGCTCGTTCAAGTAATAGCTACTGCGTGTTCCTGTACCTGTCAGGCAGGGAGGAAGTGGTCGAGCGATGGAACCGTGGTTTACTAAAGTAGTTGAATCACTTATCAAGAGGAAGAAGGAGGCTTATGTAAAGATGAGACGTGAAGGTTCAGTTAGGGCGCTTGAGAGTTACAAGTTAGCTAGGAAGGACCTAAAGAGAGAGCTAAGAAGAGCCAGGTGGGGACATGAGAAGTCTGGCAGGTAGGATCAAGGATAAGCCTAAAGCTTTCTATAGGTATGTCAGGAAGAAAATAATGACTAGGGTAAGAGTAGGGCCAGCAAGGACTGTAGTGGGAAGTTGTGCATGGAGTCCGAGGAGATAGGAGAGGTGCTAAATGAGTATTTTTCGTCAGTATTCATGCAGGAAAAAGACAATGTTGTCGAGGAGAATACTGAGATACAGGCTACTAGACTAGAAGGGCTTGAGGTTCATAAGGAGGAGGTGTTAGCGATTCTGGAAAGTGTGAAAATAGATAAGTCCCCTGGGATTTATCCTAGGATTCTCTGGGAAGTTAGGCAGCAGATTGCTGAGCCTTTGGCTTTGATCTTTATGTCGTCATTATCTACAGGAAATGTGCCAGAAGACTGGAGGATAGCAAACGTTGTCCCCTTGTTCAAGGAGGGTAGTAGAGACAACCCCGGTAACTATAGACCAGTGAGCCTTACTTCTGTTGTGGGCAAAGTCTTGGAAAGGTTTATAAGAGATAGGATTTACAATCATCTAGAAAGGAGTAATTTGATTAGGGATAGTCAACACGGTTTTGTGAAGGGTAGGTCGTGCCTCACAAACCTCATTGAGTTCTTTGAGAAGGTGACCAAACAGGTGGATGAGGGTAAAACGGTTGATGTGGTGTATATGGATTTCAGCAAGGTGTTTGATACGGTTCCCCACGTAGGCTATTGCAGAAAATACGGAGGCATGGGATTCAGGGTGATTTAGCAGTTTGGATCAGAAATTGGCTCTCTGTAAGAAGACAGAGGGTGGTGGTTGATGGGAAATGTTCAGCCTGGAGTTCAGTTACTTGTGGTGTACCACAAGGATCTGTTTTGGGGCCACTTCTGTTTGTCATTTTTATAAATGACCTGGAGGAGGGTGTAGCAGGATGGGTGAGTAAATTTGCAGATGACACTAAAATCGGTGGAGTTGTGGACAGTGCGGATGGATGTTGCAGGTTACAGAGGGACATAGATAAGCTGCAGAGCTGGGCTGAGAGGTGGCAGATGGAGTTTAATGCAGAAAAGTGTGAGGTGATTCATTTTGGAAGAAGTAACAGGAAGGCAGAGTACTGGGCTAATGGTAAGATTTTTGGTAGTATGGATGAGCAGAGAGATCTCGGTGACCATGTACATAGATCCCTGAAAGTTGCCACTCAGGTGGATAGGGTTGTTAAGAAGGCGTACGGTGTGTTAGCTTTTATTGGTAGAGGGATTGAGTTTTGGAGCCATGAGGTCATGTTGCAGCTGTACAAAACTCTGGTGCGGCCGCATTTGGAGTATTGCGAGCAGTTCTGGTCGCCGCATTATAGGAAGGATGTGGAAGCATTGGAAAGGGTGCAGAGGAGATTTATCAGGATGTTGCCTGGTATGGAGAGAAGATCTTATGAGGAAAGGCTGAGGGACTTAAGGCTGTTTTCGTTTGAGAGAAGGTTACGAGGTGACTTAATTGAGGCATACAGGATGATCAGAGGATTAGATAGGGTGGACAGTGAGAGCCTTTTTCCTCAGATGGTGATGGCTAGCACAAGGGGACATAGCTTTAAATTGAGGGGAGATAGATATAGAACAGATGTCAGAGGTAGGTTCTTTGCTCAGAGACTAGTAAGGGCGTGGAATGCCCTGCCTGCAACAGTAGTGGACTTGCCAACACTAAGGGCATTTAAATGGTCATTGGATAAACATATGATGATAAGGGAATAGTGCAGATGGGCTTCAGAGTGGTTTCACAGGTCGGTGCAACATCGAGGGCCGAAGGGCCTGTACTGCGCTGTAATGTTCTATGTCCTATGAAATGGGAAATAAGAGAATCAACAGGCAGTATCCTTGCAATGTTTACTTGAATATTTTGTCCTGCCTAAAGGTTCACAAAGGTTGTCGCAAAGATGGCTTACTAAATTGACTCCTGGGATGAGAACACTCTCCTCTGAGGAGATATTTCCCATACCGGCCTCCCCGAACAGGCACCGGAATGTGGTGACTTGGGGCTTTTCACAGTAACTTCATTGAAGCCTACTGGTAACAATAAGCAATTATTATTATTATTTAGTAGAATGGACCTGTACTGTGATGTGACTACATTGGAATGAATCCAGGAATGACTCCCCTGGTTGGAGAGTCTGGAACTAGGCACCATAGTCTCTGAGTAAGGGATTAAACAATGATTGACCTGTTTGTAATATATATAAATGACTTGGAAGAAAATGTAACGGGTCTGATTCGCAAGTTTGTGGATGATACTAAGATTGCAGGAGTTGCGGCTAGTGATGAAGATTGTCAGAGAATACAGCAGGATATATATAGGATGCAAAATTGGGCAGAGAAATGGCAGATGGAATTTCACCCGGACAAATGTGAGGTGATGCATTTTGGTAGGTCCAATTCAGGTGGGATCTATAAACTAAATGGCAGAACCATCAGAAGCATAGAGGCACAGAGAGATCTGGGCGTGCAGGTCCACAGATCCTTAAATGTGGCGCACAGGTGGAAATTAGGGACTGGTTTAGCACAGGGCTAAATCGTTGGCTTTGAAAGCAGACCAAGGCAGCCAGCAGCACAGTTCAATTCCCGTACCAGCATCCCCAAACAGGCGCCGGAATGTGGCGACTAGGAGCTTTTCATAGTAACTTAATTTGAAGCCTACTTGTGACAATAAATGATTTTCATTTCATTTCATTCAAATGGTGGTAAAGAAAGCATATGGCATGCTTGCCTTCATAGGACAGGGTATCGAGTATAAAAGCTCACAAATTATGTTACAGTTATATAGAACGTTTGTTAGGCCACATTTGGAATACTGTGTCCAATTCTGGTCATCACACTACCAGAACTGTCATGCTATGCAGACATGCACATAATGAGATACAGACATGCAGCTAATGAACACAGAGAACAGGACATAACCACTATAAAAGGCACGAGGCACTCACACTCCGCCTCTTTCCACTGGGGACATCTGAGTGAGTCAGGGTGTATATATCACATAACACCTCCAGCATGTGGCTGAGAGCTAGTCTGGTTCAGTCAGACAGAGTAATCACACTTAGGTTAGCTGAGAGTCGAACTCACAGTAAACTGTGCTAACTGTGTGACAGGTTCAATAAATCAGATTGAACTAACTTCAAGGTCTTGAGTATCTTTTAGTTAAAGCTGCATCCAGTTGCAGCCCGTGTTATCTTAGTGTGCTTAACACGACAAGAACGACATGGAGGTTTGGAGAGAGTACAGAAAAGGTTTACCAGGATGTTGCCTGGCATGAAGGTTTTTAGCTATGATGACAGATTGAATAAACTGGGATTGTTCTCCCTGGAGAGACGGAGGCTGATATAAATTTATAAAATTATTAGCGGTATAGATAGGGTGAACAGTTTGAGGCTCTTTCCTAGGGTACAAATGACAATTACAAGGGGGCAGAAGTTCAAGGTGAGGGTTAATCGTACATAATAATAATCTTTATTAGTGTCACAAGTAGGCTCAGATTAACACTGCAATGAAGTTACTGTGAAAATCCCCTGGTTGCCACACTCTGGTGCCTGTTCAGGGAGAATTCAGAATATCCAATTCACCTAACAAGCACATCTTTCGGGACCTGTGGGAGGACACCAGAGCACTCGGAGGAAACCCGCGCAGACACGGGGAGAACATGCAGACTCCGCACATACGTGGAGCACGGTAGCACGGTAGCATTGTGGATAGCACAATGGCTTCACAGCTCCAGGGTCCCAGGTTCGATTCTGGCTTGGGTCACTGTCTGTGCGGAGTCTGCACATCCTCCCCGTGTGTGCGTGGGTTTCCTCCGGGTGCTCCGGTTTCCTCCCACAGTCCAAAGATGTGCAGGTTAGGTGGATTGGCCATGATAAATTGCCCTTAGTGTTGGGTGGGGTTACTGGGTTATGGGGATAGGGTGGAGGTGTTGACCTTGGGTAGGGTGCTCTTTCCAAGAGCCGGTGCAGACTCGATGGGCCGAATGGCCTCCTTCTGCACTGTAAATTCTATGAAACATTCTATGAATACAGTGACCCAAGCCGGGAATCGAACCCGGGTCCCTGGTGCTGTGGAGCAACAGTGCTAACCACTGTGCTACCATGCCACCCCATAAAGTCTACTGCACCTGGTATTCCCAGATAGTCTCCCATCCAAATGATAACCAAGCCTGAGTCTGCTTCGCTTCCGAGATCAGACGAGTTGGGCATTTGCAGACTAGTATGGCCGTAGGCACATTCTGCTATGCTTGACTCTTTTGTCCATATTGTGATTTTCATAATGAGTAGATGTAATCATTGAATAGCGCTGTCAAATTCATAACAAATTTAGTAGCAATGCCTCCACAAACTCAGATAAAACATTATTTTGGTGGCTGAGGATTATGGATTTGGCTTCAGGGCAACATTTGAAGCTGATACATAATTCAAAATCCAATACTGATGTAGATGTTGCAATGTAATGCTCATTGAAGTACTTGCCATGAGACTAACAACCTGCATTCATACTGCTCCATGAACAGTCAAATGCAACAACTCATAATTATAAACTGCCTTTAATGTCCCTAATGTTCCAACATGCTTTAAATGAAGACTAAGAAACATAAATTGGCCCTGTCATGTTTTAAGGGGTTTTACTTTTACTTCCCGGTGGAGACAAAGGATAACTAGGTTGCTGCACCTTAGGTCATTTAACCAATTGGCAGACTTTATTGCAGAGGTGTTTCTTGCTCATTGTCTGATCTGGAAGAGAGAGAAGATTTGGTGATGCCACCATGTATCACTACGCGAGTGTTTGAGGTGGACGTCGATTCCGCTAAGAATCCATCGTTCAGGAGTCTTTGTTTTCACAATTTCGGTAGTCTGTTCACCACTTGGCTCAGGCACATCACCTCATACAGTTGGCTCTTCTTCAGCTTCCACAGATGCTGTTGGTTCAACTGCTGTATAATCTGAATATGTCTTGGTGGTAATCATAGGTTCATGTGATTTTCAGATGCCAATTCTGCAAATTATCTTTCAGCGGTGGTTTGAACGGTGTGCCTCCTCCAAACTCTCCCATCATTTCACTGGATAAGAAATAGACCCCATCTTTGCGAGTATTGTGACTGGTGCTCACTTGAGTAGTTTCTTATTAAAACTCTTTCTCCTTACTCAAAACCTCTTGGTTTCGATGACTGTTCATGGTGCGTAGCTTGGTTTTGTTGTTGTCGCTCTACGATGTGGGAACTGCCAAGTGGGAAGAGCAAATCAAATTGGTTCTGAACCTCCGCTTTAAAAGCAATATAGCCGCCAAGTTTAGGGTTGTCACATCGGCAGTGTTTCTATAGTAAATGAGACATCTGTTTACTCTCTTAGCTAATGGTTTTTCGTTCTTTGATGTTTTGCTGGGCATTCTTCAATGACTGTACCAACCTCTCTGCAAATTCAGGGGCTGGTTTAACACAGGGCTAAATAGCTAGCTTTTGAAGCAGACCAAGGCAGGCCAGCAGTGTGGTTCAATTCCTGTACCAGCCTCTCCGAACAGGCACTGGAATGTGGCAACTAGGCTTTTCACAGTAACTTCATTTGAAGCCTACTTGTGACAATAAGCGATTTTCATTTCAATTCACTTGGATTGGATTTGTTTATTGTCACGTGTAAGGTACAGTGGAAAGTATTTTTCTGTGAGCAGCTCAAAAGATCATTAAGTACATGGAAAGAAAAGGGAATAAAAGAAAATATATAATAGGGCAACACAAGGTATGCAATGTGGAAGGATGATAAGGCACAGGTTTTATATTTTGCCTGCTGTTTTCCGAAAGTAGTCCACAAATTCCTTTGATGTGAACGAAGTCCCGTTATCGCTGACTAAATGCCATATCTACTGCCTTCACTAGGGCCAGTGTCTCCGTACCCAATGTACATTTTACCACTCTTCATAACCTTCTTAGTTTCCCATGCCAAAGGGCAACATTTTCCTTTCTCCCCCAGGAGAAAAATTATAAAACCTCCCATACTCAAAAATCCATTACCGAGATTAGCATAAGATGCATCACTTTAAACAATCAGTTTCAGTTTCTAATATCACCTAAAGATGAGAATTTCAAAACACAATTCATCAATTTGAATTTTGTTCATGTTTTATTTTCTTGAACAATTTAATTAACTTCAAGTCATTAATTTTGGCGCTTAGCTCTGAAACATTAAAACTGGCATCCGATCTTGTTTGTCTAGCTGACCAATTCAGCTGCCCAATTAAACTTCTGAGTTCCACTGTTTCAGAAGCTGCCACATCCTTTTGTAAGGCCCTACACACCGAGTAATATTTTCCAAGTAAGGCTTCTGATGTAGGGTGACATGCAAATCATTCTTCCGATTTTAAACCCAATGTATTTGAATGCCCCAGAGGCTTTACTCCCAATTTTGAACTCCGGTCTAAGCCAGTTAATAATAGTATTTTCAACTTTGCTCCACCCACCCCACAAAAAAAATCATCTACATGCATCATGAAGATGCCCAAAGGTTTTCCTCCAGGGTGCCAATAAAACATCGCTGGGTTTTCTTCCAACTGAAGACAGCCCAACTTTAACGAAAGCAACCTCACAGAGAAATATCAAACTCTGGAGGCGTGATTCAACCCTGTTCCATCGCCTGAACAGGCGATTCATTAATTAGACATTAATCAATTACTCCAAATTAATTAATTAACTGTCCCACAACTTTTGTCCTACTTCCGAACTACCTACATCACGTAGGTCACAGTTACGATATTGTTTCAAGCTTGTCGAATATACCTTTCATATCAGAACTTGTAGTACAGTATGAGACAGCAATGTACCCAATGTACTTTTTATCACTCTTTTATTTCACTTCCAGAGTACCTTTTCTGTGTTTGGAACCTCTTTCAGAGAGCAAAGAAAAAATTCCCTTTGAAACTGATTTCACTGTCAGAAAGCAGCTTCGATATCTATCGACCTGCATTCCCAAGCATTTCTGGCTTACAGAGCCAAGAAGATCTTCAATATGACCTTTCCTGCCAGAGGTGAGTCTCCCCTTACGTATTGGTCACCCAAGGTTTCTTCAAAACAAAATGCCACCAGCTTGGCTTTGGCCTTATAGGTTCCATCAGGAAACTCATTTTCCTTGCATATCCACCCTGTCCCCTGTCTGGGACCTCCGTGTACACCCCAAATTCATTCTAACTTGGCCAACTTCAAATTAGGCTTATTTTTATTCTATATGAATGAGCTGATCAATCGTTGATCTCCTTTTAAGAGCTGAACAAACAAGAAGATTGGCAACAATTGCAAAGGAAACAGCAATCTCGGCAACACATTCATCTTAATCAATGCAATCCTACCCAGCCACGTTATTGGCAGGGAGGATCAACGAGCCAAGTCCCACCCAATAGATGCAATCAACTGAGGGAAATTATCCTGTACAGCTGCTTAAAGAAAGGGGTAATTGCAACACCCAAATAATAAACCCTGAAGGGGTCCACATGAATGGCAAGTTAGCAAACTGGGGTGGTCTACCGCCCAGCCCTCCCTTTGGCATAGCTTCAGACTTTGTAAAATTAATCTTGTAACTGAGAAAATGCAAATCTATCCAACACATCAATAATAGCAGGAACAGTAATGCCCGGCTTCAATAGAAACAGCAGCATATTGTCAGTCTAAGGCATGATCGGATGCTGCTTCACCCCACTGTGCAGCTCAAAACCCAAAGGCTTCCAATTAGCCTCTGCCAAAGGCTCTCTAGCCAATGAAAACAGCAAGTGAGACAGCAAACAGGTGACTTTCTAAAGGTCAAAATTCTCATATCTATAAATATCCTTAAGCACTGCCACCAAGTGCACTTCTATCCACTTAATATATTCCTCTCAGTTGGAATCAACAATTATAGAGGGGTCTTTTAAACTATTAGCTAAAATGATTCTTGGAAATTATTGAATTTGTAGAGATACGAGTAAGTTATAATTGTTTGAATACTGTCCATGGCTGTGTCAAATGTTACGAATAATGTGCTACAAATTTTGATATGAAAGGTATATTCGACAAGCTTGAAACAATATCGTAACTGAGACCAGATGTGACGTAGGGAGTTCGGAAGTAGGACAAAAGTTGTGGGACAGTTAATTAATTAATTTGGAGTAATTGATTAATGTCTAATTAACCAATCACCTGTTCAGTGACTGATACTTTCCTGAACGAATCAAGGGGGTCTCAGCTGAGAATTAGAACCAATGAAACTAAATAAGGGGCTTAACCCAGATAAGGATTCCCTTAAGAATATGATCTGTCCAACTGATTAGCAGAGTAATTATAGCCATTTGGAGAATCCTTGGAGCATTGGTAAAAATTACTTTTAAAGGCCTTGTTGAAATGACTTTTAATTTTATAAATCTGAAGTCACTTCAATCTTGAAGTTTTTGCTTCCACTTGTTGATGTCTAAAGGACATTTCGAGACACAGGAAAAAAGTATTTAACAGCTAATTTTGTGTGACTGTACCAAAATGTGTTCTTAATAAATAAAAATTACTGCAATTCATTCTAGTGGACTGACTTATCTATGAGCGAGCAATAAGGCGAATCTTACTCTCTCCCAGCCCAAATATCTGCAACTCATGAACCAGGTAGTTCCATTCCCCTGGTCAAAAACTCCCTCTGCGACCAGTGAAATCGCTCAACCATCCGACACCCACTTTTGAAAGTCTTGGATAACATTCAGCAACATTCTGACATTATTGCAAGAATTCAGGCCCTTTAGAAACCCAGGTTGATCCCCCAGAGGAGCAACAAGAAAATTCCCTCTAAATACTGCCCCAACCGTTTAGACAGCAATTTCAAATCAACATTCAGAAGCGCGATAGGCCTATTGGAAACACAGTCCACTTGGTTGCATGCAGGTACATCAGGCAAATGGTATGCTGGCTTTCATTGCGAGAGGATTTGAGTACAGGAGCAGTGATGTCTTGCTGCAATTGTACAGGCAGTTGGTGAGGCCACACCTGGAATATTGTGTGCAGTTTTGGTCTCTTTTAGGGGCTGTTTTAGCTCACCAGGCTAAATAACTGGCTTTTAAAGCAGACCAAGCAGGCCAGCAGCACGGTTCGATTCCCGTACCAGCCTCCCCGGACAGGCGCCGGAATGTGGCGACTAGGGGCTTTTCACAGTAACTTCATTGAAGCCTACTTGTGACAATAAGCGATTTTCATTTCATTTCATTTTTTATCTGAGGAAGGATATTCTAGTTATAGAGGGAATACAGCGAAGACTGATTCCTGGGATGGCTGTACTGACGTACGAGAAAGATTGAATCGGTTAGGAATAAGATTGAGGGGGAATCTCATAGAAACCTCTAAGATTCCAGCATGACAGGAAGGGTAGATGCAGGAAGGATGTTCCCGATGGTGGGTGTGTCCAGAACCAGGGGTCACAGTCTGAGGATACGCGGTAGACTATTTAGGATAGAGATGAGGAGAAATGTCTTCACCCAGAGAGTGGTGAGCTCGTGGAATTTGTTACCACAGGAAGTAGTTGAGTCCAAAACATTGTATGGTTTCAAGAAGCAGTTAGATATAGCACTCAGAGCGAAGGATATCAAAGGATATGGAAGAAAGCGGGATTAGAGTATTAAGTTGGATGATCAGCCATGATCATAATGAATGGTGGAGCGGGCTTGAAGGGCAGAATGGCCTCCTCCTGACCCATTTTCTATGTTTCTATAACAAATAAATATTCACTTCTTGGAGAATCGATGGTAGCAGATCTGCCTCAATTATTAAAGACTATTTATCAAAGTAATGAAAGGACAAATCCACACAAACAGGACTACTCTACTCCTATACAATTAAAATGTATGAATTACTAACACACAGATTCTATAGAATGTATCCCTTGTTATACAACATATCTACAATACCTGAACTCTGTAAGACTTCCTCTATTCCATGAATGACTTTCACATTGAATAACCACCTGTAGGGGCTGGTTTAGCTCACAAGGCTAAATCGCTGGCTTATAAAGCAGACCAAGCAGGCCAGCAGCACGGTTCGATTCCCGTACCAGCCTCCCCGGACAGGCGCCGGAATGTGGCGACTAGGGGCTTTTCACAGTAACTTCATTGAAGCCTACTCGTGACAATAAGCGATTTTCATTTCATAGTTACCACACAGCACAGGAATGACACACAAATCTAGTGTTATGGATCAGAGCATAGAAACTACAAAGTAGATTATGAAGTCCACAAGGCCCAGAACCTTTATGTTGAATTTGGCTAGGATGATCCTTAACTTTAGGTGTGATTCATCAGTCTTCCTTGACAATTTAATCAAAACAAGCTTTATTCTAAGAACTTAGTTGACATATATATATAGAAAAACACAGCAGGAATCTTTTTATAAATTACAAACATAAAGACGCCACACAGCTACAGTAATCTATGTATAACATGTAATGAATCTCCCCTTAACTGTTCCAATTCAAAAACAAAATCCAATAAACCAAAAACCCTTTCAAGAGCGAGGCCCAGCAGTCTGTATTCTCACTTGAATAAGATTGGCTTTCCCTGAGATTCTGGGAAAGCAAACTATATATTTTAAGTTACCAAAGCAGGTAGCTATAATCAATGTTTTTTTTTACTGGAACAACTCTTTAAAATGAAAACATAGAAAGACAGGAAAAAACACTTCTACCTCCCTCTGAGTCCACAGCAGTCAAACTGAAACTGAAACTAAAACAAACTCACAGCCACAGCTCAGCTCCACCCACAAAATGACATAACTGAAGGCATGTGATAAGACAAAAAAACCTTCCTTAAAGGGCCACTCCCATGTCACTCCCCCCAAGAAATAATACTCATCAACCTCAAAGATGGTTTCATTTTTCACCTTTTTATTTGCCCATTCCTAACACTTGACAATAAACATACATACATACATTTTAAAACATCAAAACAGGTAAACATTTACAATAATACAGTCCATTTTAGTTCTTTGTTTTCCACCATCGAACCTGCTTCTCATCATCGCATTCATGACAAAGCATCGGTTATCGCGTTTTCTCGTCCTGCCACATGTATAAGTTTCAATTTATATGGCAGTAATAATCCATCGAAACAGTCTGGCATTTTTATTTTTGAATTTCTCCAAAAGCGTCGATGGATTATGATCAGCATTTTTAATTGTTTCTTACGAATTGCTGGTAACATAAATGTTGAAATGTAGCAAAGCTAGCACCAAGCTCAAAGTCGCCTTTTCAATTGTTGAATACTTCCTCTGGTGAACATTTAATAGTTTGGGAAAATACTCAACAGGCCACTCTATTTCTTCATTGTCTTTCTCGTACAGCACCTATGCCCATATCCCTCGCATTGATAGCCACCTTGAATAGTTTTGTGTAATTTAGAGTGGCCAACACAGGAGCAGTGGTTAACACAGCCTTCAGGCCATCAAATGCGCGTTGACACTCAGCCGTCCACTGAAATTTGATATTTTACTTCAGCAAGTCCGTCACCGGGGCAACCACGCTGCTAAAATGCGGCACAAATTTACAGTAAAAAACACTCATGCCAAGAAATCTCATTATTTTCTTTTATATCAAGGGTATTGGAAACTCCCCAGTAACTTTTGTTTTTACATCCCGTGGGACCCTTTGTCCATGTCCAATTGTGTGGCCAAGAAACGTGACGATTTGGGCTTTTCCAAACTCACTTTTGGCGAGGTTTACCACCAAACCCGCCTCCTGAAGTCAATCGAATAAGACCATCAGATGCTTCAAATGTTCTTTCCTTGTCTGACTAAACTCACCAGATCGCCTATGTAGACCAGACAATTGGGTAATCCTGAAATGACTTCGTTAGTTAACTGTTGAAATGTGGCTGGGGTGTTTTTCATGCAAAATGGTATAACTTTGAATTGATATACAACATTTGGAATCCTAAAAGTTGAAATCTCCTTCGCCCTTTCGGATAAAGGTACCTGCCAGCGACCTTTAAGTAAATCCAGTTTGGAGATAAAAGCTGATTGTCCCACATTCTCAATGCAGTCCTCCAACTGTGGAATAGGGTAAGAGTCTTTCTTGTAACTGCATTAACCTTTCCAAACTTCACACACAATCGTTGGGTACTGTCCTGTTTCAGTACCATCACTATGGGTGAGCTTCATTGGCTGCAACCCACTTCAATTATGCCATTTTAAAGCCTACTTTCAATTTATTTTTTAAACTGTGCCAATTTAAGGGTGTTAAGTCCATATGGATGTTGTTTAATTAGAACAGCATTTCCCACATCTACATTATGTGTAGCCATTTTATTACTTCCCAACTTATTTCCACAAACATGTCTATGTGATATTAATAACTCTTTCAGTTCAGTTTGTTTTTCATCTGGAAGGTAACTCAACAATTTATCCCAATTTTTAAGAACATCCTCATTATCCAATTTAATTTGAGGAATGTCAAATTCAGAGTCATCTGGATTTGGTTTTTCACTTTGAGTTAGAATCACTAAAACTTCCTCCTTTTGCTCTCCTTCCCTTTCAAAATGCCTTTTAAGCATATTCACATGACACACTCGGTGAATTTTTCTTCTATCTGGCGTTCTCACAAATCATTCACCTCACTCAATTTCCTTTCAATCTGATAAGGTCCATAAAACCTTGCTTTTAAAGTTTCACCTGCCACTGGTAACTAAAACTTTATCTTCACTGGCAAAACTACGAACGTTTTCTTTCTTGTCTGCTACCTGTTTCATGACATGCTGTGCAACTTTAAAAAGTTGTCTAGCCAATTCACCTGCTCTATTTAATCGTTCCCACTTGTTTGTGGCCAATGAACAAACAGAAGAATAGCCAGGTAGCCAAGAATCAGGGGTAAGTCGCCAAAGCATGAGAGGGAGAGATAGACCGGGAAGGGGGGGGGGGGGGGGCGACAGCTAAACCTACGAGGAAAGCAAGGCGAATCACAGGGGTGGGGGAGGGGGGAGGGAAGAGATCGGGAACAAGAGAGGAGAACCAGTGAGGTGGGGAGGGAGGCAGGGAAATGAGAGCCGGAAGGAAGGCACGGGATACAATAACGAACATGGCACCTCCAGGAGCAGGGAACGAGGAGAATAAAGACGAAAGACGGGAGGAACGGCAGAAGCAGAGGTGAGTGCGAGACGGCAGCGAGATCTGTCCAGGAGAAGCAAGCGACAACACCAACACCAAACCCATTCGAGTATTGCCTACTGTAATTGTTTCTCCGGCACCCAAATGTATATTTACCACCCCAGTCTCCACCACCCCTCCCTCCCCCCCACCAACAGTCGCCCACTTATGTGTTGTGAATAATTTTGCCAGGTGTACAGAGTGGCTGCTGTTGAGCTGGTGCACAATACCCTACCAGTTATTCTATTGTATTTATATATTTGTTTATTATTTACAATTTTCTTTTCTTTGGTATGTTTGGGTGTGCCATTCTCTTCTATATATGTGTATATATCTATATATATATATACATGCCTCTTATCCTGTGTACATAACGGTAAATATACTTTGTTCTAAAACCCAATAAAAAACATTTGTTAAAAATAATTCCCTAAAATCTGACACATAATCCAATAATGTAGTTTCAGATTGCTCACTCACCAATTTGTCCTTAATCATTTTAAGTGGTCCTCTTACCTCATGACCAAAAGTTAGTTCAAAGCAACTGAAAGGGCTGGTTTAGCACACTGGGCTAAATTGCTGGCTTTGGAAGCAGACCAAGGCAGGCCAGCAGCACGGTTCAATTCCTGTACCAGCCTCCCCGAACAGGCGCCGGAATGTGGCGACTAGGGGCTTTTCACAGTAACTTCATTGAAGCCTACTCGTGACAATTAGCGATTTTCATTTTATTTCATTTCAATTTGGATGACTCATTAGGTGCATCCCTAATTGCAATCCTAATCCTCTGGATAATCTTGATAATAAACCCTCAACATTGTCTTTCATATCTGATGCCACCGTTCTAATGCTTCCTGAGGTTCTGGATGGTATGCAGTTGATTTAATTTGTTTACTCCTAAGCTATCCATAACGTCCTTGAATAACCTCAAGGTAAAATTTGATCCTTGATCCAATTGTATTTCTGTGGGTAGTCCATATCGAGTAAAAAAATTAAGTAACTCCTCCACAATCTTTGTAGCTGTAATATTGCGTACTGGAATGCCTCTGGAAAACTAGTAGACACATCCATTATCGTCAAAAGATATTGATTCCCACTTTTCATTTTAGGAAGCGGTCCGACGGAATCAATTAAGACCCTTGTAAAAGGTTTTGCTCAAATGCAGGAATGGGTATTAAGGGCGCTGGTTTTACCATTGCTTAAGTTTTTCCTATCATCTGGCATGTGTGACACGATCAACATAATTTAACTGCATCTTAATGCAGTCCAGGCCAAGAAAAATATTTTTGTGTTTTAGCTTGAGTTTTCCTTACTCCCAAATGACCTCCTACTGATACCTCATGTGCTACTCGCAGCATCTCCTTTCTGTACCCTACCGGCATTACCACTTAATGAACTTCTGCCCACTTTTCATTCACCTGCATATGTGAAGGTCTCCATTTTCTCATGAAGATATAATTTTTAAGGTGATAACATTCTGATATACACTCAGATTCCTCTTTCACGTATGCTTTCTGACACATTGGTTTTATTTCTACATCTTCATGTTGTAATTCCACCAATTT
The DNA here is from genome assembly GCF_902713615.1 of Scyliorhinus canicula. Lineage (NCBI taxonomy): Eukaryota > Metazoa > Chordata > Chondrichthyes > Carcharhiniformes > Scyliorhinidae > Scyliorhinus > Scyliorhinus canicula. Next base: position 12,832,653 of record NC_052162.1, read on the forward strand.
TCCTTAACTACAAGTATCCATCGCATCCTCCACCTGTTCTTGTTCTTTTCCAACCATCTGAGCAAAAATCATTTCTGATAATTCAACTTCAACTTTATCTTCAGTCTTTGATTTTTCCTCTTGTCTTAACCTGTGACTTTGCGACCTTGTTACTACATAATCAAGAAAAAACCCAGGATATTCATCCTTCAACAATTCAGTTGGTTAATTTTCCACTGGCTTATCAACACAGTAGGCATCTCTTCCACCTGCGATCCAGCCATATCATTACCCAAGATAAAGTGTTATCCAGTACAAGATAGTTTCTCTATTACTCCTATTACCCCTTCACCACTCTTCACTGGACTCTCCAACATCACCTTATTTAGTGGAACACTACTCTTCGCACCCTGAATTCCACATATTACCTGGCAATTATTCTGGCAATATTCCTCCCAAACTATATAACTCCTCAGCTCTTCCAACAAAGATTGACTAGCTCCCGCATCCCTTTAAATTCTGACTTCTCTACCTACGCCTCCTGGTACACATAAGTAAACGTTACCCACACAAGTAAATTCTTTAAAGAGATCTGAGACCTTCTTATCAATCACCCCCTGAGCAGGCTGTACATTCTTTTGCACCTCCTTTGCTTCAATTGGGCTTTCCTTTTCCACTTTAACAAACCCCACTGTCTTACCACATCAGCCTTCCCAGTGATTTTCGTCTACCCCCAACACTGTGTCTTTACATAGCCTAATTTATTTCAGTAAAAACATCTGAAACATTTCATTTCTCTTCCACCCTCCTGGATTTCTTTTTTAATCTGAGATACACAATCCTTATTAGCTCCTATCAGATCCCCTTTACCTTTACCACTTGAGTACTTCTCTTTTCCCCAGTTTTGATCTCTCACTGGCTGAAACCGATGTCAGAAACCAAACTTTGATTTATGAACTAATTCATAATCATCTGCCATTTCTGCTTCTAATCTCGCAGTTTTAACACTCTGCTCGTCCACCTGAGTTCTCACTACATCAGGAATTCAATTTTTAATCTCCTCCAAAATTATAATTTCTCTAAGCTTCATACGTTTGCTCTATTTTCAAAGCCCTTATTCATCTATCAAAATTCCTCTGTTTGATCCTTTCAAACTCCATGTATGTTTGACCAGGTTCTTTCCTTAAATTTCTAAACCTTTGTCTGTAGAATTCAGGCACTAGTTCATATGAAATGAAATGAAATGAAAATCGCTTATTGTCACGAGTAGACTTCAATGAAGTTACTGTGAAAAGCCCCTAGTCGCTACATTCCTTTTGCACCTCCTTATAGCGGCGGGAGTTCAGAGAGAGAGAGAGAGCCCAGAAAGCGGCGGGAGTTCAGAGACAGAGAGAGCCCATAAAGCAGCGGGAGTTCAGAGACAGAGGGAGAGCCCAGAAAGCGGCGGGAGTTCAGAGACAGAGAGCCCATAAAGCAGCGGGAGTTCAGAGACAGAGAGCCCATAAAGCAGCGGGAGTTCAGAGACAGAGAGAGAGCCCATAAAGCAGCGGGAGTTCAGAGACAGAGAGCCCATAAAGCAGCGGGAGTTCAGAGACAGAGAGAGAGCCCATAAAGCAGCGGGAGTTCAGAGACAGAGAGCCCATAAAGCAGCGGGAGTTCAGAGACAGAGAGCCCATAAAGCAGTGGGAGTTCAGAGACAGAGAGAGAGCCCATAAAGCAGCGGGAGTTCAGAGACAGAGAGCCCAGAAAGCGGCGGGAGTTCAGAGACAGAGGGAGAGCCCATAAAGCAGCGGGAGTTCAGAGACAGAGAGCCCATAAAGCAGCGGGAGTTCAGAGACAGAGAGCCCATAAAGCAGCGGGAGTTCAGAGACAGAGGGAGCCCATAAAGCAGCGGGAGTTCAGAGACAGAGAGCCCAGTAAGCGGCGGGAGTTCAGAGACAGAGAGAGAGCCCAGAAAGCGGCGGGAGTTCAGAGACAGAGAGAGAGCCCAGAAAGCGGCGGGAGTTCAGAGACAGAGAGAGAGCCCAGAAAGCAGCGGGAGTTCAGAGACAGAGAGCCCATAAAGCAGCGGGAGTTCAGAGAGAGAGCCCAGAAAGCGGCGGGAGTTCAGAGACAGAGAGAGCCCAGAAAGCGGCGGGAGTTCAGAGACAGAGAGAGCCCAGAAAGCGGCGGGAGTTCAGAGACAGAGGGAGAGCCCAGAAAGCAGCGGGAGTTCAGAGACAGAGAGCCCATAAAGCAGCGGGAGTTCAGAGAGAGAGCCCAGAAAGCGGCGGGAGTTCAGAGCGAGAGAGAGAGCCCAGAAAGCGGCGGGAGTTCAGAGACAGAGAGAGCCCATAAAGCAGCAGGAGTTCAGAGACAGAGAGCCCATAAAACAGCGGGAGTTCAGAGACAGAGAGCCCATAAAGCAGCGGGAGTTCAGAGACAGAGAGCCCATAAAGCAGCGGGAGTTCAGAGACAGAGAGCCCATAAAGCAGCGGGAGTTCAGAGACAGGGAGCCCATAAAGCAGCGGGAGTTCAGAGGGACACAGGATAAAAGAGCGCGAGGAGAGCGGCGGTGAGTCAGTGAAAGAGCGGGAGGGGACACATTGAGAGCGGCGGGGTGCCAGTGGGAGCAAAGATAATATAAGGCGGGAACCGGAAGTACGACCCGCGGACTTCTGGGAAGGATTTTCTCCTAGCCAATAAATTCTGGTGGAGGGGATACCCGAGACACTACACGTATAGTGTCTCCCACCCGCCCTCCTCCTCTAACCTAATAATAAGACCCATTGGTGTGAGCAGGTAAGTGCTATATTATATTATTATTTTTTATTTGTTTTATATTTGTTTACCAGAACTTGGTTGAAGTTAAGTGGGATGGCAGGGAAGGTAGTCCAATGTTCCTCCTGCAGGATGTTTGAGGTGAGGGATGCCGTTAGTGTCCCTGCTGATTTTACTTGCAGGAGGTGCAGCCAGCTCCAGCTCCTACAAGACCGAGTTATGGTACTGGAGCTGGAGTTGGATAAACTTCGGATCTTTCGGGAGGCAGAGGTGGTCATAGACAGGAGCTTCAGGGAAGTAGTTACACCAAAGACTGGAGATAGATGGGTAACTGTAAGAGGGACTGGGAAGAAGCAGTCAGTGCAGGGACCCCCTGCGGTCGTTCCCCTGAGTAACAAGTATACCGTTTTGGATACTTGTGGGGGGGGGGGGACATACCAGGGGTAAGCCATGGGGTACGGGACTCTAGCACGGAGTCTGTCCCTGTTGCTCAGAAGGGAAGGGGGGAGAGGAGCAGAGCATTAGTAATTGGGGACTCAATAGTCAGGGGCACAGATAGGAGATTTTGTGGGAGCGAGAGAGACTCACGTTTGGTATGTTGCCTCCCAGGTGCAAGGGTAAGTGATGTCTCGGATCGTGATTTTCGGGTCCTTAAGGGGGAAGGGGAGCAGCCCCAAGTCGTAGTCCATATTGGCACTAACGACATAGGTAGGAAAGGGGACAAGGATGTCAGGCAGGCCTTTAGGGAGCTAGGATGGAAGCTCAGAGTGAGAACAAACAGAGTTGTTATCTCTGGGTTGTTGCCCGTGCCACGTGATAGTGAGACGAGGAATAGGGGGAGAGAGAACAATTAAACACGTGGCTACAGGGATGGTGCAGGCGGGAGGGATTCAGATTTCTGGATATCTGGGGCTCTTTCTGGGGAAGGTGGGACCTCTATAGACAGGATGGTCTACATCTGAACCTAAGGGGCACCAATATCCTGGGGGGGGGGATTTGTTAGTACTCTTTGGGGGGGTTTAAACTAATTCAGCAGGGGCATGGGAACCTGGATTGTAGTTATGGGGTACGGGAGATTGAGAGTAGAGAGGTCAGGAGCACAGATTTGATTTCGCAGGAGGGCGCCAGTGTTCAGGTCGGTGGTTTGAAGTGTGTCTATTTCAATGCCAGGAGTATACAAAATAAGGTAGGGGAACTGGCAGCATGGGTTGGTACCTGGGACTTCGATGTTGTGGCCATTTCAGAGACATGGATAGAGCAGGGACAGGAATGGTTGTTGCAGGTTCCGGGGTTTAGGTGTTTTAGTAAGGTCAGAGAAGGGGGCAAAAGAGGGGGAGGTGTGGCGCTGCTAGTCAAGGACAGTATTACGGTGGCAGAAAGGATGCAAGATGGGGACTCTTCTTCCGAGGTAGTATGGGCTGAGGTTAGAAACAGGAAAGGAGAGGTCACACTGCTGGGAGTTTTCTATAGGCCACCTAATAGTTCTAGAGATGTAGAGGAAAGGATGGCGAAGATGATTCTGGAGAAGAGCGAAAGTAACAGGGTAGTTGTTATGGGAGACTTTAACTTTCCTAATATTGACTGGAAAAGATATAGTTCGAGTACATTGGATGGGTCGTTCTTTGTACAATGTGTGCAGGAGGGTTTTCTGACACAATATGTTGACAGGTCAACAAGAGGTGAGGCCACTTTGGATTTGGTTTTGGGTAATGAACCAGGCCAAGTGTTAGATCTGGAGGTAGGTGAACACTTTGGAGACAGTGACCACAATTCGGTGACCTTTACATTAGTGATGGAAAGGGATAAGTATACCCCGCAGGGCAAGAGTTATAGCTGGGGGAAGGGCAATTATGATGCCATTAGATATGACTTAGGATGTGTAGGTTGGAGAAGTAGGCTGCAAGGGTTGGGCACACTGGATATGTGGAGCTTGTTCAAGGAACAGCTATTGCGTGTTCTTGATCAGTACGTACCAGTCAGACAGGGAGGAAAGGGTAGAGCGAGGGAACCGTGGTTTACCAAAGAAGTGGAATCTCTTGTTAAGAGGAAAAAGGAGGCCTATGTGAAGATGAGGCGTGAAGTTTCAGTTGGGGCGCTTGATAGTTACAGGGAAGCGAGAAAGGATCTAAAGAGAGAGCTAAGACGAGCAAGGAGGGGACATGAGAAGTCTTTGGCAGGTAGGATCAAGGAAAACCCAAAAGCTTTCTATAGGTATGTCAGGAATAAAAGAATGACTAGGGTAAGAGTAGGGCCAGTCAAGGACAGTGGTGGGAAGTTGTGTGTGGAGGCTGAGGAGATAAGCGAGATACTAAATGAATACTTTTCGTCAGTATTCACTCAGGAAAAAGATAATATTGTGGAGGAGAATGCTGAGATCCAGGCTATTAGAATAGATGGCATTGAGGTGCGTAGGGAAGAAGTGTTGGCAATTCTGGACAAGGTGAAAATAGATAAGTCCCCGGGGCCTGATGGGATTTATCCTAGGATTCTCTGGGAAGCCAGGGAAGAGATTGCTGAGCCTTTGGCTTTGATTTTTAGGTCATCATTGGCTACAGGAATAGTGCCAGAGGACTGGAGGATAGCAAATGTGGTCCCTTTGTTCAAGAAGGGGAGTAGAGATAACCCCGGTAACTATAGGCCGGTGAGCCTAACATCTGTGGTGGGTAAAGTCTTGGAGAGGATTATAAAAGATACGATTTATAATCATCTAGATAGGAATAATATGATTAGGGATAGTCAGCATGGTTTTGTGAAGGTTAGGTCATGCCTCACAAACCTTATCGAGTTCTTTGAGAAGGTGACTGAACAGGTGGATGAGGGTAGAGCAGTTGATGTGGTGTATATGGATTTCAGTAAAGCGTTTGATAAGGTTCCCCATGGTTGGCTATTGCAGAAAATACGGAGGCTGGGGATTGAGGGTGATTTAGAGATGTGGATCAGAAATTGGCTAGTTGAAAGAAGACAGAGAGTGGTGGTTGATGGGAAATGTTCAGAATGGAGTTCAGTTACGAGTGGCGTACCATAAGGATCTGTTCTGGGGCCGTTGCTGTTTGTCATTTTTATAAATGACCTAGAGGAGGGCGCAGAAGGATGGGTGAGTAAATTTGCAGACGACACTAAAGTCGGTGGAGTTGTAGACAGTGTGGAAGGATGTTGCAGGTTACAGAGGGACATAGATAAGCTGCAGAGCTGGGCTGAGAGGTGGCAAATGGAGTTTAATGTGGAGAAATGTGAGGTGATTCACTTTGGAAAGAATAACAGGAATGAGGAATATTTGGCTAATGGTAAAATTCTTGGTAGTGTGGATGAGCAGAGGGATCTCGGTGTCCATGTACATAGAGCCCTGAAAGTTGCCACCCAGGTTAATAGGGTTGTGAAGAAGGCCTATGATGTGATGGCCTTTATTGGTAGAGGGATTGAGTTCCGGAGCCATGAGGTCATGTTGCAGTTGTACAAAACTCTAGTACGGCCGCATTTGGAGTATTGCGTACAGTTCTGGTCGCCTCATTATAGGAAGGACGTGGAAGCTTTGGAACGGGTGCAGAGGAGATTTACCAGGATGTTGCCTGGTATGGAGGGAAAATCTTATGAGGAAAAGCTGATGGACTTGAGGTTGTTTTCGTTAGAGAGAAGAAGGTTAAGAGGTGACCTAATAGAGGCATACAAAATGATCAGAGGGTTAGATAGGGTGGACAGCGAGAGCCTTCTCCCGCGGATGGAGGTGGCTAGCACGAGGGGACATAGCCTTAAATTGAGGGGTAATAGATATAGGACAGAGGTCAGAGGTGGGTTTTTTACGCAAAGAGTGGTGAGGCCGTGGAATGCACTACCTGCAACAGTAGTGAACTCGCCAACATTGAGGGCATTTAAAAGTTTATTGGATAAGCATACGGATGATAAGGGCATAGTGTAGGTTAGATGGCCTTTAGTTTTTTTCCATGTCGGTGCAACATCGAGGGCCGAAGGGCCTGTACTGCGCTGTATCATTCTATGTTCTATGTTCTATTCCGGCACCTGTTCGGGGAGGCTGGTACGGGAATTGAATCATGCTGCTGGTCTGCCTTGGTCTGCTTTAAAAGCCAGCAATTTAGCCCAGTGTGCTAAACCAGCCCCTATATGCATCTAAGATGGATTTTTTCACCTCCTCATACATCCCAGATACCTTCTCTGATAGTGATGGAAACACTTCACTAACTCTACTGACCAACATTGTTTGAATCAGTAATATCTACATGTCCTGTGGCCATTTCATTTGTTTAGCCACCTTCTCAAATGAAACGAAAAAGGCTTGAACACCTTTCTCATCAAACCTTGGCAATGCTTGGACATATTGAAATAGATCCCCACCAAACGGTCAACTATGATGCTCTTGCTCTTTCTCACTATCCTCATCGCAATCCTCAAACTGTACATTTCTCTGTACCTCCACCAATTTTAACTGACTTTCACGGTTCATGGCCAGCTTCTGAATTTCAAAGTCTCTCTCGTTCTCTTTTTCCTTTCTCTCTTTTTCCCTGATATGTACCTCCTTTTGTCTCGCTTTTTGTTCTGCTAGGGTTATTCGTTCTGTTTTCCATTCCTCTCTTTCCTTTTATTTTTGTTCTGCTAGGTCTATTCTTTCTTTTTCCCTAATTTCAAATTCAAGGTGCTTTATTTCTTTTTCATGCTCATGCTGCTTTACCTGTAATTGAATTCTTGCCATTTCCAGTGATTCTGACTGTGTCTAAGGCAATTTTAATTACCCAGCTGCCATTGCAATTACCCCTTCTTTTCATACTTTGTCAGGCAATGTTAACTCCTGATATTGACTTTGGCAGCATGGTAGCATTTTGGATAGCGCAATTGCTTCACAGCTCCAGGGTCCCAAGTTCGATTCCGTCTTGGGTCACTGTCTGTGCGGAGTCTGCACATCCACCCGGTGTCTGCGTGGGTTTTCTCCGGGTGCTCCGGTTTCCTCCCACAGTCCAAAGATGTGTAGTTTAGGTGACTTGGCCATGCTAAATTGTCCTTAGTGTCCAAAGAAATTGCCGATAGTAGGGTTACTGGGTTATGGGGATAGGGTGGAGCCTTGGGTAGGGTGCTCTTTCCAAGAGCCGGTGCAGACTTGATGGGCCGAATGGCCTCCTTCTGCACAGTAAATTGTATACATTGTATGAAAACTGTAATGCTTTTGCCAAATCTAAAAGCCTTTTTTTAGTCTCCATTTGTAAGGTACTGCGCGTGACCTTCTCCACACCCAAAAACCTCTGAGCCTCTGAAAGAGCCATTATCCAAGACACACTCCCTATTTAAACTTGCATACAACACCTGAAAAGCAAACACAAATATGCTCATGCCTCACTGTCTATAAGTGCACTAAGTCAACCCCAATCACGAAAGATAGACATTTATCTCGGATGATCCTCAATTTTACTATGGGCCAGCGCTTAGAAACTCCAAAGTATATTATGAAATCCATCTGATCTACAAGCTTTATGTTGAATTTGGCTAGGATGGGCACAAGAGTCTTCCCTTCAGATGTGACTCATCAGACTTCCTAGACAGTTTAATCAAAACAAGCTTTATTCTAGGAACTTAGTTAACATATATATATAAACACATAATGAATTCCCCCTTAACTGTTCCAATTCAAAAACAAAATCCAATAAACCAAAAAACCCTTTTCAAGGGCATGGCCCAGCACTCTACATTCTCACTTGAATAAGACTGGCTTTCTCTGAGATTCTGACCCCGTCTCACCAGCAGGTTTAAACCCTTCTGGGAAAGCAAACTATATCTTTTAAGTTACCAAAGCAGGTAGCTATAATCAATGTTTATTTTACTGAAACAACTCTTTAAAATGAAAACATAGAAAAACAGGAAAAAAACACTTCGACCTCCTTCTGAGTCCACAGCAGTCAAACTAAACCTCACAGCCACAACTCAGCTCTGCCCACAAGGTGACATCACTCAGCCATGTGATAAGACAAAAACCTTTCTTAAAGGGACAGTCCCATAACACTGGGACCCACCTATTTCCTGGTCCAGCGGAGATTTTAAACTCTGCTGTTACAAAAGCTTTCGGCACTGCCTTGGCTTTAAGACTTAAAAGTTTGGTTGCTGTAAACTTGGCCTTCAGGCTTAGTGGCTGGAAATTGACCCGTCCGCTTTCTGAGGCTGCTTAATGGTAACTGTCTCTCCTGCCTGTTCTGCGTCTGGGCAATTTGACCTTTGTTGTTCTTTGATTCTGCCTTCTGTGTATTCGGCTGACTGCTCCCATTAACTTCCTCGATTATATATTAACATCTGTATATCTCAGGGACTGTCCCAACTGCCTATAATTTGTTCCTCCTCACTATGCTATCCGTTCTTGATTATTATCTGAATTGCCATTCTAACCCCGCAACTGGGAGTTGCATACCAATGGAGACGCCTCTAAATACTGTCTGCTGCTGTCTCCAGGCAGGTTCAGGACAATACCAATTAATGGATCTACCAGCAAGTCCTTAAATTCTCTGTAAAACTCACACCCAAAACCATCCGGCCCAGGGGTCTTACCGGCTGGAGCTCCCAAATGTCCACAGCCACCTCCAATTTAGAGATAGGAGCCTTTCGGACCAGACGTTAATCGTCTGAAATTGTAGGATGCTCGAGGGAAGAAAAGAAGCGCTCCATACCTGTCAGAAGAGCGCCAGACTGTCCCATCTTACATAACTTTGCATAAAAATCCCTAAAAGCCTTATTAATGTCTGCAGTTTCAATTAGTCTATTACCCCTGGAATCATGTACATAGGGGATAGCCCTAGAATTATCCCTCTCCTTAGTCACAAGAGCCAAGTATTTACTTGGCTTGTTCCTGAGCACATACAGTTCTTGCTTCTCAAACTTTAAACTCCTCTCTGCCCACTGGGTCAGAAAGGAATGAACCACATTAATCTCCCTCAACGACCACCAATTGGGGTTCCTCCCGCACTCCTTCCCCAATCTAACTTTCAAACAGTGCTGACTTTCCAGCATTCTACATCATTTACTGACTCTATTGGAAATAACCAACCCTATTAGCATAAGTCTTCCAAGTCTCCCAGAAAGGGGAGGGAGGTCGCATCAGAAAGAGATTTGACTGAGTTAAAAAAGCTCAAACTTCTTCTTAAAATGCGTACTAAAGAATTTATCGCTAAACAAGGACGCGTCAAAATGCCATGACCTTAATCAGGGGCGGGAGATCTTCGAGTAAAAACTCAAGGAAAACAGAAACATGGCCAGAGATCACAATGCTACCCATGCAGTAGGAGGATACCAAATGTAGGATTTCTCTAGGTATGAAGAAACAGTCAGTTCTACTATGACTGTAGATGAGGAGCCAAGAAAAATGTGAAATATGTATCTCTTGGATGTAGTGTTCAGGTGGCTAGATGGCTGCTTTGTGACACAGAACAAGGCCAGCAGCAGGGGTTCAATTCCCTTGCCGGCTGAGAGTCTTCATGAAGGCCCCGCCTTCTCAACCTTGCTCCTCGTCTGAGGTGTGGTGATCCTCAGGTTAAATCACCATCAGTCAGCTCTCCTGCTCATAGGGAAAAGCAGCCGACGGTCCTCTGGGACTATGGAAACATCCATTCTTTTTAATGTTCTCCACACATCTAAGTACTCCATCTCCCTGCAAACCGACACCAAAATCCTTGCCTGAAGGGTGGGGAGGAGATTTTGGATTACTGGGGGCTTATCCACTGAGGGGTTTGAGTGACAATTAAAGTCCCACCCACAAAAGAATTGACTGAAGCCAGATCCGCAAATTCCATGAAGGTTTTAGTAACAATTCCGGGGAATGATTTGGAGGGCCATACACATTTATTATCAAAACAAAATTGACTGTAAACATGACCCTTAACAATCACATATATACCCCCCTTACCCTTCGTACGATTCTCTACCTTGAAGGGAAAATTGCTGCTCCCGACTAATGGTGGAGAACGAGGTGAGAAAACCTGCCCCATCCAGTCCTGCTTTAACTTTTAGTGCTTCTTGTTATCCAAATGAGTCTCCTGGAACATGGTTATGTCCACTTTCTCCTTTTTAAGAATGAAAATTGCTTATTGTCACAAGTAGGCTTCAAAAGAAGTTACTGTGAAAAGCCCCTAGTCGCCACATTCTGGTGCCTGTTCGGGGAGGCTGGTACAGGAATTGAACCAAGTTGCTGGCCTGCCCTGGTCTGCTTCCAAAGCCAGCAATTTAGCCCTGTGCTAAACAACCTCTAAGGAAGGACAGCATCCTTTTCCCTTTGCAAGGATGATGAATTCCCCACACATTCCAGGAGCATGATTTTAATTTGCCATTATACAATCCACAAGAAGGAATATAGGATGGGGCTTTCGTGCAATATGCGAGTGTGCACCAAAACACACCTCCAAAAGTCCTTATAGCACTCCTTTCTCAGATAAGAGACCTGTTTGTCCAATTACAAGATTCAGTCGACACCTGACAAGTCCCAACACCATCATTAACATCAGAAGACATACTTCTCAAGAAGGCGAAGAGATAAGCCAAAAGGAGAATGGGAGCCAAATGTCGCTCCCAAATTTTGGGCCCACCCATTAAACCTAAACCTTTTACCCACCTTCTTGGTCTTGAGGGGTTTGCTCCTCCTTTTGGTGATTCCAGTGCCTCTGTTGCGATCTTCTCCTTCTCTGCTGCTGGGAAGGGATGACGCAGACGGTGATAAATCCAGGTTCCATCTTCCTGATGGTCTCCCATCTGCAGTTTCAGTGAAAAATAGACAAGAGTCAGCATCATCTCCAAAGTTCCTCTTTCTGTCAATGATTCGTCCGTGAATGTAGTTTCATATAATTTTTTATTACATAGAATTTACAGTGCAGAAGGAGGCCATTCGGCCCATCGAGTCTGCACTGGCTCCTGGAAAGAGCACCCTACCCAAGGTTAACACCTCCACCCTATCCCCATAACCCAGTAACCCCACCCAACACTAAGGGCAATTTTGGACACTAAGGGTAATTTTGCATGGCCAATCCACTTAACCTGCACATCTTTGGACTGTGGGAGGAAACCGGAGCACCCGGAGTAAACCCACGCACACACGGGGAGGATGTGCAGACTCCGCACAGACAGTGACCCAAGCCGGAATCGAAAATGGGACCCTGGAGCTGTGAAGCGATTGTGCTATCCACAATGCTACCGTGCTGCCCACAAGGGCTTTGTTACAGTGGCACGAGTTCTCACCCCTGAATTGATGGCCAGTGTGGGGTGAGTATCAGTGTTCCCCAGCCCCTCACCCTCACCGCCGTACCACCATACTGCTCAACCTGACTGACTGCTGGGAGATTACCTTGGCCAGGTGCTGGGATCCTCATTCACTGCACTCCAATACTCCACTCTTTGGAATAAACATGGGGCAAATATTTAGTCAGGAAATGAGATTATTTGAGGGGACCTAAGGCATCCCTTCCGTGAACCATCCAGCTCCATGATTCTAGCAGGCTTCTGAAGCTTGTCCACTCGCCTAATTACTTTGGAGTTCGATATTGGTCTGTCGATTTCCATGCTGTGAACAAGTGATTATAACAAGGAGATTGATGAGTGCCACCTTGCAGGATTAGTCTTGCATGAATGGGCACCATTTTCCTGATTCTCTGTATTGTCATTTAAAGGTTCCTAACAAATCTCAGTTGTGCCTCTCTCCTTATTTGGGAATATACCATTCAGTTACAGGCCAATGTAATCAGTTCCTGCACTCGCCCTCCAATCTGCCCATAGAACCCTCATCAGCACAGATTCTACTCATTTTACCTCAGCACTGCTAGCTTGCTGCAGTTTGGAAGGTGGTGGTGCTGAGCTCTCACTGCCAGACCAGCTTGGACCCTCTCTGTGAGAGTATGGAAAGCCCATCCATCGTCCCTGAGGAGTTTCCCTCCCTCACAGACTTCCCCATTTGGAATTCAAGATGGCGCCAAAGCATGGCGACTCTCTATGAGCTGTCTCAACCAGACCCTTTTCTTTTATCTCTTACCGCCATTCTGACCTACCAAAACACTTTACCACTTCATATATAACGGCTAGTAATGCTCTTTTGTGTTTTCTTACAGTTTTGAGGATCCTCCGAACCTCGAGGACCGGACCCTATGATCTGACCCGACACAACTCCATCGGCATCCTACCAGCGCTACTGCTGCCGGAACTCCATTCCCGACCAGTGAGACCGGAGTCCCGCACGGAGACCGGAGTCCTCGTGCCCAGCAACCACCCGAGGACCGAGACCTATCCGTTCAGTGGCCGCCCGAGGACCAAGGCCTACTTACCCAGCGACCACCTAAGGGCCGGGGCCCTCTTGACCTGCGGCTGCCCCGGCACCGGTGCGCACCTGCTCACTGACTGCCCAAGGACCTGGGTCTTCACGCCCAGAGCCGCCCCCCCGAAGCTTGAGGCCTAGCCGCCCAGTGACCATCCAACGACAGAGGCCTATTCACCCAGCGACCGCCCACCCAGCGACCACCCGAAGTCCGTGGCCTACCTGCCCAGTGACCTCCCGAGGACACAGGCCCACCCGCCCAATGACTGCCCAAGGAACCAGAAAAAGCTCTTTAACTTACCTGCTCCAGGAGAACTACTTTACCCTTTCGCCGGTGTCGCCCCAACTTAGACCACAACGGGGTCTGACCATGTGGCTGCTCCCTCCAGATTCCAACCCTGTGACCTGATCCTATCATGTGGTTTTCAGCCTGTCCATCATCCTGAAGTACCTGGGGGAAGAAAAGGTAAAAGACCGGGTCTATCCAGGCCACGTCAAGGCTAATCTCAGCGTGACTAGTCAGCGGGAATGCCTGAGCCAACCCTGCACTGACACATGCGCACCTGACCACACCAGAAGGTGACTCCAACCTCGCTCCTCACAAGACTTGACTAACCCACGTACAACCCCCTCCAGTCAGCCTGACATAATCCACGAATGTAACCACCGACCTTACGGAAATCCAGCCCTCCCATCAAAGAGCAGCCGCTGACCCAGGAAGTGAGGAAAACGCGCCGGTCTGAAGGTGAGACTTAAATTATGTGGCTTCAAGAATCCTCTCCCCATCGTACACCTCGCAAACATCCAAGCGATTGAGAACAAGTTGGATAATCTCAACGCTGGAAGTACCGCCCAGAGGGAAGTGAGGAACTGCTGTGTGCTCTGCTTTACCAATACATGGCTTACTCCGACCACACCAGACTGTGCCATCCAACCCAAAGGCTTCTTGATCAGGCAAGGGGGTATCTCCTGCCCCACCAGAGGTGCAAACACCCTGGACCACTGCTATACGAGCATCAAATGTGCCTACCGTTCCATTCCCTGACCACACTTTGGCAAATCCGAGCACAAGTTGGTTCTCCAACTGCCGGCTTACAAACAGCAACTGAAGCATGCTGAGCCAGTCACGAAAACCATGCAGCGCTGGTCCGAGGCATCAGAGCACATCCTCTGCAACTGCTTGGAGTCTGTGGACTGGTCCATATTCAAAGCTGTGGCCAACCTGGACGAGTAGGCAACCACCGTCACAGACTTCAACAGTAAGTGTGTCGAGGACTGTTACCAAAGAAGACAATACGGGTATTCCCCAATCGGAAACCCTGGCTCAACCAAAGGGCCCACTCCCTGCTGAAGTCCCGGATGGAAGCATTCAAGTCTGATGCCCCGACCTATATAAGAAATTCCAGGTACGACGTACGGAAAGCCATCAAGGACACCAAAAGACAATGCCGCATCACACAAGCTTGCCAACCTCCCATTGATTCTGTCTACACCTCCCGCTGCCTCAGGAAGGCAGACAGCATTGTCAGAGACCCCTTACACCCAGGCTTTGTCCTCTTCTAGACCCTTCCATCAGGCAGAAGATACAGAAGTCTTAAGACCTGCAGATCCAGACATAGGAACAGCTTCTTCCCCACAGCTACTAGACTCCTCAACGACTCCCTCTTGGACTGATCTGTTCCCTGTAAGCCTGTAAGAACACTATTCACAATGCCCTATGCTGCTCTTGCTCATGTACTTGCTTTGTTTAGCCCTTGTTCCGCACTGTAACCAATCACTATTTGCTGATGTACCATTTGTCAATGTTCTCTGTTGATTATTCTTTTGTCTACTATGTACGTACTGTGTAGGTTCCCTTGGCCGCAGAAAAATACTTTTCATTGTACTTCGGTACATGTGACAATAAATATCAATCAAAAAAAAATCAATCAACCCATTCCAGGCCCAAACCACTTGCTATGTGATACTAAGTCTTATTTGTTTTTTTAAAACAAATTCCAATTAAGGGGCAATTTAGCGTGGCCAATCCACCTATCCTGCACATCTTTGGGTTGTGGGGGTGAAACCCACGCAGACACAGGGAAAATGTGCAAACTCCACACGAACAGTAACCCGGGGCTGGGATCGAATCCATGTCCTCGGCGCCATGAGGTAGCAGTGCTAACCACTGCGCCGTCGTGTTGCGTGTATTATTTGTAAACTTGTGCTTGCCACAGAGATCTTCTGTTGAATGTCAAGTTGCAACTACACTAGATAGTCAGTCACCCACACAGTCGGACAATGCATGATTCTGTGATCATGTTGGCTGAAGGAGCGTCCAGGAAATGTCAATACAAGTCAGGTCCACCTAGAGGGGTGAGTACAATAACAGCACAATACCTTTGTTGTATTATACTTTGGTAGCTAAAGAGGGCAGCATGGTAGCATGGTGGTTAGCATAAATGCTTCACAGCTCCAGGGTCCCAGGTTCGATTCCCGGCTGGGTCACTGTCTGTGCGGAGTCTGCACGTCCTCCCCGTGTGTGCGTGGGTTTCCTCCGGGTGCTCCGGTTTCCTCCCACAGTCCAAAGATGTGCGGGTTAGGTGGATTGGCCATGCTAAATTGCCCGTAGTGTCCTAAAAAGTAAGGTTAAGGGGGGGGTTGTTGGGTTACGGGTATAGGGTGGATACGTGGGTTTGAGTAGGGTGATCATTGCTCGGCACAACATCGAGGGCCGAAGGGCCTGTTCTGTGCTGTACTGTTCTATATTGTTCAATGGTATTAATTGTGGACAGGTTCATAGCGTTTCTACAACCTCTGACCTAAACATTTGTGCATTACAGTCATAGTTCAGAGTACTATATATGGGAGCAGCTGTTCTTTCATAGTTTGAGACCAGAAAATGTGTACTAAGGACGTTGATTCAGGAAAAGGGACCAATTTACTTTCATAAAGGCTTCTTGAAATGTTCAATAAATACAGTGAAGTTGCAGAGAGGTATGCAACAGAGACCTGAAATCATGGAATCATCACTGAAGCCATCGCTGGTATTTTTGTTTTGGCTTTGAACTTTACCGTAAATGTTAAGATGATGTGTAAAACTAACTAACTAACGAATTGTCAGAAGCAACAAAAAAATAATTTTAAATGATCCTCTTATAAACCTCCCTTCTGATGTTTATAGAATTATAGAATCATAGAATCCCTATAGTGCAGAAGGAGGCCATTTACCCTATCGTGTCTGCACCGACCATTTAAAAGAGCACTCCACCTCGGCCCAATCTCCCACCCTATCCCCGTAATGCCACCTAGGGGCAATTTATCATGGCCAATGCACCTCACCTGCACATCTTTGGACTGGCAGGAAACGGGAGGAAACCCACACAGACACGGGGAGAATGCGCAAACTTGACACAGAGAGCCACCCAGGTCCCTGGCGCTATGAGGCAGCAGTGCTAACTACTGTGCCGCCGTGCCGCCCTATCATAGATTTCTGTTCCGATTAAGGAATTTTGAAATGTGGGGTTGACGCACTTGGAAATTAAAACGGAAGGACTGCAGCAAGTGTAAAATCCAATGTCCAAAATGTTTTCTAACTGTATGTGCATATGAGTATTGTGTCGCTGTTTGTAACGCTCACACTCCAGAATCAGAAATTTATCAGTTCATGTTTTAATTTGGTGACTCGAGCACAGAATCTCGACATAATCTAGTGAAGTCCTGAGAGAGCGCGGCACAGTTGGAGGTGCCATCTTTGGGGTGAGGCATTGAACCAAGGCCTCATCTGCTGTTGTTGTTTGGATAAAACATCCCAATGGCACTATTTGAAGAAACACAGGTGAGTTCACACAGTGTTCCCAGTCAACATCACAAAAACAGATTGTCCAATCTTTATCATATTGCTGTTCGCGGGACCTTGCCATCAGTGTTTCCCAAATGATAATAGGCACAACACTTCAAAAGTATTTAATTAGCTGTCAAACACTTTGGGATATCCTGTATTCTGTTTGAAGAAAAATAGAGAATTTTCCTGGTGACCTTGCTAACTTTCTCTGCTCAACGAATGCCATTGATTACCAGCTCATTTGTAGCTTAACACGTGGAACGTTGCTGTGTGGAAATTGGATCCTATGGATGGGATTTTCCGGCTGTTCTCAGCAGCAGGATTTTCCGGTTCCGCCAAGGCGATCACCCGCCGTGGGTTCCCTGGCAGCAGAGGGTGAAGACAATGGGAAACCTTGTTGACAACAGCAGGACTGGTAGATCCCACCACTGGCCAATGGCCAGCCATCTCTCTGCCAAACACCCTGCGGGGGAGTGGGGGTGGGGGAGAAAATTTACACCCCATGTTTGGTTACACATTTAGTGCACCTCAATAAAGTGATCCACTGATTACAAAGAGCTTTATTTTTGAAACTCTGAGATCTGATGGACTGCAAGTTCATTCTTTTGCGCGCCTTCCGCTATGGGGTGAGACTCTGCAAGGTTAGGATCTCAGTGACATCAGTGCAGATGGTTGTCTGAAGACCTGCAGCGGGATTCTCTGACCTCCCCGCCACCTCGATGCTGGCTGCCATATTCTCTGGCCCAGGGTTTCAGGTGGGGGCGGGATTCACGGCACGCTGGTCGGGGGCCGCTGGAAACAGCCCCCCTGGCAATGCTCCGGGCCCCGATGGGCTGAGCAGCCATCCGTTTTTGGCCAGTCCCACCGGCGTGGATTAGACATGGTCACACACGGCGGGACCTGGCAGGTAAGTCGGCTGGTGCAGTCCTTGGTGGGGGTGGGGGGGGGGGGGATCCGACCTTGTGGGGGGGGGGGGCCCCACGGTGGCCTGACCCGCGATCTGGGCCCACTGATCTGCGGGCGGGTCTGTGCCATGGGGACACTCTTTCCGTCCGCGCCGGCCCCTTAAAGGCTCCTCCACGGCCGGCGTGGAGAAGACAACCCCCTGCGCATGCACCAGAATGCGCCGTCCGGTGTGCGCATGCGTGGAACCACGGCGGCGGTTCTATGCATGCGCGAGATCACGCTGGCCCTTCAGCACCGGCTGGCGCAGCGCCAACCCCTCCTCCATCAACCTAGCCCCCGGAAGTGCTGAGAATTCCGCACTTTTGGGGGCGGTTGACGCCGGAGTGGTTCGCACCAGTTTTCCCGCCGATGTAGGGACTTAGTCCCGCGGAAGGAGAATCCTGCTCCTGATGTGCAAAGAGTGAAGGGGTGGTTAGAGAAGAATTTCGGCGAATGCCTTGAAGTGAATTCAGTGGAAATCTGAAGAGATAGAAACAAAATTCATAAAAATAAATCCAAATTTACTGTTTGCTAAACCCTAAGATACCTAATAGTCATAATTTAATCTCACGAATTAAGTTATTCAGTGAGTGTCCATTGGGTTGTGTCTGTACCAACAATGCAGATGTTTAATCAATACTTAAATGCTGTAATTGTCCTGATATTAGGACTAGAATTCCAGAAATAAATATTGGGAATGAAGCCAGGCTATAGGGTGTGGCCCAGAGGTTGTAGGAGTACATCAAGGAATCGTTTGTAATAATAATCTTTATTACTGTCACAAGTTGGCTTACATTAACACTGCAACGAAGTTACTGTGAAAATCCCCTCGTCGCCACATTCCGGCACCTGTTCGGGTTCACAGAGGGAGAATTCAGAATGCCCAATTCACCGAACAGCACGTCTTTCAGGACTGTGGGAGGAAACTGATGCAGACAAGGGAAGATCGTGCAGACTCCACACAGTGACCCAAGCCGGGAATCGAACCTGGGACCCTGGCACTGTGAAGCAACAGTGCTAACCACTGTGCTACCGTGCCGCCATGCAGGACACCATATTCCTCTGTTACCTGTGCCTAACAATTGGTTAAAAGAAAGAATGCCTTGCATTGATATAGAACCTGTCACAGCCTTAGGATATGACAAAGAGCTTTGCAGCCAATGAAAACACCTTTGAAGTGTAGTCACTATTGTATTGGAGGAAATGCCACAGTTAGTCATTACACAGCAAGCTCCCACAAGCAGCTTCCACTTTGTGCACCGATCTCAGGCCTGGTACAAGCTTACCTGATGGCATTACTTTTTCGAATTAATCCACCATTGAGGAAGCAGGCCTAAAAACATATTGTTCCAAACCTCAACAATAACTTGCATTAAGGGTGCAGGGGCTGTTTAGCAAAGGGCTAAATCGCTGGCTTTGAAAGCAGACCAAGGCAGGCCAGCAGCACGGCTCGATTCCCGTAACAGCCTCCCCGAACAGGCGCCGGAATGTGGCGACTAGGGGCTTTTCACAGTAACTTCATTTGAAGCCTACTTGTGACAATAAGCGATTTACATTACATTTCATGTGGCGCAGTGGATAGCACTGGGACTGCGGCACTGAGGAGCCGGGTTCGAATCCCGGCCCTGGGTCACTGTCCGTGTGGAGTTTGCACATTGTTCCCATGTCTGCGTGGGTTTCAGCCCTACAACCCAAAGATGTGCAGGTTGGGTGGATTGGCTATGCTAAATTGCCCCTTAATTGTAAAAAAAATAATTGAGTACTCTAAATTAATAAAAAAAAACAATAACTTGCATTTATGTAGCTCTTCAAACATGGTGTGAAATCCCGTCTCACAGTGTAATGGGACTAACACTGAGTCAAAATGGGCTTCTAAGGATAGGTGATCATAGGCTTGAAGAGGTGTCTTTTGGCCAAAAGAGACGGAGGGGCAGGAAGGGTTGAGGAAGGGGATTCCAGAGCCGAATATGCAACCAGATGTATAAATGGTGGGGCGAAGGAAGTTAACCACTCAAAGTCATCAGAAACTATTTCTGACGAAACAGCAAACGTAAAGTAGAACTGAAATAGGACATGGGCCCCAGAGCGTGGAGTGCCAGGGTTTGGTGTGTGTCCCTGATCCACCTCAGCTACAACAAGGCAATTAAATAAACCAGATTATGTTACTTTAATCTTCTCACTTGAGCGGCTTTTTCATTCAATTGACAGCTAGCTTGAAAAAGTTTAATTATTTTACGTTTGATTAACATTTGGTGTGAAAGCTGTTCGTCTATCTCTGTTAAAAGCAAAGTGATGTACAAATATCGATCTCAATTTGTCTGCACCATCTTGTGGCCATTGTTGAAATAGCAGTGGAATGTTCAAGCTGCACTTTCTCAGTCAGAAGCAGCGAGGAGGTGGCAGCGGAGATGAAAAACATACAGGGAATGTTCGCTCCCTTTTCCATTTGTAATGCCATTATAGGCTGAAGCATGAAGGACAGATTTGCAACTTCTCTCCAAATAGCAAACAGGAAATCATCCCCTTTTCTCTAAAAGCAGGATTAAGGAACTACCTGTGACAAATCTGTGTTCTAATTAGTTTCAAAATTTAATGTGGACTGTGAAGTGAAAGAGCACCTTTCACGTCCTCATAATATGGTTCAGTTAGCCATCACTCTCACCTCCATCACTGAATTTGGAAGTCCCACTCCAGGGCTTGAGTTCAAAATACAAGGTTGATGCTCCAGGGTAGTACTGAGGGAGTGCCGCACTTTTGAGGGTGCTGATATTTGCAAGAGATGTTAAACTGAGACCTCACCTGCCTATTTGGGTGGATGTAAAATATTCCATGGCGCTATTCCAATGGAGAGCAGTGTTCTGGCCAACATTCATCCCTGAATCAGCATCACAAAAAACAGATGATCTGGTTGCTATTGCACTGCTGTTTGTGGGAGTTTTGTGTACACAGGCCACATTTCTACATTGGCTACAAAGCACTTTGTGATCTCCAGTTGTGAAAAATGCTGTTTTAATAACTGAGGAAGCCAGTGGTGGTGGAACAAGGTTTATTTTGAAGTATGTACAATACTCTGTCCACGGCAGTAACTCTCTGCCAATCCAGCCTCTGTTGGGACAACCAAAAACTTTAGGCCCTGCTTGGGCCGGCTTTCATGTATGCTCCCTGCCTGGGAACTTGTACTCCAAGGGTCCCACTGGGAGATCGACAGTGGTTCCTTCGTGGCCCTTGTGGGTGGTTATGACAGCAACGTACGCAAGTCTTTCTTTTTCTTTTTGAACGGTTCTAAAACCATTGAAGCGCCTTTTTAAGTGGAGACACTGGGATAGGACGGAATTCTCCAGCCGTTGGGGTTGTCTGTTCTCTCCACCAGTGCACCCCCGCCCGCAGGTTTCCCAGCGGAGTGGGGGTGGTTTCAATGGGAAATCCCATTGACAAGCGACAGGAGTAGAAAATCCCACCACCAGCGAATGGCGCGCTGCAGAAAAGCGCATGGCGGAGGGACCGGAGAATCCAGTCCATAATATGAGAAATTCAGCAGCCACTTTTTACAAAGCAAGGTCTCAGAAACAGCAAAGAGATAAACGTCCAGACAACCTGTTTTCATAGTGTGGATCGAGGGGTCAATGTTGGCTAGGACAGCAGGAAAATTCTCTTACTCTTCTTTGAATATTGCAAATGTATTAATGTCTGTGTTAAAGAGCTTTAATCATGAGGGCCAGGTTGCATGGATCAGCCTTGTATTCCTTTAAGTCCAGAAGATAAAGGAGTGACCTAATTGAGGTATTTAAGATAATTAAAGGAATGGTGGCAAAGGAAGGGTGGCACAGTGGCACAGTGGTTGGCACTGACGCCTCACAGCACCAGGGACCCTGGCTCGATTCTGACCTTGGGTGACTGTGTGGAGTTTGCATGTTCTCCCCGTGTCTGCATGCGTTTCCTCCAGGTGCTCTGGTTTCCCTCCACAGTCCAAAGATGTGCTGGTTAGGTGGATTGCCCATGCTTAATTGTCCATTAGTGTCCAAACGTAATGTGGGGCTACAGGGATAGAGTGGGTGAGTGGGCCTGCGTAGGGTGCTCTTTCAGAGTGTCGGTGCAGACTTGATGGGCCGAATGGCCTCCTCTTGCAGGAGGATGCTATGATGCTATATTATGAACTGTAAAGATAGATAGAGGGGAACTGATTTAAAAAAAAAATGTATTCCTTTCTCAGGAGTTACAGAGTTACAAAGTTAATTCACAGAGTGAGAGCAAGACGTTAATCCACCTCTAAAAACCAATTCAAATTCAAATAGAATCCAATTCATGGCCCCCACAAGAGTGACATACTAAATCCAAGCTGGCAAGAAAACACATTGCACCTGACCTCGGGCTGGATCCTACGCTTGATCCTAGCCAAGAGTTTGAGATAGATGGGGAGATCTGCTCTGTTGGAGGAGTCCAGTGCAATGAAACATGACTTTAAAATTAGAGCGAGACCATTCAGGGCTGATGCCAACAAATGCATTTCGCACAAGGTGTTCTGATGATCGTGAACGCTCTCCTCAGAAACATTGGTAAACCTAGAGTTTAATTTCAAATTTCAAAACTGAGATTGATTAAGTTTTCATTAGGCAAAAGTATAAAGGGGTCTGAGACAAGGAAGGAAGATAACATCAATATACAGAGCAACCATGATCAGATTGGGCCACACGGTGGCGCAGTGGGTTAGCCCTGTTGCCTCACGGCGCCGAGGTCCCAGGTTCGATCCCGGCTCTGGGTCACTGTCCGTGTGGAGTTTTCACATTCTCCCTGTGTTTGCGTGGGTTTCACCCCCACAACCCAAAGATGTGCAGGGTAGGTGGATTGGCCATGCTAAATTGCATCTTAATTGAAAAAAATAAATAAATAATTGGATACAACCATGATCAGATTAAATGGAGGATTCGGTTCAAAGGGCCGTATGGCTTCTTCATATTACGGCATTTTTGTTCCTATGTGATGCACGATCAATCACTACTAAAGCGAGATTGTAGTCCAATTGAAGGCTTTAATGAACAAGTAGTTACCCCAGCAGCTCCGGTACAGAATGACTGCTGTGGGTGAAACACAGACTCTTATGCTCCCCCTTCTGGGCGGAACCAGTAGGCAGGTTCTACCATTCATACTACAGTATATGGTACATCTCACCTGTGTACCGCAATACCCCTAATATAGCCTACCACACTATGATTATGGATGAAATTAATCTACAAGAAAATATCCTGCTTCATACAATTGCAGCAAACCTGTCTACCCTCACTCATCCCTCCCACTCACCAACTCACCCACCAGCAGCCTTGTAATCTCCTGGGAGAGGCACTATAGCGCTACTGGATCTCCTATGCCCATATGAGAGAGATGGCCTCTGATCCAAAAGATGTTGGGCTAAAAGGTGGCATGCCCCTTTTTTTGGGCGAGGGCTGCAATTTGTGATTTAGGCATATCGATTTGGTATGAGGTATCCAACAAGTACATTTGGTGCTGCTATCTCATCAATATGAGTGTAGCATAGGGCCAAGTGTCTGTTGTGTTATGATTCTCCAGCTCACCAGCCGGCCAATGGGATTTCCCATTGTGGGCAGTCGCTTACAGCTGAAGAAGAAGATAATTTAACTATGGACTTACCTGAGACACACTTTGAAGCATTCAATGGTGAAAAAGGTACAGACATAGAAGACAATAAGGTTCCAAAGCTGAAACCAGCATAGACTGTTTCAAAGACGGAACTTCAAACTCACCTTTGTATAACAATGAGGCATCTTGTTTCGCCGATGGACCTTTGGACTAGAAGTATAGTAAGAAGAAATCCTCCAGAAAACCTGTCAAAATGTAGGGCGAAATTCTCCGACCCCCACGACGGGTGGGAGAATAGCGGGAGGGCCTTCCCGACATTTTTGCCGCCCTCCCGCTATTCTCCCCCCCCCCGCCGAAGTCCCGACCCGAATCGCTGCCGCCGTTTTTTTACGGCCGGCAGCGATTCTCAGCTGTTAGATGGGCCGAAGTCCCAGCCCTTTACGCCGTTTTTACGAACGGCAAACGCACCTGGTCTTGCCGTTCATGAAAACGGCGTCACAAACTCGCTATTAATAACCATGGCACCGATTGGCACGGCAGTACCACGGCCGTGCCAAGGGTGCCATGGGCCTGCGATCGGTGGGCACCGATCGCGGGCAGCAGGCCCGATGCCCGCGCACTACTTGTCCTTCCGCCGCCCCGCAGTATCCATTCGCGGGGCGGCTGAGGGGCAACCCGGCCTGCGCATGCGCGGGTTTCGCGCAAAAACGCAATGACGTCACCCGCGCATGCGCGGGTTGGAGTCTTCCAAACTGCGCATGCACGGCTGACGTCATATGACGCGTCAGCCGGCGCTAACTCCAGCAAGCAGGCTTAACGATTTTCGTTAAGCCCGTCTTGCCGGAGCCTACGGCGTCGGGCTGCTAGCCCCGACCGGGGACCAGAATCGGTCCCCGGTCGGGAAGGGGCGCGCTGCCGTAAAACCCGCCCGGGTTTTACGCCAGCTTTACGATTTCTCCAGTTTTGGGAGAATCTCGCCTATGATATTTTCATCTCACACTAGGCATGGATTTCAGCAGAGTGGCGAAGGACTTGCGAATGTCACTGGACAATGGGGAGATGTGGCTATTCCATGCTGAGGGTCATTTTAAGATGTATAAAATATTGTAGGTTGTTAGATCCTAAATGGGAAATGAAAATGAATCACATTTTGTTTAGAGGGGAGGAGTGATGCATATCTATTTATGGTTCTTGTTAATATTTTAGAAGTAATGTTTAGTGCTGAGAAGATTAATGGTTCTCTGTAGAAAATGGTTTAAATGCAACTGAAGCAGCTTGGAGCCTATTCAACCTCAAGGATTAGGGCTGAGGGAAGACCTGGCAGTGATTTATAGCTCAGTGCAGTCAGAGATTTCGGAGAAACCAGGGGTTTCAGCTTAGTAATGCTGAAAAGTCCACAACAGAGCTGGAAGTCCATGGGTCATTAAAGACAGGAATTCAACCTTGTGAATCCCATGTAACGCAGTCTCAGGATAAAAGATTGAACCATTGGTAGGTGAGTGGTTATTGAGGCAGTCTGGGTTGGAGTAGCTTTCGAGAGAATTCAGAGGCTAGATCTTCAAAAGTGTGGAGTTGAAATCCCTTGTGAGGGAGACAGAGCTTTAATGAGATTTTGTGACGCCCAGTGGTCACTGATATCTGGGTGGGTTGGGACAAGATCCATGTGATCTGTCTTGGTCACATCAGCCATTGAATGCAGTGTGTTAGGCCACAATGTGCTTGTTAATTCATATTTACTGAAGGTTCAGAATATAAGATAGATATTGTAGATTGTTTCGCTTTTCTGACATTGTACAGTAAAGTTTATTTTGTTATTTAAAACCATGGAATCTTGTGGCTTTATCTCCCAGTGGGTACCTGAGTTTTTAATCTTTGTCTACTTTAAACAAAAGGTTACTGGTCCCTTTCCAGATTGTAACAGTTTTTCTAATGTTCCTGTCATGTAACACCTGCCTTTTATTTGGAACAGTGCATCAATCACCCAATGTAAGTATATAAGGTTGTCAGGTTGATGCCTGCAAGATCACCCTATAGTACCTGAATAAAACTAGTCGCAAAGTAATTGATGGCTAACCTGTGGCTGTGAAAGCAAAGACATGTTATTAACCCCATTTTATGAAACTTGCTTATAACTTCTGACTGAGCACTGATTTAGCACTCCCTGTGCTTTTGGCAAAAATAAAGTTTTTCTTGGGTCAGATCTGGATTGAGTTAATCTGCTCCATCATTTTATTTAAAATCCTTTCTTGGAATGTCGGCATCACTAACAGGCCTGGTATTTATTTCCCATTCCCTGAAGGTAATGAACCTTCTTCTTGCAGGGCGGCATGGTGGCTCTGTGGTTAGCACTGCTGCCTCACGGCGCCAGGCACCCGGGTTCAATTTCGGCCTTAGGTGTAGTTTCTCCCTGTGCCTGTGTGGGTTTCATCAGGGTGCTCCGGTTTTCTCCCGCTACACCTCCAGCCGCCTCAGGAAGGCAGACAGCATTGTCAGAGACCCCTCCCACCCAGGCTTTGCCCTCTTCCAGACCCTTCAATCAGGCAGAAGATAGAGAAGTCTGAAGACCCGCACATCCAGACATGTGAACAGCTTCTTCCCCACAGCTACCAGACTCCTCAACGACTCTCCCTCGGACTGATCTGTTCCCTGTAAGAACACTATTCACGACGCCTAATGCTGTTCTTACTCATGTATTGCTTTGTTGCGCCCTTGTTCCACACTGTAACCAATCAATATTTGTCTGTATACCATTTGTTCATGTACTCTGTTGATTATTATTTTTGTCTACTATACACGTATTGTGTACGTTCCCTTGGCCGCAGAAAAATACTTTTCAATGTACTTTGGTACATGTGACAATAAATCAATCAATCAATCAAGTCCGAAGTGTTATATTCCTTGCCTTTTCCTCTAAGATAGCCAGATATGTAGGGCTGGATTCTCCGTAGCCCCGCGCCAAAATCGCATTTGGCGCGAGGACGTAGAAACAAATTTCCTGATGGAATTGGGCCCAGCTCCACTCCGGCAATTCTCCGGGCCCCGAATATTCGCCCGTCGGCGAATTATGGCGCCCGGCTGGGGGGGCCATTCCCAGAGGCCCGCCCAACGATACTCTGCTCCTGACAGCGTGGAACTAACATGATATGGCCGGTCGAGATGCTCGCGTGGCGGCTGTGGACTCAGTCCGCGGCCGCATTGGTGGGGGCAGGGGGAATCGAGCAGCTGGGAGGGGCCTTATGGAGCGACTGGGGGAGAGACCGTGCAGGACGGATCCTCGGGCACGCGGCCGATCGGGGGGGGGCCTAATTTCATTGTGTGGGTCCGCAGTACGGGTCCGCCATGGCGCTCGGTGCGGCTGCTGGCAGCCCCCGCTGTGCGCATACACAGACTCAGAACTGGAAATATGGGGGCCGATATCCGCAGCCAAAGCTGTGTGAAGCACTCCGGGTCCCTGCCAGCCCCCTGAAGGTAAGTGAATCGGGCTTTTTTTTTCCAGGAAACTCTGGAGTGCAATGCTTGGATTTTGATGCCGGCATCAGGACATAGCCCCATTTTGGAAGAATCCAGCCCTGTAGTGTTGAATATAAAATTGGGCTGGATTCTCCGCAGCCCTGTGTCACAATCGTATTTGGCACGAGGGCGGAGAATCCAATTTGGCCTCGAAATTGGGCCCGGCACCAGTCCGGCGATTCTCCGGGACCTGAGAATCGGCATGATCGCGGAGTACTCCGCAGCCGCCCTGGTGGGGGCAGGAGCATCAGACACCGGGGGTGGGGAGGCTTCATAAGCGGCCGGGTGACAGGGCTTCATAGAAATTATCATATAATTTACAGTGCAGAAGGAGGCCATTTGGCCCATCGAGTCTGCACCGGCTCCTGGAAAGAGCACCCTACCCAAGGTCAACACCTCCACCCTATCCCCATAACCCAGTAACCCCACCCAACACTAAGGGCAATTTTGGACACTAAGGGCAATTTATCATGGCCAATCCACCTAACCTGCACATCTTTGGACTGTGGGAGGAAACCGGAGCACCCGGAGGAAACCCATGCACACACGGGGAGGATGTGCAGACTCCGCACAGACAGTGACCCAAACCAGAATCGAACCTGGGGCCCTGGAGCTGTGAAGCAATTGTGCTAGCCACAATGCTAAACTTGATCTGCCTATCACCAGCTCCCTATTTGCAAGGCGGACCGCCCGTACACCGCATTTAGAACGGACGGCCACCTTTACCACTTCCTTAGGGTTCCATTCGGCATCACTAACGGGATCTCGGTCTTCCAACGGGAGATGGACCGAATGGTTGACCGGTACGGATTGCGGGCCACCTTCCCGCACCTGGATAACGTCTCCATCTGTGGCCACGACCAGCAGGACCACGACGCTAACCTTTCCAAATTCTTCCACATCGCCAAACTCCTCAACCTAACCTACAACAAGGAGAAGTGCGTGTTCAGCACTGACCGATTAGTCATCCTCGGCTATGTGATGGAGTTCTAGGGCCCAACCCCGATTGCATGCGCCTACTCATGGAACTCCCCATTCCCCACTGCCCCATGCCCTCAAACAATACCAGGGGTTCTTCTCGTACTACGCCCAGTGGGTCCCTAACTATGCGGACAAGGCCTCCTTACTCATTCACTCCACCGTTTTCCCCCTGATGGCCGAGGCTCACCAGAGCTTCAATCGTATCAAGGCCGACATCGCCAAGGCCGCGATGCACGCGGTTGATGAGGCGCTCCCCTACCAAGTCGAGAGTGATGCATCAGACGTCGCTCTGGGCGCCACCCTCAACCAGGCAGGTATGCCCGTGGCATTCTTTTCACGCACCGTCCATGCCTCCAAAATTCGGCACTCCTCCGTCGAGAAAGAGGCCCAAGCCATAGTAGAAGCTGTGTGGCATTGGAGGTATTACCTGGCTGGCAGGAGAATCACTCTCCTCACTGACCAACGGTCGGTTGCCTTCATGTTCAACAACACTCAGCGGGGCAAGATCAAAAATGATAAGATCTTGAGGTGGAGGATCGAGCTCTCCACCTACAATTATGAGATTTCGTATCACCCCGGTAAGCTCATCGAGCCCGATGCCCTATCTCGAGGCACATGTGCCAGCACACAAGTGGACCGACTCCGGACCCTGCACGACGATCTCTGTCACCCAGGAGTCACCCATTTTTTCCAATTCATAAATGCCCACAATCTGCCCGACTCCATCAAGGAGGTCAGGGCTATCAACAGAGACTGCCAGGTCTGCGTGGAGTATAAACCGCATTTCTACTGGCCCGACTGAGCATGCCTGGTGAAGGCCTCCCGCCCCTTTGAACGCCTCAGCGTGGATTTCAAGGGGCCCCTCCCCTCCACCGACCGAAACATGTACTTTCTTAACGTGGTCAATGAATACTCCAGATTCCCCTTCGTCGTCCCATGCCCCGATATGACGTCTGCCACCGTCATCAAAGCCCTCAACACCATCTTCGCCCTGTTCGGTTTCCCTGCCTATGTCCACAGCGACCGGGGATCCTCATTTATGAGCTATGAGCTGCGCCAGTACCTGCTCAGCAAGGGCATTGCCTTGAGCAGGACGACCAGCTAAACCCCTGAGGAAACGGGCAGAACATAAGAACAAGGAGCAGGAGTAGTCCATCTGGCCCCTCAAGCCTGCTCCGCCATTCAATTAGATCATGGCTGATCTTTTGTGGACTCAGCTCCACTTTCCGGCCCGAACACCATAACCCTTAATCCCTTTATTCTTCAAAAAACTATCTATCTTTACCTTAAAAACATGTAATGAAGGAGCCTCAACTGCTTCACTGGGCAAGGAATTCCATAGATTCACAACCCTTTGGGTGAAGAAGTTCCTCCTAAACTCAGTCCTAAATCTGCTTCCCCTTATTTTGAGGCTATGTCCCCTAGTTCTGCTGTCACCCGCCAGTGGAAACAACCTGCCCGTATATATCCTATCTATTCCCTTCATAATTTTAAATGTTTCTATAAGATCCCCCCTCATCCTTCTAAATTCCAACGAGTACAGTCCCAGTCTACTCAACCTCTCCTCATAATCCAACCCCTGGGATTAACCTAGTAAATCTCCTCTGCACACCCTCCAGCGCCAATACGTCCTTTCTCAAGTAAGGAGACCAAAACTGAACACAATACTCCAGGTGTGGCTGCACTAACACCTTATACAATTGCAACATAACCTCCCTAGTCTTAAACTCCATCCCTCTAGCAATGAAGGACAAAATTCCATTTGCCTTCTTAATCACCTGTTGCACTTGTAAACCAACCTTCTGTGACTCATGCACTAGCACACCCAAGTCTCTCTGAACAGCGGCATGCTTTAATATTTTATTGCTTAAATAATAATCCCGTTTGCTGTTATTCCTACCAAAATGGATAACCTCACATTTGTCAACATTGTATTCCATCTGCCAGATCCTAGCCCATTCACTTAACCTATCCAAATCCCTCTGCAGACTTCCCGTATCCTCTGCTTTTCGCTTTACCACTCATCTTAGTGTCATCTGCAAACTTGGACACATTGCCCTTGGTCCCCAACTCCAAATCATCTATGTAAATTGTGAACAATTGTGGGCCCAACACGGATCCCTGAGCGACACCACTAGCTACTGATTGCCAACCAGAGAAACACCCATTTATCCCAACTCTTTGCTTTCTATTAATTAACCAATCCTCTATCCATGCTACTACTTTACCCTTAATGCCATGCATCTTTATCTTATGCAGCAGCCTTTTGTGTGGCACCTTGTCAAAGGCTTTCTGGAAATCCAGATATACCACATCCATCGGCTCCCCGTTATCTACTGCACTGGTAATGTCCTCAAAAAATTCCACTAAATTAGTTAGGCATGACCTGCCCTTTACGAACTCATGCTGCGTCTGCCCAATTTCTATCCAGATGCCTCGAAATTTCTTCCTTGATGATAGATTCCAGCATCTTCCCTACTACCGAAGTTAAGCTCACTGGCCTATAATTTCCTGCTTTCTGCCTACCTCCTTTTTTAAACAGTGGCGTCACGTTTGCTAATTTCCAATCCACCGGGACCACCCCAGAGTCTAGTGAATTTCGGTAAATTATCACTAGTGCATCTGCAATTTCCCTAGCCATCTCTTTTAGCACTCTGGGATGCATTCCATCAGGGCCAGGAGACTTGTCTACCTTTAGCCCCATTAGCTTGCCAATCACTCCCTCCTTAGTGATAACAATCCTCTCAAGGTCCTCACCTGTCATAGCCTCATTTCTATCAGTCGCTGGCATGTTATTTGTGTCTTCCACTGTGAAGACCAACCCAAAAAACCTGTTCAGTTCCTCAGCCATTTCCTCATTTCCCATTATTAAAGCTCCTTTCTCATCCTCTAAAGGACCAATATTTACCTTAGCCACTCTTTTTTGTCTTATATATTTGTAAAAACTTTTACTGTCTGTTTTTATATTCTGAGCAAGTTTACTCTCATACTCTATCTTACTCTTCTTTATAGCTTTTTTAGTAGCTTTCTGTTACCCCCTAAAGATGGAGCAGGAGAATAGGACGGTCTGGAAGCCCATCCAGCTGGCCCTACGGTCCAGAAATCTCCAAGCCACCCGCTGGCAGGAGGTCCTCCCGACGCCCTTCACTCCATTTAGTCGTTCCTTTGCACTGTGACTAACGAAACCCCCCATGAACGTCTCTTTGCCTTCCGCAGGAAGTCTACCTCCGAGGTTTTGCTCCAGGACCCATTCTCCTCCACAAGCATGTACGGCTCCACAAGGCGGACCCATTGGTAGACAGGGTACAGCTGCTTCACGCGAACCCGCAGTACGTGTACCCCGATGGCTACCAAGACACAGTCTCCCTCAGGGACCTGGCGCCAGCTGGGCCCCCACTTCTCCCCCTCCCCGGCGCCACCCTCCCTCCCCCCAGCGCATCCCACCACAATCTGTCCTGGACAATCCGTCCTCCACTTGGTCCCACCCAGGGATGAAGATGAGGTCGACACGCTCCCGGAGTCACCGGCGACCAAGCCGATGCCAGCATCGCCACTGGGACTGCGGCGCTCGCAACAAAGGATCAATGCTCTCGATCGTCTGAATTTGTAAACTTTTCCTAAAATGTTAAACATCTGCATGTAAATAGTCTTCCACCAACCCTACTGGACTCTTATTCAATAGGGGATGAATGTGGTAGTCACCACAGTTGTATTGTATATATCGCATATGAGGTGTATTACGGTAAGGCTCCTGTACATTAGGTACGGGTGTAGATCCCTGCCTGCTGGCTCCTCCCAGTAGGTAGAGTATAAATGTGTGTGCTCTCCGAGCTGTAGCCATTTCGGCAGCAGCTGCGAGAGGCTACACATCTCTGCGTAATAAAGCCTCGATTACTCTCTACTCTCGTCTCATCGTAATTGATAGTGCATTCATCTTTACAATGAATTCTCACTCTGCTCTCATCAGCTTCTCATCATCTTCTCCCAGAATTACTAGAGATGCTGCCTTATATACAAGTATTTAGTAACGCCATGCTAAATTGTCCTTTAGTGTCTGAAGATGTGTAGGTTCGGTGGGGTTATTTGGGTGGGGAGTGGGGCTAGGTAGGGTGCTCTTTCAGAGAGTCGGTGCAGACCCAATGGGCTGAATGGCCTTCTTTAACACTGTAGGAATTCTATGGTTCTATGGGAACCATTGTTCGGGGTTGGTACAACTGAGTAAATGTCTTGATCACTTCAGAGGGTAATTAAGTACCAACCACAATGGTATGGGATAGTCACATGTGGGTCTAAAGCAGGACATTAGTTGAACCAGTTGGGCTTTTACAATATTTTGACAGCTACAGGATAGCAATATATTAACAGTTTAAAACAAAAAACTGAATTGAAATTCTCAAACTGTTTCAGTAGGGTTTGAACTTATGATTATTAGTCCAGTTACATGATCATTGCAATGAGATACACCTGGAGCCATGACCCTTTCCTGCTCTTCTTTGACCTTATCCATTTCAGCCAGGAAGCACGCAGTCAGCCAGATTGAGACACATTTCCCAGATTTGATTTGAAATGATGTGGAGCACATCAGCAATCTAATACTGCCCGCTAAACATTAACAATAAGTCTGGTATTCTCTGATTGACACCTGTGTTGGCATAAAAATTACTGACATTTGAAAAATGGCTCCCAATAAAAGGAAATTGCCCAGATAAGTGCGCACCGCATGAAATATCATAAACTAGGCTGTCCGTTATGATTCCTTGCCTCAATCTAATTTGAATTTTTCACCCTGACTTTTGACAGGAAGGCTGGCAGTGACTGATTTGCTGGTACGTCATTCTGTCAAATTAAGTTCTGGAAAGTTCTTAAATATGAAGAGCTAAGGTTATATAATTGGAACCTACATTCAATTTAACTTAACACTTCTGCGCCTGCTCGACATTTTTTTACTAAGTTGCCCAGTGCATGTTATCTGTATTCATCATACTAGTTTGACACTTGTTCCATTTTCCCTTTGTCATATCAAACAGTTTGGTTGTCTCTGCTGGCTATTTAAAATGGCTTTCCTTTAACTGATGACATCTATTTTAAAACCAATTGGTCAAAGCATATCCCTCGGTAAATGTGCAAAGGGCAGTATGCATTCATACAGCAAGCAGAATGAAACAACCGCTAATTATTGTGAGTATTGTCATGACACCCTGGGCTAGTGTGCGGTCAATTCCAGCCGTACCCGACCCAGAGTCGCAACAGAGGTCAAGTAAGATTTTATTTAAAGTCCCCGAGATCCTTGGTTGTGTCCAATAAATTGCAGTCACCAAGTTTGTAACTTTACCACGTGTAACCTTTTATTATGTACAGTATTGTAATTAAATGGGCAGAAAATGCAGCTGACTATCCAATAGCCCTTTCACAACCCCCCCCCCCTCCTTCCTAATTCTTCCCACTCGCTACACACACACAAGCAAACAACACAGGGGGGAAGGGATGATGGAAAGGTAAAAAAATAATTTTTTTTTTACATTTTAGAGTACCCAATTAACCTGCACATCTTTGGGTTGTGGGGTGAAACCAATGTAGACATGGGGAGAATATGCAAACTCCACACGAACAGTGACCCAGGGCCGGGACCGAACCCAGGTCCGCAGCGCCTTAGGCAGCAGTGCTAACCACTGCGCCACCATGCTGCCCTTGGATCATTTAAGCATATTACGCTGATATCAAACTTAAGCAAACATATCCCATGCAGTGGTAGTGGGAGAACCCACCGATCTGATTTTCTTGTGGGAATGCTGGGAGAGGGGTGTATTGTTGAAAGAACACCTTGAACAAGTGGATCTTCGGCTTTAAGCCCTCCCTCAACTGGATGAAAGAATGCACTGTTTGTGGCATCTTGCTGTGTAAGAAAAATGGTTACAACTTTTGTCTCAAAACCAACAGGACTATGCGAATTGAGTATGAAGTATCTTAGGATATCGTGGGGATGTGACAAGGTGCATTAACAATGCAAGTTCCTTTTCTCTGTTGTGATTCAGCTTGAATAAGAAAGTGTTGGAATCATGAGTTATCGCGTTAAAATCCACACACAATGCCAGTGCTCTCAAGGACCAGACCTGCTCCTGTCTTCCTGAATACATCTTTCAGGCTGAGCTCAGATCCGCTGTCAGCATTAGACAAATGCAAATTTGATTGTCAGTATACAGAAGTTGCTTCTTTCCAGCTGACACACACACACACACAGGTGACCCACAACTATTTTTCACAGCTGCTGTGTAGAAGCACAAGTGGCAGTTTAATGAGGCTGTATATCCATTCACTGCTTTTGACATTATGAAAATCAAGTCTCGATGTCTTGATTTCACAAGGGTCTATCATAATAAAACCTTGTGTTTGAGGCTATTTTGGTTTCCATTACATTATGGAACAGGAGTGTCCAAAGATTTGGAATCAGTTCTTTGCAATTATATCTACGAGTGGTCGAAGCCTGAGTCATTGTTAAATCCGGCAAGATCGTGTTTAAACCCTACATCCAATGCCCGATCTATTTTGCACTTCTTGACTTTCTTGGGCCATGCTATTTACAACCTATTCCTTTTTCTTTTCAACGCCTTTACTCCCCCCTCTGTCAACATTTGTTTCTGCTTCTTCTGTTTCTTCCCTCCCTCCTCCTTCACTTGCCTCTTTCTCCTACACTTTGTCCACTTCCTCTTTCACGGCTATTGGCCTCTTTTCTTTCTCACCTGACTCTCTGCGAGTCATGCATCTCTAATTTTTTTTGCTTCTGTCTGCCTGTCTCGCTCTCTCTTTCTTGTGCAGTTTGTTTTCACGAACTCTATTCTGACCAGGTATTACCTGTTCGTGGCAAGACAAAGGTAAACACCTTCTACTGTAGGTGCCGGGTGAAAAGTATTGGTGCAAGAGTTGCTGCTCAGGGTGAGTTTTGGACAGAAGCCAATAGGTGGACAACCTTTGCAACTGTTCTTAAGTCGTGTGTGCCTTTGATCTCCTTGTTGGTGTCACTGATGCCAGGTATGAATGTGGGATTTTACAGTGCAATATTAGCAGCTGCACATAGAATCCCTACAGTGCAGAAGGAGGCCATTTGGCCCATCAGGTCTGCACTGACCCTCTGAAAGAGAACCCTAATTAGGCTCACTCTTCCACCCTATCCCCTGTGAGAAAAATAGGCGACAGATTTATGTTGATTAGGTAACCGCAATTAGTGACAACAATTCAGTTAGATTTAGTATTATTACAGAAAAGGACAGCGATAAATCAGGAGTAAAAGTTTTAAACTGGGGGAAGACAAATTTTACAAAACTGAGAAGTGCTTTGCCTGAGGTGGACGGGACAAGGCTGCTAAAGGATAAATCAGTGGTAAACCAGTGGGAAGCACTAATAAGTGAAATCCTTAGGACACACAGCAGACATGTCCCCTCTAAAAACCAGAATGGTACTGCCAAATCTAGAAGTCCCATGAAAAATACAGGGGAAGATTAAAGAGAAAAAGAAAGCTTATGATAGTCCCAAGGTACTCAACACTGCAGATAGCCGAGAGAATTATAGATAGTACGGGGATCAAGTAAAAAATGAAATAAGGAAATCAAAGGGAGTGTACTGAAAAATATTAGCAAGCAAGGTCAGGAAATTCCAAAGATGTTTCACCAGTATATAATGAGCAAAAAGGATAGTTCAGGAAAAATGGGACCTATCAGAGATGCAGAAGTTAGGCGGCATGGTGGCACAGTGGTTAGCACTACTGGCTCACAGCGCCAAGGACCTAGGATCGATTCCAACCTCAGGCAATTGCCTGTGTGGAGATTGCACATTCTCCCTGTGACTGCGTGGGTTTCTCCAAGTGCTTCGGTTCCCTCCCACAGTCCAACAATTCCTCTGGAGAGAGTGTGGAGAAGACGTACTGGAACGTTGCCAGGGCTGGCTAATTGTAGCTACAAGGAGAGATTGGAGAAGTTCGGGTTGTCTTCCTTGGAACAAAGAAGGCTGAGGGGGTGACATGATTGAGGTACATAGAGTAGACAGGACAGAAATGTTTCCCTTGGCAGAGAGGTCAAAAACCAGGGGTCATAGATTCAAGCTAAGCAGCAGAAGGATTGGAAGGAACAAGAAGTCTCATGGCTTCAGGTTAAACCTGGGCATGGAAACCACCTGCTGATTACCACCTACCATCCACCATCAGCTAATGAATCAGTACTCCTCCATGTTGAACATCACTTGCAGGAAGCACTGAGGGTGGCAAGGGAGCAGAATATACTCTGGGTGGGGGCTTCATTGTCCGTCATCAAGAGTAGATCGGTAATACCACCACCTGAGCTGGCCGGGTCCTAAAGTAATAGCTGCCAGACAGGGACTGCAGCAGGTGGTGAGGGAACCAACATGAAGGAAAAACATATTTAACTTCATCTTCACCAATCTGCCTGCTGCAGATGCATCTGTCGTTGGCAGTATTGGTAGAAGTAACCACCGCACAGTCCTCACGGAGGTAAAGTCCCACCCTCACATTGAGGATAGCCTTCATCATGTTGTGTGGCACTACCACTGTGCTAAATGGGATAGACTTCTAACAGATCCAGCAACTCAAGACTGGGCATCCATGAGGTGCTGTGGGCCATCAGCAGCAGCAGAATTGCGCTCAACCACAATCCGCAACTTTGTGGCTGGCATATCCCCAATCTACCATTACCACCAAGCCAGGGAATCAACCCTGGTTCAATGACGAGTGCAGGAGAGCATGCCAGGAGCAGCATCAGGGAATGAGGTGTCAACCTGGTGAAGCTATAACAGCACAAGCAGCAAGGCAGAGCTAAGTGATTCCACAATGAATGCATCATGCCCAAGCTCTACAGTAATGCCGTAAATGATGGTGGACAATTAAACAACTCCCGAGAGGAGGAGGCTCCACAAATATCCCTATCCTCAAGGTTCGAGGAGCCCAACACATCTGTGCAAAAGACAAGACTGAAGCATTCGCAATCATCTTCAGCCAGAAGTGCTGAGTGGATGATCCATCTCTGTCTCTCCCCAACATCACAGATGTCAGTCTTCAGCCAATACAATTCTCTCCACCTCAAATCAAGAAACGGAGAAAGGCACTGTATACTGCAAAGGTTATGGGGCCTGGCAATATCCCGGCAATATTACTGAAGACTTGTGCTCCAGAGCTTGCTGCACCCCTAGCCAAGCTGTTCCAGGACAGCAACAGCACTGGCATCTACCCGGCAATGTGGAAAATTGCCCGGTGTCTCCTGTACACAAGAAACAGGACAAATCCAACCCAGCCAATTACCGCCCTATCAGTTTACTCTCCAACATCAGCAAAGTGATGGAAGGAGGCATCAACAGTGCTATCAAGCGGCACTTACTCAGCAATAACCTGCTCACGGACACTCAGTTTGGGTTCTGCCAGGGTCACTCAGCTCCTGACCTCATTACAGCCTTGATTCAAACATGGACACAAGAGCTGAATGCCAGAAATGAAGTGAGAATGATTGCCCTTGACATCAAGGCAGCATTTGAGGAGCCCTAGCTACACTGGAGCCAATGGGAATCAGGGAGAAAATTCTCTGCTGGTTGGAGCCACACCTGGCACAATGGAAGATGATTTTGATGGGTGGATGTCAATCTTCCCAGTTCCACAACACCACTGCAGGAGTTCCACAGGGTAATGCCCAATCTTCAGCTGCTTCATCAATGACCACCCTTCCATCATATGGTCAGAGGTGGGGTTGTTTGCGGATGACTGCACAATGTTCAGCACCATTTGCGACTCCTCAGATAATGAAGGAGCTCATGCCCAAATGCAGCAAGTCCTGGACAATATCCAGGCTTGGGCTAACAAGTGGCAAGTTACATTCACGCCACACAAGTGCCAGGCAATGACCATCTCCCACAAGAGAGGATCTAACCACCACCCTGTAACATTCAAAAGCATTACCATCACTGAATTCCCCACAGTCAACATCCTGGAGGTTACCAGTGTCAAAACCTGTACTGGACTAGCCACGTTAATACTGTGACTACCGGCCAGGTCAAAGGCTAGGAATCCTATGGCTAGTAACTCACCTCCTGACCCCCCCCCCCCAAAAAGCTCACCACCACCTTCCGGAGGAGAACTAGGGATGGGCAATAATAGCGACACCCACATCCCCGTAAATTAATTTTTAAAAAAGACAAGACAAAAAACCTTTTTATGCAGAGGGTAGTGGGTGTCTGGAATTCACTGCATAAGTTAGTGGTGGAGGCAGAGACGCTAATTTTAAAAAAAAGTACCTGTATCTTCACCTTAAGTGCTGTAAATTGCAGGACTCTGTGCCGTGTCCAGGAAGATGGGATTAGAATGGACTGCGGGTGTCTTTGGGTCGTCAGGGACAAGATGGACCAGATGGCCTCCTTCTGTACTGTGTCATTTCTACGGTTCTAAGAATAATAACCTTTATTGTCACAAGTAGCCTTACAGTAACACTGCAATGAGGTTAGTGTGAAAATCCCTGAGTCGCCACATTCCGGTGCCTGTTCGGGTACACAGAAGGAGAATTCAGAATATCCAATCCACCTAACAGCACGTCTTTCGGGACTTGTTGGAGGAAACCGGAGAATCCAGAGGAAACCCACGCAGACACGGGGAGAACGCGCAGACTCTTCCCAGACAGTGACCCAAGCCGGGAATCGAACCTGAGTCCCTGCCAATGTGAAGCACCAGTGCTAACCACTGTGCTGCTGTGCGGCCCAGGAGGACAATGTGGGTCTGTGCCATGTCAGACTGGCTTTCTCTTCAGAGTACGGAATGTTTTTAAGAAGGAAATAAATAGGCATGTTTTTTGGGTACGTGTGGTACCTTTTTGCCTCATTAACTGTGAAAATGTACGGTTTGGCTGTCAGTTTAGAAGCTTCATCATTCAGCTTTGTTCCTGGTGACTCAGCATTTAGTCATGAGATTCATGATATGTTACAGACCTGTCAGTTTTAAAACCAATTTCACAGGCTGACTATTTGGGAAACAAATATACTAATTTAAAATAAAGGGGCAGCACGGTAGCATGGTGGTTAGCATAAATGCTTCACAGCTCCAGGGTCCCAGGTTCGATTCCGGCTTGGGTCACTGTCTGTGCGGAGTCTGCACGTCCTCCCCGTGTGTGCGTGGGTTTCCTCCGGGTGCTCCGGTTTCCTCCCACAGTCCAAAGATGTGCGGGTTAGGTGGATTGGCCAGGCTAAATTACCCGTAGTGTCCTAAATAGTAAGGTTAAGGGGGAGGTTGTTGGGGGTATAGGGTGGATACGTGGGTTTGAGTAGGGTGATCATGGCTCGGCACAACATCGAGGGCCGAAGGGCCTGTTCTGTGCTGTACTGTTCTATGTTCTATGTAAAAGCAAGGTTTTCTCCTTGAGTTAGATAGATGACCACTGCCGGCTGGTCAATTTTACCCCATGCAGGATACCTTTCCTTCAACTTTCCATCAGTGTAATGATATAATTGTTGAAAGTGCCAAGGGTCATGTAGGCTATCATCTTAGGCCTTCAACAGGTTGGCAATTTGGAGTCTAGTTAGAAAAATAGAAATACAGAAAACAGGAGCAGGAGTAGGCCATTCAGCCCGTCGCACGTGCTCCGCCATTCAACATGATCATGGCTGATCCCCCATCTCAACATCATCCTCATGCACTCTCCATACCCCTTGATGACATTAGTGTCTAGAAATCTATTTATTTCCTTCTTAAATATATTTCAGTGACTTTGCCTCCATAGCCTTCTGAGGTAGAGAATTCCACATGTTCACCACACTCTGAGTGAAGAAACTTCTCCTCATATCAGATCTAAAGGGCCTACCCCATATCCTACAACTGTGACCCCTTGTTCTAGCTTCCCCCCCCCAACGCACCCCCATCTCCCAAGCCCCCACCTATCCAGGGGAAACATCCCTGCGTCCAGTTTGTCCAGCCTCGCCAGAACATTATACGTTTCAATGAGATACCCTCTCATTGTTCTAAATTCCAGTGAATGAAGGCCCAATCAGTCAGT
The DNA here is from genome assembly GCF_902713615.1 of Scyliorhinus canicula. NCBI lineage: Eukaryota > Metazoa > Chordata > Chondrichthyes > Carcharhiniformes > Scyliorhinidae > Scyliorhinus > Scyliorhinus canicula. Next base: position 12,872,548 of record NC_052162.1, read on the forward strand.
TGTTGTGTGCAGGTCTCCAGGATGTGAAAGCTAAGAGCTCCGGATAAGGCAGGACATTCACTGGTGCTTTTGCAGGTGTGGCAACTATCAATCTGTTCTCTTCGCTATTACAGCTTGCCAGCTGAAGAATTTTATTCCAGGCATTGTCTCATCATATAGATCTCATACTAAATAAATGTGAAACTACCGACATATTCTCTCCCTGATAGCACTGTGGCTTATTTACACCATAGGAACTACAGCACTTTAAGAAGGTGACTCACCCCCTTCTCAAGAGCAATGGGCAACAAATAATAATCTTTGTTAGTGTCACATGTGGGCTTAGATTATCACTGCTATGAAGTTACTGCAAAAATCACTGTACTAATAATCCACCAGTGCATTTGTATCTGTGCTGTTGCACTTGTATTTGTATCTGTGCTATGCTGTTGCCCTTGTGGGCTTCTCCTATGGGCCATTGTATGGCATTATCCATAGGGGAACATGTTGGGGCATGTATGGGCTCCGCCCATGGCTCCTCCCCTTGAAGGGAGGTATGAAGAGCAGTCGGCCTGTAGGCAGTTCTCAGCATTGGTTCAGTCGCAGGCAGGCACTGTTCTAAGTTGATTAAAGCCACGGTTTACTTCTACTCATGTCTCGAGTGAATTGATGGTCGCATCAGTTCGCATTATTGCCTACGGTGCTGAGGACCTGGGTTCAAATCCCAGCCCTGGGTCACTGTCCGTGTGGAGTTTGCATGTTCTCCCCATGCCTGCATGCGTTTCACCCCCACAACCCAAAGATGTGCAGGTTAGATGGATTAGCAACGCTAAATTGCCACTTAATTGGAAAAAATTATTTGGGTACTCTAAATTTAAAAAAAACATTGGAGCTGCCTAACTGCAATAGTTCATCGTGCAGCTTTCATTCTCACAGGATTAACTTCATTCAGATCTGTGTGCTGGCAGGATAAGCTACATTGATCTCTTTTCTGCCTTCCCTAGTTTCTCCAAGCATAGTTTTGCCTCTTCTTGACAATTATTAAGGAGCAAGACTCCTTGGACTGGGGATTGTCATAATATACACCAGTATATCATGGTGCAGACACACACTGATGAACATACACTAGGACCAATCAACATGCACAAACACCGCAGCCAATCACCAGTTAGAACACACGCACTATAAAGGCAGAGGGCATCACTTTTCCTGCTCATTCTGGATGCTGCCTCTCAGAAGCACAAGAGCTCATCAAGTATAGTACAAACTCACACCACATGTGAGTGATTCAACTAGTTCGGACAGGAACAGGTCTCTAGTTAAACTAACATCGTGTAAACCCACAGTTATAGTATGTCTAGTATTTTATAAGAGTTAATAAAATAGTGTTGAACCTTCTTCGGTGTTGGTGGCATATGTCTGCTTCACGAGTCCACAGTGCCCAATACTTCAGGGAAGATTGAGCCAGATCCCCACTAAAGGTTTCTTGGATTTGATAGGGTGGACAGGGCGAAACTATTTCCTTTGATGGGGAGGCGACTGGAACAGGGGTGTCATCTTACAATTAGATCAAGATCATTCAGGGGTGATCTAAGGAATTGTTTGCATGAAAGGGAGTGCAATCTTTATCCCAAAATGCTACACATGTTGGCACAGGCAGGGTGAAATGGATTCTGTACACTAATGGTCAATGATTCTCTGATTCTGCTGCCAATTTCATCCTTTTCCATAATATCCTTTCTTACCATCCATCTATCCACCTGCCTCCCTCTCAGATAGCTCATTTGATGCAGCATCTCGGCTTTATGGGCTGAACAAAATATCAGGTACTGCATAAACAGGACAGTTCACCTGAAAAAGTCCATTTTGCATTGACTTTGAGGCAAATCTGATCCCAATGTCCTTTTGTATACAATTAAAATAGAAATAATTAAATATCATGCGCTTTTGGTGGAATGGTTCTTTGCCAAAAACAGAGGGATATGAAGCCTTAAAATATAAAGCTGTCCAGAAAGGATCATCTGCCATCAGAGTAAATGATAACATTTCATCTTCATAACATTCCTACAGTACAGAAGGAGCCATTCGGCCTATCGAGCCTGCACCAATCCTTTCAAAGAGCACCCTACCTAGGTCCAATCCCCCACCCATCCCCATAACCCCACCTAGGGACAATTTATCATGGCCAATCCACCAATCTGCACATCCAATCTTTGGATTGTGGGAGGAAACCAGAGTACCCACACAGACACGGGTTGAAAGTGCAGACTCCAAGACAGTTATCCTGTTGAATGAGATATAGGTGGGTTTACAAGTCACAACAGTCTCACTGGCCCTGAAAGTTAATTATTATTTTGTTGATGCTTGTTTATGATGTATTTTATCTTCTACCTTAATCCTATGTGTATGCGCCAACCATTTATTTCTGTCTCTGCAAAACATAACGAAAAGTAAAAAATAATCAATGCATTCTATTTCCTGCTTTGCTACCTATGAGAACACTTCAATCTGATAGGCTGCTTAGCCTTGTGGATGACAGTGCTGTTGGACACCTGAAAGTCTCCTTGAAGTGACGTTAAGTTCAAACTGATGTCTGACAAAGGGAAATCTTTGCCACAAAGACCGTGGGTAGCTTCTTTCAACATCAGAGGTGAACTTTGTCATTTCAGCAGTAAACTCCAAATCATGGCCACAATTTTAAGTTGGATTTAATATTTAAAATATTGTTTAATCAGCATGCCATGGAGCTGGTTCGAAACTAGATTGGGTCTTGGCTCAATTAACTCAATGTTTCAGGATTAATTCATTGAGCTGATTATGCTTGTTCTGAAATGCAAATTATATTGAACCAACTGTTGTCAAGTGTAAACTCCTGTCAAAAGAAAAACAAACAGCTTGGCTTGCTTTGTGATACCAATTGCCCTTTGCTAATTCCCCAACATCTCTCTGAAGTATTCCATTGGCTGCCTACTGTGCCAATATTTTACTGAGATTAAAACTATTCAACAACAAAAAAGCTGCTGAACAAGACAAAGTGAGGACGGCTAATGGTGCATTTCTGTGCAATCAATGGCCCAGATAATAACCAGACTGCTCCCTGCTTCCCCCACCCACCCCTCCGCCCCTACAGTTTGCTTCTCCCTCTCTCAGTCCACCCTCTCTCATCTTCACACCAACCCCCCAGAATGATCATTGTCTCCTTACTCCCCACCCATCCCTCTCCCACCTCCCTGTAGCTCCCATTACTTTCCCCCTTCCCAGCAAAGTATTGTTGCTGTAATGTCGGAGAGTTGGCAACCGATATCTGCACAGCAAGCTCCCACAAACAGCAATGTGATGATTAGCAGTTAGTTAGTGAGTAGATGATCTGTTCTCAGTGATGTTGATTGAGGGATAAATATTGGCCAGGGCACCAGGGATAACTCTCACCTTCGTCTTTGAACTAATGCCGTGAGAGCTTTTACATCCACCGGGCCTTCATTCATCCAAAGGTCGACACCTTCGACAGTGCCGTCTTCACTCAGGACTTCACAAGATTGTTTGTCTAGATTATCTGCTTGGGGTTTTTCATTTGTTGTTGAATCCATGATCTTCTAACTCAGATGCTGAGGGCTGGATTCTCCGGAATTCCCACTGAAGCCACCCCTCGTGGCTGGGAGTCACGTGGCCGGGGGTACGCTCCTAGCCGGAATCGAGAATCCCAATTGCCAAAGGTTTCCGACCTTGATTTCTGCCTGGCACAGAATGGCTATCACCCACCTGATAGATTATCATTGCTTAAAGGGAAATGACATTTCAAACTATCTCCCTTCTTGAACCTCCTTTTGTGAAGATACACTGGAGGGAAGATTTCCGCTGGTCATTCCTTCCATTGAGAGAATGAAACGATTCTCCAAGTCTTTCGGAAATGTTTTACATGTCATTGATATATAACTATTGCGGGAAATCTTCTCCAGTGGGTTCAAGTCTCATTCAAGGACCTGAGCACAAAATGCAAGACTGGAAATTCAGCGCAGTACAGAGGGCGTGCTGCATTGTTGGAGCATTGACATTTGGATGAGTGGTGAAGCCGAGGTGCATCTGTCTGCTCCGATGGATGTAAAAGATCCCAGGGGAGTTAACCCCAGTGTCTTAGTCAATACTTATACTTAACATGACAAAAATGAACAAAGTATCTGGTCATTATCACATCGCTGTGTGCATATTGGCTGCTGTACTCCCTATATTGCAACAGTGCCTAAAATTCAAAAATACATAATTCGTCGTAAAGTGCCTGGTGATCATGAAAGGTATATAAATGCAAGTCCTTTCTATTTGTGCTCCTAACCATTAGAACTATGGAAATCGTATGGTGCAGTGGGTAGGGTCAGTGCTTCTGATCCAGGTGCTGTGGGTTTGTCTCCCACTCCCGGACGTACTGGCCAAGAAAGTTGCATTTGTAACACAACAGGTTGAGTCGCTGGACTGTGATGAAATGTTCTAAACTTGCCTGGATGAGTGCAGCTCCAAAAACACTCAGGAAGCTCAACACCATCCAGGACAAAGCAGCCCGCTTGATCGGCACCCAATCTACCACCTTAAATATTCATTCCCTCCACCACCGATGTACAGTCAAGCAGTGTCAACCATCTACAAGATGCACTGTAGCATTGTGGATAGCACAATCGCTTCACAGCTCCAGGGTCCCAGGTTCGATTCCAGCTTGGGTCACTGTCTGTGCGGAGTCTGCACATCCTCCCCGTGTGTGCGTGGGATTCCTCCAGGTGCTCCGGTTTCCTCCCACAGTCCAAAGATGTGCAGGTTAGGTGGATTGGCGATGAAAAATTGCCCTTAGTGTCCAAAATTGCCCTTAGTGTGGGGTGGGGTTACTGGGTTATGGGGATAGGGTGGAGGTGTTGACCTTGCTCTTTCCAAGAGCCGGTGCAGACTCGATGGGCCGAATGGCCTCCTTCTGCACTGTGGATTCTATGGTGAAGTGAAGTTACTCAAAGGCATCTCAAAGCCCAAGACATCTACCACCTAGAAGCACAAGGGCAGCAGGTACATGGGAATCCCACCACCTGCAAGTTCCCCTCCAAGTCGCACACCATCCTGACTTGGAAACATATCGCCATTCATTGACTGTCATTGGGTCAAAGTCCTGGAACGCCCTCCCTAACAGCACTGTGGGTGTACCTACACCACAGGGACTGCAGCACGTCAAGAAGGAACCTCACCGCCACCGTCGGAAGGGCAGTTAGGGATTGGCAATAAATGCTGTCCGAGTCACCAATGCAAGAAATAATTTTTAGAATCGTCCCAACACACGTCAACGGCAAACGGTAAGAGCACGAGAGATTTCTGGTCAGCCGTACGACAGAAAGAAAGTTGCAGCTCTGCCATCACTATCCTTAACTCAAGATGACAAAATATATGTAAAAGTGCATATTAGCTCAGCAATGTGGGCGCCCCTCAGTGAACCATCACCAACCAGTTGAACAGCTGAAGAGTTTCAGCTGCAATTTTAATTGTAAACCAGGAGGTGGCACTATATGCACATATTGTTTACATTGCACACTGGGGATGTTCTCCATTTAACTGGTTCTTCAATGTGGTCCTCCTGCTCTGAAATCTTAAATAATCCACAAATAACTGCGATGGTTTTAATGCTTATCAGCTGAGTACGTTCAAGCTACAATTCATGCGTGTCACCTATTTCAGTGATTTTTCTAAATTTACAGTGGAAATTGAGTTGCTGAATTCTTCACCTTGTTTGTGAATGACACTGGCCTCAACTCTGTACCATTAGTTTCGGGCCCTGGAATTGAGGGCAATGAGCAGTAATAATAGCTGACATTGCATTCCTTTCCTACAAGATTAAAGCAGCCAATTTAAGTATCGCAAAGACATGAAATTTTAGCTTCCAACTGCAAGCAATGCATTCACTCGCTCTCCATACATTGCCACTGTGAGTTCACCTGATATAACATTGCCCGACAGTTATCTTCCCCTGACGGGTTGATGCCCCACTCAAGCACTTCAGCATGTAAGCTCGGCTGGCACTTTCGTGCAGTACTGGAGTCAGGAGTTGCACTGTCCGAACAGCGACATCAGCTGGGCTTGTTTGTACATATTGGGCTGGATTCTCCGTTTCAGCGGCTAAGTGCCAGCGGAGCATGTGTGGTCTTTTACGACCAAAAAGTCATAGAGAGCCCCTCACCGGGACTGGTGAGGGTCCAGCACCGGTGCTGGGTGAAACTCTCGCCTCCCGCGTCGAAAACGGCCGGAGACTGGCTGGGTCCCGGGCCGCTTATGCGCACGGCTGGCGACTTGCTGTGGTCACGCCATACAACAGGGTGCCGGCCGTGCGTGGACCCAATTCCCCATCTGCGACCCCACAGGCCACCCCCTGGCTACCCTCACCAGTACCCCCAGCCCACGCAGAAGCCCCCCCCCCACCCAGAGGCATGGAACCCGGCCGAGTGTGACGACGCTGGACACAGTGCGCAGCCGCCACGCTGGGTTCCCGACCGCTGACACCACACGTGTCCCACACCGTAGGGAACTGAGCCCATCGGAGGAAGAGCATCGTAGGTGGGCTGGCCGGTGCGGTTGCAACGGTGCGTGGTGTGTGACGTGATGCCGCCAGTATGGAGGGGGCGGAGCATGGCTGACCGGCGTCAAACCGGCGCCAACCCCGATTTCGGCGTCGGAGCCCATTCTCCGCCCGATCACCGAATCACGATTTTGGCATCGGGCAACGGGGAATCCCGCCCGGTCTATCTGTACAATTCTAGTCAAGGAGCAGGATGCAGTCACTCTGTGTCCTGCCAACACTGCCCTCCAACTAACGCAACCAGACAGATAACTTACTCATTCACCTCATCGCTATTTGTGATGCCATTTCAATGTAGTAAATTGTATGTAATGAAACTTTTTGAGGTGTTGCTAGGAGACATGATAAAGCATTTTATAAATTCCACTCTTTCTCGTAACGCCCTGTAAAAATGGGAAAGGCATTGTCGAGAAAAGATTGTACCTTAATTTGCTTCCTGCAGAGTTGCTGTGTAATTTTGTGTGTTTATTCATCTGGCCTTTAAATGAAGTCTATGCTAAAACTGTGGTCCAAAAATGTAGCTTGTGCATTTTACTCACAGTAAATGGATCATAATAAAACACACCAAAATAGCTTAGAGCTACTTCAGAAGTACAAAAAGCTCTGCACTCCTTGAGTGCCTCTTTCCTTATAGGAGCTAATGGTATCCAAATAATTTCACTGCCTGGTCCATAAGATCTGTAAACACCGCTGTTGATCATTCCCAAACAGGGGTCAGGGATAGTGGAGTAGAAAGTAATTGAGTGGTTTGGATGATGAGCAAGCGAATATGTTGGGTTTTATTTGCTGGGTGGAGATTCGTGCAATGGCTTCTCCCTGTTCTTTAATAAGGCATTTATTTTCCACTAATGCTGAGGATAATTTCAAAGACTCCTGATGCTTAGGTTGTGTATAAATGATAAGTAGACAAATCATTCTGTCATGCAGACTGACTCACATCAACGAGGGACAGTGCGGAAGATTGAAGTAACGTCCAGGAGGATGAATCATGAGCACAACTATAGAATGTGCCGTCTGCGTTGTTGAGGCTTTCAGAGTGTCAGCGCTGCTCTCTGTTCCTCATTAGGATGAGATGAAATAGACTCTCTTGCTGTCTCTTTTTGTCAAACTGACTATAATTAAAGGCCCAGAATTTCTGGAGTGGGGCATCTCGCCTGCTCTATTCATTTCCCTCAATCTTCAGTTCAAAAAATGGTTGGGCTGCAATTGGCTGGAGGTGTGAGTTGATAACAACATGACGAGGGCAATGGGTGACCTGTGGCTGTGGTGAATGACTGGACAAATGAGATTTAAGGGTTGAGAAGGAAACAGGAGAATGATTTGAAAGGTATTAGTTGGAGTCAAATCAGGTCGAGTCATAGAGCTTTACAGAACAGAAAAAGGCTCTTCAGCCCATCGTGTCTGCCCTGACATCAACCACCTATCTATTATAAACCCATTTTCCAGCAAGTGGTCCGCAGTCTTGTATGCTGCAACATTTTATATGCTCAGCTAAATAGTTCTTAAGTGTTGTGAGGGTTCCCGCCTCTACCACCCTTTCAGGCAGTGAGTTCCTGATTCCTATCGCCCACTGAGTGAAAAGGTTTATCCTCAAATCCACTCTCTGCCCATTGCAAGAAATCTACGCTCCTGGTTATTGACCTCTCTACTCAGAGGAAATGTTTCTTCCCATTTACATTATCCATGTCCCTCAGAATTATGTACCTCAAACAGGACCCCCTCAGCCTTCCCGGCTCCAAGGATGAGAACCACATCCTAACCAGCCTCTCTTAATAGTTGAAACGCTCCAGCCCAGGTAACATTCTCATGAATCTTCACTGCACCCTCTCAATCACATCCTTCCTATAGTGTGGCGACCGGTACTGCACTCAGTACTCTAGCTGTGGCCGAACGAGCGTTTTATAAAGCTCCATCATAACCTCCCTGCTCTTATATTCTATGGCTCGGCTAATAAAGTCAAGTATTCCATATGCCTTCATAAAGAGAGGGAAAGAGAGATCAGGGATTAAACGAGAGATGGAAAGAATGAGACAGTGAGGAAACGTAAGTTATTACCTGCAGGAACAAGACTCCACAGTTTCAATTGTTCCTTTTCTGGGTGGGAGATGTTGAATGACCGTAACACCCATTATTAAAAGGGTGATAATGCTGTTCTGCACCAGTCATTACTTTCTGCAGTGAGTTTAATTGATAATTAATGTGCAAATGCAGCAATTTCTTGAATTTGACTGGGGGGGGTGTTAAGGATGAGCTGTGTTATCATGAGGCTAACAGCAGAGTGGCTCCGATTGTCCAGCAGACTGCTGATGGTTTGCAGTTCACCGGATATCTCTCGTTAGCCTCAAGTTATTCATACATCAATTGCAGTATGTGCCATTACACTCAGTCCTATTTTGGCAGCAAATTCTGGCCCAATAGCATTCATTGAACAATGTTTAGTATGATTTGTGTTTTACTTTTAACAAACCCAAGACAAAGTTCCCACCTTTGCATAATCTTACTGGATGTTTCTTTGTTAAAAGGTGGGGTTTTGTACCAGTACAATTCAGCACAAGCACTGTCAGAGCTGCGAAAAGGTGAAAGCAAGTTCGCTGTTAAATTTCGGACAATTTCTGGGAAATAAGGTGGATCCCTTTTTCCTGTGCTACCTCTCAATTTCCCGCTGTTGAACCTGCGATTTTTATTTTAATATTCATTCAGGCGTCTCTGGCAAGGCCAACATTTATTGCCCGTCCCGAGTTGCTGCTGAGCGGGAGGTGGTGAACCACCGATTGAGTGGTATCATAGGCCATTTCAGAGCCAACGACATTGGTGTGAGTCTGGAGTCACACTTAGGTCTAGCCAGCTGAGAATGACAGATTTCTTTCTCTGAAGGATATTTTTGAAGCGGATGGGACAGTCTGGTAATTTCATGATTAAGACTAACCCTTTTACTCCAGATTTATTAATTGAATTCTAATTCCTCCAGCTACCGTGGTGGGATTTGAACCTATGTCTCTGCAGCATTACTCCAAGTCTCTGGATTACAGGTCCATTAACATTATTACAACAATATTGCACCCCCCCTATAATGTATCATTAAGAGGAATATGCCACAAAATGAGTCAAAATTACTCTGCATAAGCAGCCTGACCATTTTATATGTTGGGATATGCAGCATAGAGCATTGTCTAATGATACAACAGCATAACATACGGATGTTATAAAAGTATCCTCTGGTGTTTTAAGGGAGTATTGATGTATATTTCACAAGGGCTTCTTCAAAGATGGACTAAATAAACATTTGTTAGGATCAGGCTAGATATACCTCCTCAGGTGCGTTTATTAGAGAGCATGGCAACATACTTTCTTTCTTCTTTCTTCTTTATTCTTCCATGGGATGTGGGCATCACTGGCAAGGCCAGTATTTATATTGCCCATCACGAATTGCCCTTGAACTGAGTGACTTGCTGGGCCATTTCAGAGGGCAGGTAAGGGTCAACCACATTGTGGTGGTTCTGGAGTGACGTGTCAGCCAAACCAGGTAAGGATGGCAGATGTTCCTCCTGTTAAGGACAGGAAAGGGATTCATTTAAACAGCCTTGATTCCTCCTCTCTCCAGCCAGCTGTAAATAGAAAAGTGCTTTTGATTTTTGATTTCCCCCTTTAAAAGTGGTGGCACATTTCCCCCAATCCTTAAATTTGGAGTGTTCACTCCTCCAAGAATATCTCGCACAGCAAACTTGAGATAAGATAAAACAAAAGAGTTGGTTTATTTCACATACCACACGATGTGAGGAGGGGGTTTCTTAACTTTAACTCCTTTTGTACTCATGCAATAAAAGAGGGATGATGGGAAAGAAAATGGTGCAGGTCCAGATTACAAGCTATGATTTTATGTGAGTCCAGAGTGCAGAATCAAAGATCTACTGGAGCGTTTCTTGAGAGAGTAGGTTGGTTGACGGTCGCAGGGTGATCTGTCTTTCCAGAAGGAGGATTTCCATGAGGGTAGAAGGCAGGTAAAGTTGAATTAGTCTTGAAGGCACCGGCTTCAATGCTCCAGTGGAGATGATGTCCAGGAAATTGAATCTGGATAGATCTCTTTCTGTTGTTACCTGTTTGATGGTAAGGTGGTAGACACACACAGGCTGTTAACTGGAGTCCTATTCTCTTTGGAAGTCAAACAGTGACTGAAGATAAGATCGAACAGCTTATTAATTAAAGGAATTCAGAGAGTTCAAGTCTCCAACATATGACAGTGTAGTTTTAGGTTGATTAACGAGGCCCTTGTTTGAAACCCATTGTGTTTAGGAGCAGGTAACAGTTGAACTATTAACAACATATTGGATATTAGGAGTCACAAACAGCTGCCATCGGCCTTGGAAACACACACCCATTTAATATCACAGGTAAATGATTGGGAGGTGATATTTCTCTCTTCTACCTGATCTGTTAAGTTTAAAGATCAGTAGTAAAATTTGAGCAACTTGAAAATCTAATTAAATAAAACAGGGATTCAGGGACAGGTAGCTACAGCACATGGGAGCAGCTTGACCTCTTTGTAGTCCATCGCGACCACATCTGTAACAAGTGAGTGTTGCTTGAGGAGCTTTGGGCAGAGCTAATGAGCTGGAGTGTGCGCTTCAGACATTGTGACGCAGTGGCACAGTGGTTAGAACTGTTGCTTCGCAGCGGCAAGGGCACGGGTTCGATTCCCGGCTTGGGTCACTGTCTGCGCAGTCTACACATTCTCCCTGTGTCTGCATGAGTTTCCTCCAGGTGCTCCAGTTTCCTCCCGCAAGTCCTGAAAGATGTACTTGTGAGGTGAATTGGACAATCTGAATTCTCCCTCAGCGTACCCGAACAGGCGCCGGAGTGTGGTGACCAGGGGATTTTCACAGTAGCTTCATTGCAGTGTTAATGTAAGCCTACTTGTGACACTAATAAGATCATTAATATTATTATTATTACATCAGGGTGGGGCAGAGTTAGCTGGACCCTATCTTTCAGGAGGAAGTCACACCCTTTAGATTGGCTACCTTGAATTTGGTCAGTGGTCAGTGACTACAAGTGAGGCAGGTAGAGGGACCTCAGAGGCTGCATTGCAGGAACTTCAACCCTTGCACTGGTCAAACAGGTTCAAGATTCTTGCTCCCCGCGTGGACGAGAGAGGACATTGTAGGGAGGATGAGGAAACTAACTGTGTCACCATTCAAGCTGGGGGAGAAAAGAGAAATGTAGGGAGAAAGAACGTGTTTCCATTCGATCAAGATGTCAAGTGACCATTTGCAGTTCAATACAGCCCACTTATGTCAAGTGAAGCCTCTTAAAATTGACCCTTCTGTCTCTGTTTTTTAAAATCACCTCATTCTTGTTGAAAATTCATTTTTTAAACATTTGAGGCATTCAATATTTAATGCAGCATTTCTTTTGCCGCGTGTCAATTCCCTTCAGATTATATGCACCGTATATTGTCACAACCAGCCTTGTGTTGTTGCCAACTTATACTGGCAAACGGCGACTTAATGCCAATGAGTCTTAGCTAATAAACATGATTACAATTGGAAATCCTTCATGAAGGATGATTAAGAGTGCCAACTGAGATAATGCCACAGAATAACATCATTACTACACTGAGCAGTTAACATGTTTAATTTTGATGTGCAAAATTGCCATGATAAATAAGTGTGGCTGCCAGAATGGATCAAATGAATTCTCCAGAGATGAACATAATACCACTCAGAATGGTAGCTTTCAGCCTCAGCAAAGATGATTTATCAAAGAAGATTCAACATTTCAGCTAAAATCAGTAAAATATTTTGAGCCTTCCATCAAGTGGTATGGATTTTTGGTTGTTGGAAAAATGGGCCACTGTGAAAAGTGCTGTACTCTAAGCTGTAGATACCTCAGCGTATTTTGAGGAAATATTGCACGTTATGGGATGCAACCTTATTGACAGAAAGTGTCATCAAATCCTGTCATATAGTACTCAGATGTATTTTAAAATTTCACATTGAATTAATAATTGATAAATTAATTAATTGCGCTGCTGCATTACATTCTGGCCAATGCCAGGCCTTTCCAATGTCCAAGACGTTGACGGTGAAAATCGTTCCCTCTGAGGTCTGTCAGTCAATCATTGTCAGCTGTGGCATTTGGAGTTTTGTTGGGACTTTGTCAGGGATTGCCGATGAATGGCTGGACTCAGGGGTGGGGAAGTCACAGGCAAGGACAGCGTTTGCAAGGCAGCCTTCAAGAAGCATGGGAGAACAATGTGAGTCCCATTTCATCCCTGAGCTACCACTAAATTCCAGTGACCTCAGGGATAATTGGTGCTAATCAGCTCATTAATGGGGAAAAGCTTACTCAATAAAAAGGAAAGAAACTGGACGTGCCACCTGGCATTGACCTCGGCACTGGGAACAACAGAGGCAAACCCGGCCCTGTTGACATTGCAAAGTCCTCCTTACTAACATCTGGGAGCTTGTGCCAAAACTGGGAGAGCTGTCTCACAGACTAGCAAAGAAACAGCTTGACAGAGTCATTTTGTAGACACGAGTGTGCTTCTATTTCTTCTCGCCATTCTATTTTAAGTCAACATGAGATAAAATCTTGGACTTTTGTGTCTTTTCCAGTACTTGACCTTCTTGATTTTGGTCTCTAATCCAGATCAAGTCACCTGGTTGGAGCTGGTTAATCATGCACTCTATTCCAATGATTGTAGGTTCTGGTTTGATTTGCACAAAACTCAACCGTTTAACTCACAGGGCTAAATCGCTGGCTTTTAAAGCAGACCAAGGCAGGCCAACAGCACGGTTCGATTCCCGTACCAGCCTCCCCGGACAGGCGCTGGAATGTGGCGACTAGGGGCTTTTCACAGTAACTTAATTGAAGCCTACTCGTGACAATAAGCGATTTTCATTTTCATTTACATCTGTGGCTGGATTCTCCGTTCCTGCGACTAAGTGTTGACGCCTTTGTGGATGTCTGCACTGTAAATTCTATGATTCTATGACTTCCACAATAGCAAAATTGGGACTGCACCTGGACCGATTCAGCGACTGTTCAGGGGCTAGCACCAGCGCCACATGGAACACAATCAATTCCAATGAGAAATGGTGCGGGATTCGCCGGGTTCGCAATTGACACACTTCATTCCCCACACATACCATCCCAGCCAACAAGTGGGCCTTGGGCGGTGGGTGGTGGGCGGTTGGTGGTGGGCAGTGGGTGGTGGGAGGTGGGCGGTTGGCCTTGGGCGGTGGGTGGTGGGCATTCCTGTGGTGGGCGGGATCAGAAAGTCTGACTCTAATTTTCTGGGACACATTAGTCATCCAGCAGGCATCAGGGCCCGTCCACTCTTCAGTAACACCGAGCTTGAGGCCCTCCTGGACACTGTGGAGGAGAGACAGGCCAACTTGCATCATGGCCGGCGAAGGAGGCTGCCAGCTGTTGCTGTCCGCCGTGCCTGGGCTCAGGTGGCAGAGACGGTGAGCGCCACGAGTAATACCATCAGGACCAGCCAGCAGTGCAGGAAGAAACTGAACGACCTCCCAGGGTAGCCAGGATGAGTAGGCAGCAACGTGCCCCTGGCACCAACCCCTGTCCCACACACCCATAACACCCCTGCCCACCTTGAGGGTGGCCAAACCTTCATCACATGCCGGCACCCATACCGGCCACCAGCTACCCACCCTCCTGGGCAGCATGCATCGGACTGTCTAATATTGTGCATTTTCTGTCCTCCCAGGAGAAGGCTACCCAAAGCCGCCGGGAGTGGGAGAAAACTGGAGATGAACGGCCGGATCTGCGACCCCCTCACCACGGCAGAGCAATCGGCCCTAGGCATGGTTACATCAGTCCTTTAGGGAACAGCCCTGATGCCTGCTGGATGACTAATGTGTCCCAGAAAATTAGGGTCAGGCTTTCTGGTCCCGCCCACCACAGGAATGCCAACCGCCCACCACCCACCGCCCAAGGCCCACCGCCCACCTACCACCACCCACTGCCCACCACCCACCGCCCAAGGCCCACCGCCCACCGCCCACCGCCCACCTCCCACCACCCACTGCCCACCACCCACCGCCCAAGGCCCACCGCCCACCGCCCACTGCCCACCTCCCACCGCCCACTGCCCACCTCCCACCACCCTCTGCCCACCACCCACCGCCCACCACCCACCGCCCACCTCACCCACCCTCTGCCCACCACCCACCACCCACTGCCCACCCCCCACCACCCACTGCCCACCACCCACCGCCCACCACCCACCGCCCAAGGCCCACCACCCACTGCCCACCTCCCACCACCCACCACCCACTGCCCACCACCCACTGCCCACCACCCACCGCCCACCTCACCCACCCTCTGCCCACCACCCACCGCCCACCCCCCCCCCCCCACCTCACCCACCCTCTGCCCACCACCCACCGCCCACCACCCACCGCCCACCCCCCCCACCCACTGCCCACCCCCCACCACCCACTGCCCACCTCCCACCACCCACTGCCCACCACCCACTGCCCACCACCCACCGCCCACCTCCCACCACCCACTGCCCACCCCCCACCACCCACTGCCCACCTCCCACCACCCACCACCCACTGCCCACCACCCACCGCCCAAGGCCCACCGCCCACCGCCCACTGCCCACCTCCCACCGCCCACTGCCCACCTCCCACCACCCTCTGCCCACCACCCACCGCCCACCACCCACCGCCCACCTCACCCACCCTCTGCCCACCACCCACCGCCCACTGCCCACCCCCCACCACCCACTGCCCACCACCCACCGCCCACCACCCACCGCCCAAGGCCCACCACCCACTGCCCACCTCCCACCACCCACCACCCACTGCCCACCACCCACTGCCCACCACCCACCGCCCACCTCACCCACCCTCTGCCCACCACCCACCGCCCACCACCCACCGCCCACCTCACCCACCCTCTGCCCACCACCCACCGTCCACCACCCACCGCCCACCTCACCCACCCACTGCCCACCCCCCACCACCCACTGCCCACCTCCCACCACCCACCACCCACTGCCCACCACCCACTGCCCACCACCCACCGCCCACCTCCCACCACCCACTGCCCACCCCCCACCACCCACTGCCCACCTCCCACCACCCACCACCCACTGCCCACCACCCACTGCCCACCACCCACCGCCCACCTCACACCACCCACCACCCACTGCCCACCACCCACTGCCCACTGCCCACCACCCACCGCCCACCACCCACTGCCCACCGCCCACTGCCCACCACCCAAGGCCCACTTCCCACCACCCACTGCCCACCACCCACTGCCCACCACCCACCGCCCACCTCCCACCACCCACCACCCACTGCCCACCACCCACTGCCCACTGCCCACCACCCACTGCCCACTGCCCACCACCCACCACCCTCTGCCCACCACCCACCACCAACTGCCCACCACCCAAGGCCCACTTCCCACCACCCACTGCCCACCACCCACCGCCCACCACCCACTGCCCACCACCCACCACCAACTGCCCACCACCCAAGGCCCACTTCCCACCACCCACTGCCCACCACCCACCGCCCACCACCCACCGCCCACCACCCACTGCCCACCTCCCACCGCCCACCACCCACCACCCACTGCCCACCGCCCACCACCCACTGCCCACCGCCCAAGGCCCACTGCCCACCGCCCACCACCCACTGCCCACCGCCCACTGCCCACCACCCACCACCCACCGCCCACCTCCCACCACCCACCACCCACCACCCACTGCCCACCACCCACTGCCCACCACCCAAGGCCCACTTCCCACCACCCACCGCCCACCTCCCACCACCCACCACCCACTGCCCACCACCCACTGCCCACTGCCCACCACCCACCGCCCACCGCCCACCTCCCACCACCCACTGCCCACCGCCCACCACCCACTGCCCACCACCCACCACCCACTGCCCACCGCCCACCACCCACTGCCCACCACCCAAGGCCCACTGCCCACCACCCACCGCCCACCACCCACCACCCACTGCCCACCGCCCACCACCCACTGCCCACCACCCAAGGCCCACTTCCCACCACCCACAGCCCACCTCCCACCACCCACCTCCCACCACCCACTGCCCACCACCCACTGCCCACCACCCACTGCCCACCACCCACCGCCCACCACCCACCTCCCACCACCCACTGCCCACCACCCACCGCCCAAGGCCCACCGCCCACCTCCCACCACCCACCGCCCACCGCCCACCGCCCAAGGCCCACCACCCACCTCCCACCGCCCACCTCCCACCACCCACTGCCCACCACCCACCGCCCACCGCCCAAGGCCCACCACCCACCTCCCACCACCCACTGCCCATCTCCCACTGCCCACCACCCACTGCCCACCTCCCACCGCCCACCCCCCACCGCCCAAGGCCCACCACCCACCTCCCACCACCCACTACCCACCTCCCACCGCCCACCACCCACTGCCCACTGCCCACCACCCACTACCCACTACCCACCACCCACTGCCCACCACCCACTGCCCACCACCCACTGCCCACCACCCACCGCCCACCTCCCACCGCCCACCTCCCACCGCCCACCACCCACTGCCCACTGCCCACCACCCACTGCCCACCACCCACTACCCACTACCCACCACCCACTGCCCACCACCCACCACCCACTGCCCACCTCCCACCGCCCACCGCCCACGGGCAGGGCAGAGAATGTGACGGACGGGAATTTCCAGTCTCAGTGTGGGCATGACCGGAATATTCCGTCCGTAATGTTTGCCTGTGAGAACTCACACTTTGTCTTGAGAGTTAGCTCTGCTTCTTCCAAGGTTTTGTCACGTATCTCACTCCTTTCATCATGTTTTCTGCTGTTAGCATCAGTCACCATCGTTATGGGTCTTAGAGGGATTTGTTCATGATCTGGACTTACTGATAATCCTGGAATCAAGGCTGTAGCTAAACTTTACCTTTTATTAAATATTATACTAATTACGTTCAATACAGGCTGAGCACAAGGCTGTACTTAGAATTATCTGTCTCTGTGCTCTGTTGTCGTACGACCTTCCATCATTGATGATGTAGACTCTGGCCAGGAGGGACCCGTCATGGGATATTCAGCACTCCAGCCAAAAGTCCATTAACTTTCCGTGGGACTGGATGATTCTGGTAGTGGGCAGGGCTGGAAAATCCCAGACTATATATTTAAATATGTGACATTGACCCAATATACTACACAGTTGCCATATTCCTTGCACGTGATTCAATGCTGCTTGGTAACTCTGTTTCTCCCTCCACAGACACTGCCTGAGCTGCTGAGTATTTCCAGCATTTTCTGTTTTTACTGCTGTCTTTCCTGGGCTCATTCCTGTGTACGCTGTGAATTCTGGCACATATATCTCATAGAATCATAGAGTTTACAGTGCTGAAGGAGGCCATTTGGCCCATCGAGTCTGCACAGCCCTTGGAAAGAGCACCCCACCCAAGCCCACACCTCTGCCCTGTCGCCTTAACCCAGTAACCCCACCCCACCTTTTTGGACACTAAGGGGCAATTTAGCATGGCCGATCCGCCTAACCCGCACATCTTTGGAATGTGGGGGGAAACCAGAGCACCCGGAGGAAACCCACGCAGACACGGGGAGAACGTGCAGACTCCGGCACAGACAGTGACCCAGCGGGGAATCGAACCTGGGACCCTGGAGCTGTGAAGCAACTGTGCTAACCACTGTGCTACCGTGCTGCCCCTGATTCTGCGTTACATACTGCTTGGACTTTCAAAAGGCATTCCATACAGTGCCACACAACAGACTTGTGAGAAAAGGTATAGCTCATGCAATAAAAAGGACAGCAGCAGTATGGATACAAAATTGGCTGAATAAGAAGAAGCAGATAATCGTCCATGGATATTTTTTGAGCTGGAGAAAGATTTACAATGCTGTTCCCCAGGGGTCGGTATTGGAGCCCTTTCATTACCTGATGTATGTTAACAATCTAGGTCATGGTGTATAGGGGACAGTTTCAAAGTTTGCGGATTATACAAAACTTGGAAGCATCATAAGAGGACAGTGCAAAACCTCAAAAAGACATAGACAAGTTGGTGGAGTGGGTAGGTAGGTAGCCGATGAAGTTCAATGCGGAGAAGTGTGATCAAAACAGTTAATGAAATGTTGGCATTTATCTCAAGTCCTTGGGGGTGGAGTGTTGGAATACTAAGCTGTGGAAGTTACAGTACAGTTATATAAAGCACTGGTTAGACACTATTTAGAGTATTGCATTCAGCTTTATCCATCAGATCAGGAGTGATCTTGGAGTAGGTGCAGTGTAAGTTCACCAGAGTGACATTAAGTGTAAAATTGCTAGAATATGCAGAGAGGTCTGCATAAAAATCTGTGCTTCTGTTCCATTCAAAATAGATGATTAATGGCTGGTTTGTTGAGGTGTTAAAACAATGCAAACATTTGATGGAGTCGATAGAAGAGGTCGGGGAATCCAGAATAAGCAGTCATACCCTTAATTTAGAGCTAAGAGTATTCAGGGTTGACATTAGGAAGCATTTCTTCACAAAAATAGCGGTGGAAATCTCACTCCCCTCCTTGAAAAAAACAGTTGTGGGAACTTGAAAATGTTAAAGCTGGGATTGGTAGATTTTGGCTCGATAAAACTATTAAGGGTTACAGAACCCGGGTGGGTAGATGGAGTTGAGATACAGATCAGTCAGCATTCAGCTGAATGGCGTGAGAAGCTAGTGGGGCTGAATGGCCTACTCCTGTTACTATTGGCGAGATTTTAGGGTGGCAGGTGGCGCAGTGGTTACCACTGGGACTACAACGTTGAGGACCTGGGTTCGAATCCCGGCACTGGGTCAAGGTCCGTGTGGAGTTTCACATTTTCCCCATGTCTGTGTGGGTTTCACCCCCACAACCCAAAAGATGTGTAAGTTAGATGGATTCGCCACGCTAAATTGCCCCTTAATTGGAAAAAAAAATAGTTGGGTACCCTAAATTTAAAAAAAACTATTGGTGAGATTTTCCAGACCTTCCCATTGGTAGCATTGTCCAGTCTCTCCAAAAATCCATGGGCTGTGACTGGGCCATCAAATTTCCCGTAGCGAGTGCCCCCATGATGGGGGTCAGGAAATCCTGGCCAGGTTCATGTACAACAGGCCTACTTTAGCTCTCTGTTCTCCTCGCATGTTCAATTTGGGGCAGTCCTTGTCCCCACAGATTTGCCGAGAATATGAAATTCTTTGGCCTGAAACATTGGGGGAGGCTTTCCCATTTTGGGATTAAGCCCCCTGGTGGGAGCGGGAATGTGGGGTGTTTGCTGGTGTGGAGGCCAGTGGGAAGAATCTCCAAGCTTTCCAGCGGCGAGCTCATTAATTATACACCTGGATGTTTTGTGCCGTATTCTGTTCTAGGGAGGCAAAATGGAGCCCTGTCTGCTCCAGGTGCCTTTTGAAAGGGTGGCCAACATAGAACCATAGAATATCTACAGTGCAGAAGGAGATAATTTGGCCCATTGAGTCTGCACAGACCCTCTGAAAGAGCAGCCGTGCCCCCACCCTATCCTCATGACCCGGTAACCCCAACTAACATATCGGACACGAAGGGCAATTTAGCATGGCTAATCCACCTTTCACATCTTTGGACTGTGGGAGGGAACTAGAGCACCCAGAGGAAACCGACGCAGACAGGGGGATAACGTGCAGACTCTGCACAGTCACCCAAGATCTGAATTGAACCCCGGTCCCTGGCGCTGTGAGGCAGCCATGCTAACCACTGCACCACCACGCCACCCATCACATCACTGATCCACTATGGAAGGAAGAAGGTGGACATCTTGAAAATGGAGATCGATCTCCTGAAACACCCTAAGGCTGGAAGATGGATTCTCTGGAGGATTCACATGCAGATGCTCCCCCGACCCAGG
This sequence comes from Scyliorhinus canicula, assembly GCF_902713615.1. NCBI lineage: Eukaryota > Metazoa > Chordata > Chondrichthyes > Carcharhiniformes > Scyliorhinidae > Scyliorhinus > Scyliorhinus canicula. The sequence goes on from NC_052162.1 coordinate 12,893,037, forward strand.
GCTCAGGGTTGCTAGCGGCCTCCATCCCGAACACCAGAGGCAGCCCCATTGTTCAGCTGAGTCCTGACATCTGCTTGCAACATTGTTCCAAAAATGCTTCAGGCTGGCGTGTTTCTCTGCCAGTCTTACAGAGGAAACAATGACATGGTGGGGAGGAGATGGGGGGATGGGGGGGGCATAGCCCTTCAAATGCAGCCCAATAACTGGATGCAAATTAGATTACGCCTGCGTCTGCGCGGGTTTTGTGTCCCGCCATGGTGTGTAGCAGCGAAAGGTCCCGCTGTGAATTCACACTGGCGTGAAACCCATTCCTGGCTCTCCCCTCACGTTCTTCACTCATGCACACGGTCAAACCTGCCATCCACCCATTGTTGACGCAGACAAAATAAAGTCAGGATCCACATGGTTGCACGAAGGAGGAAATGTGAATAAGAAGAACGATTGAGCAATGATTAATATCCCAGCTTTCCTTTGACATCTATGGAAATAGTCCCACCAACATTAAGTTAGCACAACCTCTGTGACTGGGGTGCGAATGGTTCACAGAGAGATCAAAGTTCTTGCCAATAACACCGTAAACTGTCTCAACATAGTGGAGTTTGCGGGCTTCAGGCACCTATTATAAATGTGGCCCAACAGGTACTGTAATCCCAGATGCCTTGATTTTCAGCGCATGGTTAATAGGTTATTGATTAGTATGGCATTTATGACTGAAGATGATTCATAGGCTCAAAGACCAACTGTGGTGATGTGTTCCCCCCCTCCTTCCCTCCACCGCTCACCCTTGCAAATATGCTTCCGGTCACAAAATATTATATTAGCTAAAAATCCTTTCGCATTGCATCTGCTTAACGACGTTACTGGCCATTAGTGATGAATTACAGCTAGTTTTGCGCTGTGGGCTAATGCTGACTGGGAGCTGAATTGACACTACGCGAACACATCTCACGGTTGATCCTTCGCATACATCAAAGGCGGAAGATGTCATGAATCCTAACTGGGCTGGTTTGAAATGTATACTCTGAAGCTGATCGGAAAATTGTGCATCACACTCCTGCCGATTTACATAGATTCTTACATTGCTTGCAAGTTGTTTCCTCAATTTTAAAGTTTTCCTCATGGTGGTAATGTATTACTGTCTGCCCATTATTGACTTACAAAATATATAATGGTGCAGTTAATTTGCCATCCTGTATCTTGCAGTTATGGGAGCAGCCTGTAGTACGACAAGAGTGAACTTTCAGCCAATTTTACAGCGCCTAATTATAATCTGTAAAATATCTTTGAGATTGAACAGAAAATGTAATAGCATGTGATTACAGGTATTCCATCTCATTATATTTTCAATAGGTGAATGCTTTTTGGAAAAGCACGTTTTATATACTGATGCATTGTAAATTAACAAAAGCAGTGAATGAACTAGCTGCCAACAGCAGAACAAGAGAAGGCCATTCAGCCCCGCCAGCCTGTTCCACACCATTTAGTTCAATCATAGCTAGGCCATAATTCCCTGGCTGTTCACTGGTGGCTGAATTTGCAGTTCCCGCTGGCAGCACCCCCCCTCCCCACAGGTTTCCCAGAGGTGTGGGGTTGCTTCAATGGGAAATCACATTGACGTTAACGGGAGCAGAGAAAACACTGGCAGCCGGGAAGCTGGAGAATCCTGCCCCATTCTTTATCTTGTACGGGATTCTCCGACCCCCCGCTGGGTCGGAGAATCGCCAGGGGCTGGCATGAATCCCGCCCCCGCCGTCAACCGAAGTCTCCGGCACCAGAGATTTGGCGGGGGCGGGAATCGCGCCGCCTGTCGGCGCCCCCCCCCCCCCCTTCCCCCCCCCGGTGATTCTCTGGCCCGCGATGGGCCGAAGTCCCGCCTGGTCCTACCTTACCGGCAGGACCAGGCGGCGCGGGTGGGCTCCTGGGTCTGGGGGGGGAGCGGGGCGATCTGGCCCCGGGGGGTGCCCCCACATGGCCTGGCCCGCGATCGGGACCCACCGATCAGCAGGCGGGCCTGTGCCGTGGGGGCACTCTTTTCCTTCCGCGTTCGCCATAGTCTTCGCGATGGCAGACATGGAAGTGACCCCCTCCCCTGCGCATGCGCGGAGACTTCCGCACCTTTGGGGTGGCCCGACGCCGGAGTGGTTCACACCACTCCATTCCGCTGGGACCCCCCGCCCCACCGGGTAGGGGAGAATCCCGCCTCATGACTCCATCTACTTGCCTCGGTTCCGCAACCCTTCTTACACTTGCCTGACAAGGGACAACAAAGCCTCCAGGGTGACCAAAGCACCAGGCCATTCATTTTATTGACACAACTAATATTTTTTAAATAACATTTATAATGGTCTCATATGGAGACCTAAGAACTGGCAGCCTTCCAGTTCATCATTGATCTGTGACTGTACAAATCACCCAAAAATGCTTATGTAATACCAACAAAAATCATTGCTTCACTGACATCTTAAAAGATATGTTCTGTTTAGCATAATTTTATGATCAAACAGCTATATATTTTTTTAATTTTTGCAGATTTCATGATTAAAATGCGTGTCGGTTTCATTTCTTATCAGCGTGCAATTGTTGATTACATTTTGCGCAGGCTGCGTTTTCAAAACTTTGGAATTTAATTTACAATTTTGAATTTAATTCGGGGAGCTTGGTGTGAAAGGTAGTTTGAAATGCCCCAGCAAGAGATCACTTTATGAAATGGTTTACAAGAATCCCATTGTTTATCATGGGAACAGGTTGTCATGCATATTAATGAGACCCAGGTGTTGATAGCATGCTGCGTCTATTTTTGGCAGCAGGTTTCAGCCATCTAACACTCCTTGTGCAACTGTTTGTGAGAAGAATTACTGGGACACGGGTCTGGATCTTTAAAGGATAATGTCAAAAGGCACAGGATCATATTTGATCCCATTACTGTCTAGTTTGCAAACCTACCACACATTCTCAATCTCACTTTGTGCACAAAAAAATCAATCCGAAATTGTCATCAACTACTCAGGTTAGAATAGAATTCCCACGGTGCCAAAGGATGCCATTTGACCCATCGAGTCTGCATCAACCCTCCGAGAGAGCACCCAACCTAGGACCACTCCCCCACCCTTTCCCCGTGACACCACCTAACCTATACATCTTTGGACACTGAGGGGCAATTTGGCATGATCAACCCACCTAACCTGCACACCTTTGGACTGTGGGAGGAAATTGGAGCACCCAGAGGAAACCCACACAGGCACGGGAGAATGTGCACACATAGACAGTTACCCAAGACCGGAATCGGGACCTGGTCCCCGAGGCAGCAGTGCTAACCACTGTGCCACCGTACCGCCCTTAATAAGAATAAACCTAAATACTAAAATTTGCCCTTGCATATTTACTTATACATATCCTTTTCTTCTGAGTGATCAAAGGCTGCTTAGTAATTGAGCTAGCGATGGTCAACGGCAGTGTAAACGTGCCTTCTCCAGCATGATGGACTGAATGACCCCCTTCTGTGCCATACGGTTCAGTCGAATGTTAAGCAATATCTTTATGTCACACAAATAATAATTAAGGAAGTGAAAATAACTAATTGAAGAAAAGCAAATTACTGCGGATGCTGGAACCTGAAACGAAAGGGAAAATGCTTGAAAATCTCAGCAAGTGTGGCAGCATCTGTAGGGAGAGAAAAGAGCTCACGTTTCGAGTCCCGATGACCCTTTGTCAAAATAACTAATTAAGTGGACTCCTCAGATCCATAGTTGACAAATTTTCATAAGCAACTGATTTATTTTTTGAAAATCAAGCACAATCTATTGTATTGCATTGTCGAATGGACGTCGATAGATGGGTCAAGCCAAGGAAGCAGCAGCGAATATTAAAAATAAATCTCAGTCCAGGCAGGATTAGTTTTGGCATCCATAATCCAGCCCCTTCTTTCTGGTAGCAGAAGAAGAGGAACACTGAAACAACGCTTCCCTCCCTTTCACTTGGCAATAAAGTAGTTTAATCAAACTTTTTTTTGCATGCAATACTTATATAATTTAAACTAACAAAGTCCACCAGGTGCTCTTTTAATTTTTAGTAAAAGGGAATCACAGTATCGCAGAATTATTATGGCCAGCTTGACAAAGGGTCACCTGGATTTAAAACGTTAGCTCCTTTCTCTCCCTACAGATGCTGCCAGACCTGCTGAGATTTTCCAGCATTTTCTCTTTGGTTTCTCCTCCCTTTTATACAGTATGCTCCTATTAATAAAGCCCAGAACTCATGGGACTTTATTAATTGCTCTCTCCACCTGTCCTGTCACTTTTAATGACTTATGCACATATAAACCCAGGTTCCCCCAGAAATATTGGGATGAACCTCATCGGATAGAACAAGCTGCTTACCACACATTTTTAAGAATTTGTGGATTTCACATTAATTGTTCATTAAACCCATACAAAAAATTAAGTTAGTAAGTAACAGTATAAATCCACATTTAACATTGTGATAATTGTGATTACTGATAATTAATCTTTTGGCTCAGAAAGTGAACAATTTAAGTTGTGGAGATACATTCATTCCTTCAAGTGATGAATTGTTGAAGATTTTACCAACATAATTTAAAATGTTTTTCTTTCTTTTCCTTTCTCTTTTATCTCTCTATTAATCCAACCTTTCCTTCATAGAATCAAATAATCCCCACGGTGTCAGGAGAGGCCATTTGGCCCATTGCGTCTGCACTGACCCTTCAACAGCCAACCCCACCTCGACCCAATCCCCCACCCTATCCCCGTAATCCCGCCCAACCTTTGGAGATTTGTGAAGTATTATGTAGATCAATGTGCAAAATGTGGAAGGAATGCTGCTGTAAGCAGTTACAAGGAAAAACAAATGTAACAAATTAACAGATTGAACCAATCACTAACCCTGAAAGGCATTGTAACAAAGAACAAATTTAAAGAAACCTAGACGAATTAAATTAGGGTCTCATTTTGGAGGCAATGATGCACACCGCCCCCCACAGAGCCCATCGGCTGGGGGAGGAGTCTCTTTTTAAAGGTGTTCTAAGTACTTAATCAAACAATACCCTGCATTTGTATGTTGTTTTAACCAACATGCCATTAACCATCAGCTCGTACTTCCTTGAGGCAAGTTACACATTTTGTGCATTGATCTATATAATGCCTCACAAAACTCCAAACAATCTCAGATTTGAAATTTCCACATGACCTAGGGTGGGATATTCTGACCCTTCCCACCGGTAGGATTGTCCGGTCCTGTCGAAGGTGACAGCCACCTACCCCCCCCCCCCCCCCCCCCGACCTCCCCCCCCACCCCACCCCCGACCTCTTCCTCCCCACCCGCTCCCCCCATGGTGGGTTCCCTGGCAGTGGGATGGGAATCATGGAAAATACTGTAGACATCAGCGGGGCAGGAAGATCCCATCAACAACCAATGGCAAACTGCTTCTACCATCAGAAAACCTGCCACAGAGGCAGGGTGGGGGTTGGGGGGGGGGAGGGGGGGGGGGGGGTGCGCGCGCAGAAAATCATGCCCCTCGTAGCCTTTTGGGAGACTTACAAGTTTCCTTTCGTGTGAAGAACTATTTCCTGATATCACTCTTGAAGAACCTAAATGTAAAGTTATTCTCTTTTGTTCTGCAATCGGGGGGAAAGTGGGATTAGGCTATTGGGTTGGATGACCAGCCATGATCATAATGAATAATGCAGGCCCGAAGGGCCGAATAGCCTCCTGCTATGTTTCGAATTCTCATCAGAGGAAATAGTTTCTCCATATCTACCTCATGAAATCCTTTCATCAAACATTTATTTCCAATGGCCCACAATCTATTGGTGTACAATCAGAAGCAGAAGGTTCACGTTAGGACAATGCAAAATACAAATATCACAATGCTTACCTCTGAGGAGATGACAAACAGATGTCAATTGGACATAAAACCAAATGAATTTGTAGAGTGTGTATTTAGATAAAGAGGAATACTTGTGAGGTTGGGGATTATAAATTCTTTGCTACTCTGTGTTCAAATACCAGCTGCATTCCGTGCTGCATTTATTATTTCAAGTGGAAAAGAAAAACCCTGGACTTTCGATAGCTTTCTTAAATTATTCAACATTTAAGGAATTTTTCCATCCATGCTCCAACACTTGCTGGTGAAGTTCAAAGAAATCTACTCCTGGGATGATACAAAGAATTCTTGATGTATTGGAAGGCTTCCAATTTTATTTTAAAACATTTTTCTGAATGCAGTGCTCCACTGCTACAAAGGCTTGTGCGCAGCTTGAGAATATTGCTTTCTTATGATGAATGGAAAACTTCTATCGTGAGGTCTTCAAGGTGATTTAAGCTGTCAAACCAGACACTATTGCTAATTCCTTTTGCACTTAGGTTCTGATATATACTATGGTTGGATTTCCAAGTGGAGTAGAACTAGGGGGGGAACAATTCTGGTCCCAGTATCCCCAAACGCTGCGGAGTTTCAACACCACAGTGTAGGCCTTTTTGTTAACATGTCGTCTGTCCAGAAAGCACCCTGATTGGCAGGTTTTGATCCTTGGCAACGGAGAAAGCTTCAAAAGGGGACACGGGGCCCGCGGCAGGTGTGTTTCTTGCTGTTTAGGCTTGAGGTTGCCATGAGGACTTGGGTTCCTTGGCATCATTCTTGGAATCTACAATTCTATGATTTTGCTATGCTCACATAGCTCACACCTGAAAATGATCATTGTCCAGCTCTGATTAGCTTTTGCGGCTGTGGGTAATCACATATTTGTTGTCCCTCAACAATGCAGTAAGAAGTCTTACAACACCAGGTTAAAGCCCAACAGGTTTGTTTCAAACACGAGCTTTCGGAGCGCTGCTCCTTCCTCAGGTGGACTCAGGGGCTCAGCAATGCAGTAGTGGAATCTGCAATGAAAATTGAAGGCTCGCAGCAAAGTAGTCAACTTTGTTTCAATAACTGCTTGTATCAATATTTTACTGAACTCCAGTCCTTTCAGGTTAGAAAACCTGAACTAACCTCAGCAATAAATCCTTAGTCACAGTGGGCAGAAGCTTCTGGCCCCACCAAGAGCGGGAATCGTGTCGGGAAGTAGGGGGCAAGACGGCATTTAATTTTGCAGGAAGCAAATGGTCTGTTTCCCAACAGTGGGACAAACTGCTGGAATTTAGTTCTCCCAACCCTCAAGCCAGGCGAAGCTTTCCTGTGAACATTGTTGGGAAACCTCTTTGGATGCATTAGCTTCTCATGCATCCTCATGAGAAAGCCACCTCACTGGAACCAAGTTCACCCTCCAAAAGAAATTCCCCACTCACGAGAATTAGGGACCTTCAGTTTTACGACTGTACAGAGGTGCGTGCAGCTGGCGAGCTCTATCCCTTCCATGACGCTGAGGTCACTGGATGATGCTTCCGCCTCTTGGGGACCGCACATAACTTCACTCATATCGATAGCGAAAGCTGTGCCAAAATTGGACACGGGTGGCAGGCAAATTAAGGAGGTTGGGGGGGGGGGGGGGGGGGGGGGAGACGGCCCCGAGAAGGAGAGTTGAGTGTTTGGGGAGGAGGGGGGGAGGGGAGAGCGTTCAGTGTAAGTGGGGTAGAAAGTGTTCGGAGAAGGGGAGTTGAGTGTCCAAGGAAGAGAGGGAGAAGTGTTTGGGGAAAGGTGGAGGGGAATGTGTTTCTGGGGAAGTGGGGGAAGAGAGTGTCTCAGAAGGCATGACCAGTTGATGATAGGGGAGAGGGGCTTTACTGATGGATAGGAGGGAAGAATCATAGTCAGAGAAGGGATAGAATGCGGTACGGTGGCAGGTCAAGCGTGAGGGTTTGGTAGGTGAAGGTCTCACGGCCTAGGGGTGGGTGGGCTGCGATGGGCATGGAGAGAGAATGGGCAGGTAGCTTGGATGATGGGAAGCGGCAGCATCAGGGTGGATATGGGATCAGGGTGGATATGGGATCAGGATGGATATGGGATCAGGGTGGAAAAGGGTGTCATCTCTGAGGGGAGGGAAGGCATGTGTAGGTGGATTGAGACAGGGTCCAGGGTAATGGGGGCGGGGGAGGTTCAAAGGTAACAGGGGAAAGGAATGGATGGTCAAGGTGATGGGAGGAAGTTGGTCAGTGATGGAGAGGGGTGGGGTGGTAGAAGGTGATGGACCATGTCTGGAAGGTGGCAGATGCCATTTTTCAAACCTGACCTTGACCATGCAGTTAGTCAATGAGGTCCCTCAAAGTGGGAGGAGGGTCATTTTTGTTGGAGGGAGCTCAAGGTCAACCCCAGACCGACTAAAGGAACACCTTAATTATTGTGGCAACTGGATGAGAACCATGTTCCTCTCGATAGTGAAGCCCACAAGGTGGCAGGTTTGTTCCTTTCTCATGGGCCTTGTAATATCTGGATCCCAGCAATGATTGGAGCTGTATTCATTCTGTGCCATCAGCTGCAGGGAGGGAGGTGGATAAAGGAGGGGAGGGAGGAGGATTGATAAAGGAAGAAAGGGAGGTGAATGGCTATTGGACGGCAGCCCACTCGCGTCTCTAAACCTCCTCCCTCCCTGATGAATTGTCTTGGCTGACAAAGGATCGTGTGTTTGTTCTTTCTCTGCTGCCAAGGCAATGATCCCTCTATAGAATCTGGAGGGTATTGGAGGAGTGGAGACAAGCAAAATAGTGTCAGAGGGAGGCTTCTTGCACAGGGCTCTCATCCACTTGAGGAGAAAGAGCAACCATCGCAAGTTGGAGGAAAACGTTCAGGATGTTGGCAAAAAGGGTCCAACACAATGGCGAGTATTGGTCTGCTCACGGGTGGATCACAGGCCATGTTCTTATCCATAAATAGCAAAAGGCAGTGTCAGAGGCGTCGCAAATGTCCTGGTTGCTCACATCTGGCAGCTTCTGAAGTAGGAGTTGTGGCCGGAAGGATTCTGGAGGAGCAATGCGGATCTCCTGGACTGTTCTGGGTCAATGGCTTCCCGGGTGCCGTTTAAATATGGTCCCATTACCTTTGACCCCATGGGGTAACAGGGCGAGAGATTTCCTTCCCGTCCTGCCATGAGATTCATCGTGCTCCTCAGGGATGCATATTTAACCAGATGAACAGCAGAATATCGAGCGTGTTTAGCTGCCCTACCAGCCAACTGGAATCACGCCGACCAGCCCACCTGATATCAGACGTAACGGGGATTTTGCAGCCCGGTTTGCTGTGAGTGCAAATGGCGACGGAGGCGTGAAATCCCGCGAGAGCTGGGAAACATCGGCGAGGTTTATAACTGATTTTTCAAAACGGGAGCCAGGCGAAGGGAGCCTGCTCGGGGGTGAACAGCTAAGTGTAGCCCCCAGGGAGAGAGGGGCATGGCAGGGTGTAACCTGACACTACCCGCTCAGGCTCCGCTCCGCCAGTGTGAAACATGCCTCCAGCAACTGACGAGGTTTGCTCACCCAGCCCAGCACTCAGGAAAAAAAGGAAAGTTATGCTCATCGACTCCTGAATAGAAGATTCCGCCCATCGTTCTGCAACACAAAGGGAAAATTTGCAAGGCCCTGGAGACAGAGCAAAGGAGTTTGACTCATTGATATCTCTCCAGGCAGCACAGGCTCAACCAGTTGAATGGCCTCCTTCAGTGTTGAATGATTTTGTAATTATCGAATCAACAGTATGTGGCCACTCAGTCCATCGAGTCTGCACCGGCACCCTACTCAAACCCATGCCTTCACCCTATCCCCATAACCCGTTAACCCCGTCTAACCTTTTGGACACTAGGGGCAATTTAGCATGGCCAATTCACCTAACCTGCACATCTTTGGACTATGGGAGGAAAGCGGAGCAGCCGGAGGAAACCCAAGTAGACACGGGGAGAAGGTGCAAACTCCACACAGACGGTGACCCGAGGCCGGAATTGAACCCGGGACATGGAGCTGTGAGGCAGCAGTGCTAACCACTGTGCCGCTCCATTCCGCAGAGCTACAGAAATTGTTATAACAGACATGCGACTATGCCTTTTAAAATTGGGAGAGTGCATGCTAGGTACATTCTATCGAACAGTTATTCATAGAATCACAATCTGAGCCAGGTTTCCGCTGTTGACCTGCCTTCAACACATTATAATCCCATGTGGCATCTTGTGCCTGTAGCTGCCCAACCTGTGTACTCTGTCTCTCCTCACTTATGCTTTATTTTGGTTTCCCTCCTGAGTATCATATTTAGCTCAGGAAATGCTTCTGGTGCCAAGAGTTCAGCAGTTAGATCTTGCTTCCCATATCGCAGTTCCACTGCCAAGAGTTGGACAGCATCTCCTACCTCAGCGGGAACCATTCTTGTCCACTTTTGGCCAACCCTTGTGGTCCTGAAGATTTGCTCGAATGTAAACTCTTCTTGCAAGATTAGTTTCAACTACTTGTCCATAAATGTTAGCCAGTGAATCGAAGTGGCAGCTGCTGTTAGCTCAAAACACTTGACAGTCGATGTGGCAAGCCAACGCCAAGCTATCATGACTTGACAGCATCCAGAGCTACTGGTGTGGGATGCTGAGAGGGATACTGCCCAATGCAATAGGGAGATTAGGCAGAATAATGCTCCTTCTGCTTTCAATACCTGGCCAGAGCTGAATGAATGCCTTATGTCAGAGAGTTCATTATAATGCCTTCCCTGTGAAAAAGGCAGTTGAAATTCTTATTAGTTTTTGCAAGATGAGATCCTTGATGCTTGTGCAGAAGGCAAGAGATTAAAGCGCAGCCCACGGTATATTTTGATCATCAGCGTTCTAGTCCTCACTGCTATTATATGTTTGCAAAATGTGTTCATGAAGTTAGCATCATCTACTGACAAATGTTCAATGTTTAAGATGTCTGGAATATTCCACTATTTTGAAAATTTAGGTTATTTCTAATTGATTGCACAGTGGAGGGAGGTGGAGGTGGGGGTGGGGGTGTATTTTCCGCTTCTGTTTTTGACAGGCCAAAATGGCTTATAGCCCAGCGTGGGATTTCCCCATTCGATTGTCCCCGTCCCTTGCCAATGAAGCAACAGGAATCCTGGGCTGGATTCTCCGCCCTGCCGTGCCACATTTCAGCCCCGACCCGCCAGCGGGACGCTCCGTTACTCCGGCCGGTCAATGGGGTTTCCAATTGCGGGTCAGCCCCACGCCTTCGGGAAACCCCTGGGCTGCTGGCAAAATGGACAATCCCGCCGGCGGAGAATCCCGCTTCCCCCCCCCCCCCCCAACATTTAAAGTCGGGATCCCTATTTGCATACATTCACATATCATTATCGGATCTCCACATATGATACCCTCCGACGTTAAATTATTGATTCACATGGACATTCCCTCCCTGGGGGGAGTGGGTCATGCCCAACCAGCAAGCTGACAGTGCTCTGGCATAGTTCCCTGGCACTGCCCCCTGGTTCCGTGGGGGTAGGAGGAGGTCCGTCGTGGTGGCGGGTGTCCGTTGGGTGACGGGAATTCTATCGGGGTGGGGGAGTTCTGTCAGGGTGGTGGGAGTTCTGTCAGGGCGGGAGGGGGGGGTTCCATGGCGATGGCAGGATTTCCATCGGAGTGGCGTGTGTTCCATTGGGATGGGCGGAGTTCTTTCGGGGTGGCGTGAGTTCCATTGGGGTGGCGGGAATTCTGTCGGGGTTAGGGGGGGAGTTCCATGGGGTTAGTGGGCTTTCAATTGGTGTGGGGGGAATTGTGTCAGGGTGGCAGGAGCTCCATTGGGGTGGGGTGGGAGTTCAATGGGGGTGGCGGGAGCTTCGTCAGGGTGGGGGGGGGGGTTTGTGGGGGTTGCAGGAGTTCCATGGTGAAGGTGTGTTTCCATTTTTAATTTTTAAAATTCGGGGTGCCCTTTCAAACCCGTTAAGAGCCCACCCCACCAGAGTGAAATTGTGGGGCCCACCCCGTCCCTTTTGTTCCGGAAAAGTGGGTCAAACAAAGTGTTAAAAGGACTTGCATAGGTGAAATGGAATGAATTACCTCTTTTTATTTTCTGTGGTACTTTGATGTGGGATTGGAGTTGCAACAACAGTAACTCCCTGAGGTATCACTGTACCTATATCCATTTCTGCCTTTCAGTTTGATCAACAAGTGTTGTTCCCCTTAAAGATCGCCAATGTGAAGGCTCAGCAAGTGAGGAGAAAAGGTAAACTCTCTGTCAAAGTAGCAGCAGTTCAGTAGGTGCTCCTCATCTCGAATCAGCACCGCCTTCAGCATTTCCACCTGGTTGGACAAGCAAGAGTGGAGTCAGCAAGGATAGAATTGTGTGTGGTGGTATGCATCACTGTAAGTACATAAGGGGCTAATGTAAATTCATGTAGACAAGCTAGACACTAGAGGGAGCACCAGAGACATGACACACAGACATTCAACCAATAGGTCAGTAAGATAGGACACGACCAATGGGCATTCACGATACACACAGAGGTGACACTACCACAGGAGGGCATTACACCAACCCATGTAAAAGGACACCGCACACATGATCTTCCTCTTTCCGGTGGAGACACTCAGGGGTATACAGGGTTAATTTGAAACACGTCACACCCACCACGTTGATTGTGGCAGACTGGTTCGTCAGTCTGAGGAGCTATAGCAGGATTAACAGGAGAGTCGAATCCGAGTAGGAGAATTGTTAACAGTTTAATAAATGTGTTAAAGCTATCTCCAAGTCTGAACCTTCCTTTGTCAGAGTGCACATCAAGGAAGCAGCTTATGCTACATCAAGAGCATAACAAAACATTGTGGGCAGCTCACAATCACTCACATTAGCACCATGGATTAGACATACAGTAAGGGGATCTTGCATGCTGTCCTCAGAATACAGGGTTGCTATATGTGGCTATGTCAAGGAAGTTTGAATGTAGAATTCAAGTGAGCTTGAAGTTCAGTTTCTTTTAAAAATAATAGTACGTGCGGGCAGCACGGTGGCCTAGTGGTTAGCACAACCGCCTCACGGCGCTGAGGTCCCAGGTTCGATCCCGGCTCTGGGTCACTGTCCGTGTGGAGTTTGCACATTCTCCCCGTGTCTGCGTGGGTTTCGCCCCCACAACCCAAAAATGTGCAGAGTAGGTGGATTGGCCACGCTAAATTGCCCCTTAATTGGAAAAAATAATTGGGTAATCTAAATTTAAAAAAATAAATAAATAAATAATAGTACGTGTAGAATGGATATGCATTGCATCCATCGCCAGCACGATTACCTTCCCTCTTAATGCATAGAATGATGGATAACTGCAACAAATTACAAGGCTGCAATTTAATTGTTGAGTTCAGCTATTATTAAATGCCATAAAAGTGAAGTTTCAATAGTTTATTAAGCATTCTCAAAAATACAAAACAACATATGAGCCTGACTGGAATTTATTCATTAAGATAATATATGTGCTTCGGTTGCTTTATTTTCCAGTAATCAACAAGCGAGTATGGCTGAGTAAATTTCCACCCATCAATCAAGCATGGAGTGCAGTGGACACTGCAACTGATCTGGTAGTTGCTACTGTCGGGGCTTAAGTGGAGCAAAATTACCCCATTAATTGTACAGTGTAGTTAGGATGAGAACAATTTCAAAATTTGATTTTGACTCCACGTTGCACCATATAACGTTCCTGATTGATGATAAAGTCAGATAAATTCAGATTACTTTGATTAGGTATTCAAATTCTATTCTCACAATTTATGATGTTACCTTGAACCCCTTGATCATCGTACCCATTGCCAATCATTCGCATACAATGGTCACAAATGTGGTCTGTTGCATGTGCATGCGTACGTACATGTCTATGTGTGCGTGTGTGTGTCTGCATGTGCGTGGGCAGGCGTGCATGTGTGCATGCATGATGTCCTTCACTCTGCCATTTGCGCCCTTGCTTTTAACTTCTAAGGTCCTAATCTCTGTAATTCTCTCCCTGACCCTCTCTGCCTCTCTTGGCTTCTCAAAGACACTACTGCAAATTACCTCTTTGACGGAACTTTTGGTCACCATGGCTGGAATGTTTGGGTCTTTCACGCTGGCGGGACATCTTCAGAAATGTAGATTTCTGGCTAACTATAACCAAGGCATGATGGGATACTTGGCCAAACTTGTAGTGTACTGAAAATACCGTTGAGAAAGCAAGAATAGGTTGGAGGGTCCCCTTTCCTGTGCATTGTAGTGTCACTTCCTTATCTGTATCCATCTGTTTCCACACATTGTCACACACCCATAGGCATGCATTGATACATTATCGATACAGCTTGAGCGCATCCTGACATTGTATGGAGTTACGATTTGAAGTTGAATAAGGTCTTTTAGGATTTTAAGCTGAAGGTTATTTTAGGTGCCAAGATTCAAAGTCATGTATTGTTTATTTCAGTGTATAAATATGCAGGAGAGCTGTTGTACTTTGGATTCTCGCCCTGACACTTGCTTAGACGCAGTCTCCCCTTGTTGCAAGTAAAATAAATTAACTGTTGATGTTAATGTGTATTTTGTACTCTGAGTCTGACTCGGAGTCGAGTTTTCGACACTTCCCTGTCCCATCAAATGTGCACCCCCAGTCACGGATTTCAAAGGGGCAATTGGATGGGAAACCTCATTGGCAACGGTGGGACAAGAAGATCTTGCTGATGGCCAATATCGGGACATCCCCGCCATTAGCTTTTGAGGGCCTCAGATGTTTTTCAGCATGGCATATTACCTGGAACACTAACAAAACCCAGCTCATAATAAGGCAGAATTTTATTAATGATTTTAATAGCAAGAATGTAGCATAAAACACGCACTGGATTGCATGGAAAATCCCTACCCACGATCCTGAAAACTCTCAATATATCGGAAGCATGTTATCTATAGACAATAAAAATGCTTTTCCCATTAGCACGTCCAATACATATGTGGCTATGGAGCAGTGGGGAATCTGGGATTTGAACTCTGTTCTGATGTGGATACCTCAATCTTATTTCAATTTCTGCAATGTTAAAGGATAATGAGCTCACTTGACTTTCCAGATAGCTTTCTGTGAGAATTATCCAGTCGCTGAAAGTAAGCACACAGGTACAGCAGGCAGCAAAGAATGGAAATGGTATGTTGGCCTTAACAGTGAGAGGATTTGAGTAGAGGAATAGGGATGTTTTACTGAAATTGTATTGGGCAATGGTGAGGGCGCACCTGGAGTATTGTGTGCAGTTTTGGTGTCCTTTTCTGAGGACAGATGTTCTTGCAATTGACGGAGTGCAACAAAGGTTTACCAGACTAATTCCTGGGATGGTGGGACTATCAGGGACATTACATTAGATTTTTTTCCAATCCACTGGAACCTTTCCAGAATCCAGGGAATTTTGGAATATTATAACCAATGCCTCCACTTTCTCTGGTGCCACTTCCTTTAAGACTCTAGGATGTAGGCCATCAGGATGTGGGGACTTGTCTGCTTTTAATCCCAATAGTTAATTTAGTACTTTTTCCCTAATGATAGCAATTGTTTTAAATTCCTCCTTTAAAACAACCTACATTAGCTGTTACGATTGGGCTGTTTCTAATGTCCTCCACAATGAAAACCAAGGTAAAATATTGATTTAGTGTCTCTGCCATTTCTGTGTTCCCCATTATTAACTCCCCAGTCTCATCCTCAAAGGGATGAAGGTTGACTTTAGCTCCACTCTTCTTTATTGTATACTTATAGAATCTTTTGCTATCCATTTTTGCATATTGCGCTAGATTGTTTTCATAATTTACCTTTCACTTTCTATTCCTTTTTTTATAACCCTTTGTTGGTCTTTAAAATTTTCAAATCCACCAGCCTGCCACTGACTTTTTCAATATGATATGCTTTCGCTTTTGCCTTTATGCTAGCTTTAACCTCCTCGCTTAGCCATAGATGCATTTCCCCCCCTCTTGCAATCTTTCTTCCCTCCTGGAATATATTTTTGTTGAGAGTAATTGAATATCTCCTTAAATTTCTGCCACTGTTCATCAATGGTCCTACCTTTTAGTCCTTCTGCCCAGTTCACTAGTATGGGACTCAGGTTTATTGCCCTCAAATTTGAAACTGACCCTGCAATGATCACTCTTCCCGAGAGGATCCTTTACTACAAGATCGTTATTTAATTCCATATCATTGCACAGTACTAAATCCAAAATAGCATGTTCCCTGGTTAGTTTGACAACATATTTTTCCAAGAAACAATCTCTAATATGCTCTATGAACTCTTCCTCAAGGCTACCCTTGTCAATTTGATTAATCCAGTCTACATGCATATTAAAATCATCCATGATTATTGTGGAACCTTTCTAACAAGCCCCCAGTATCTCCTGGTTTATACTATACCCGACTGTGGAACTACTGTTGGGGGGGTCTATAGATTACACTTACCAGGAACTTCTTTCCTTTGCTATTTCTCATGTCTACCCAGACTGAATCTATATCTTGATTCCCAGTGCCAATATCATTTCTCACTCGAGAACTGATCCCCTCCTTTATGAACAAAACCGCACCAACTCCTTTTCCTTCCATTCTATCTTTCTAAAATGCTGAATGCCCTTTAATATTTAACTCCCAGACCTGGTCTCCTTGTAACCGTATCTCATTAATCGCCACCAAATCACCCTTTGTCTCTATTTGTGCTGTCAACTGAGAAGTTTTTATCCTGAAAGTGACATCCAATCGGATTGCAAAATCCAGGCCGTAATAAATGAAATAACCTACTTATCTGTTAGCCAGTCCTCGCAACACTTTAAAAACATTTTCTTTATCAAGAAAAAAGGTTCTAAGCTATCCTTCATATCTTTGAGATTGAGCCCACGAACAATGTGCTTCACACTCATCCAAACTCCTTTCCACTTAATTATGGAATTGCTTATCCAATGAGTGAGTGAACCATACAGATCAAAAAAGACTGTAAGATCATAGCACATAGGAGCAGAAGTAGGCCATTCAGCCCATTCAGTTTGCTCTGGCATTCAATGAGATCATGACTGATCTGATAATTCTTAACCCCACTTTCCCCATAACCCTTGGTTCCCTTAACTGATTAAAAATCTGTCTATCTAAGCCTTGAACATACTTAACGATCCAGCCTCTACAGCCCTCTGCAGTAAAGAATTCCACAGATTCACTCCCCTCTGAGAGAAGAAATTCCCCCTCATCTCTGTCTTAAATGGGTGACCCTTTACTCTGAGATTCTGCCTCTAGTCCTAGCCTCTCACACAAGGGCAGCGTGGTGACACAGTGGTCAGTGCAGTTGCTTCACAGCACCAGGGTCCCAGGTTCGACTCCCGGCTTGGGTCACTATCTGTGCGGAGTCTGCACGTTCTCTCTGCGTCTGCGTGGGTTTCCTCCGGGTGCTCCGGTTTCCTCCCACAAATCCCAAAAGACGTGCTGTTAGATGATTTGGACATTCTGAATTCTCCCTCTGTGTACCCGAACAGGGGCCGGAGTGTGGCGACTAGGGGATTTACACTGTAACTTCATTGCAGTGTTAATGTAAGCCTATTTGTTATTATAAAAGGGAAAACAACTTCTCAGCATCTGCCCTATCAAGCCTCCCTGAGAATATTATATGTCTCTATAAGGTCCCCTCTCATTTTTCTAAACTTCAATGAGTACAGGCCAAACTTAATGTCTCCTCATACGAAAATCCCTCCATATCTGGGATCAACCTTCTGTGCACTGCCTCCAATGCCAGTCCATAAAAGTCTAAAATTGTAGGGATGCTACAATTTGCTTTTGCATGCCTGAGTCTATGGTGAACACAGATGCGCAGGGTTTCCATACGTAATTTGCTTTCGGACAAACCCGGACAGAAATAGGAATGTGCTGGCATTGGATAAGCAGAGCACTTGGTTCAGCTCGGATCTTCAATTCCTGCCGTCAACTAGCCTGCCACGATATTCTTATCAAGGCTGGTGTATGAATAATGTACAGTTGATAAGGTGCCTGAGGGCACTCAGTTGCAGTGGAAGTAAAGGAGACAATGCCTTCAGAGGAGAGAGGTCGAACGAGTGACAAGTATGTGCAGAATCCAAACTTGCAAAGATGTGATGCTTAATTGTAAGTGCAGTTGCATAACATTCCCAGATGCATTTGACCGTAATTTGAAGAGCTTTAGACTGGTTTGTTCTTTCAATAAGAAGGTTAAATCTCTTCATTTGCATGGATCGCACTGAAGTGCAGTCGAGTTCCATTGAGTTGGTGCATTGCAACATCTTGTGCCCAAGCTATTTTTGAGGAACAGCTTGATCCTGAAACCTCTCGTGTAACACATATCATGCTATCTTTGGGCTCCAGCCTTCTGTTCTGTTGGTGAAAGCCTTTGGCAATGACTGCCAATCAAGTTCAGCAGAATTTCACATTCAATGCCTTCGTAAATACTTTCACAGGGCATTCAACTTGGAAGCTTGGAGCAACGATACGCCAAAGATCAACACATCACAATAATGATATTGTTTTAATGAAAGGCTTGCATTTATGTTGTGCCATTGAGAACCACAGGATGTCTCAAAGCACGTTGCAGCCAATAAAGTACTTTTGAAGTGCAGTCATTATCGTAATGTAGGAAACTCGCCAGGCAATTTGAGCACAGAAATATCCCACAAACAACGACTGGGTGACCTAGTTTTCAGCGATATTGATTAAAGATAAATATTGGCTAGGATTGGAGGTATAAATTTGCTACTCTTCTTCAAAATAGTTCCATGGGATAACTTACTTCTACCTGAGAAAGGCCTTTTAATATCTTACCCAAACAGCAGCATCTCTGATGATCTAGCGCTGCTCCCTCAGCACTGTACTGAGGCGATTTTTGTGGTCAGATCCTGGAATGGGACTTGAACGCAGGGTCACTTGACCCTGGGGTGAGAATGTTGCCCACTGAGCCACCTTTGTGATGAAACTGTAGAGTGTGCTGAACTACATTGACGCTTTGTGTATCCACAACTGAAATAGGTCAATCTCCTACCAGCTGCGCCAAATTGTAATCTTTCAGATGGCATCATCCTTAAAAGTGGACGGGAGGAACGCCGGATCAACCATGATCCTATTGAACGGGGAGCAAGCTCGAAAGATCTAACGGCCTACTCCTATTCCGATTTCTTATTGTCTTATGGCTTTAAATAGTTGTTTGGCATAAAATAGCACTTCTCCAATTATAATTCCTTTGCATTATGCTTCTATTGGCATGAGATCTACTTTAACCACCTTGATGAGGAAATTAGGATGATTCAGTAGAAATAGAAATTCACTGATATAATTTTCCCTCTGTTAAGGGTGAATATCAGGCCAATTTGATGAAGTTGACTTATTTTCCCTTCCTTTTGTGTGTCCTCAGTTTTGGGGTGACATTAGAAACCGTGTAAAGCTTGACTTAATGTGCACTGAACACCTTTCACCAACCAACCAGTTATTAGGTTTCTTAGAAGGGCAGAATATCGCAAAACCTGAGTGGTTGAGGTCTTGAGCAGCCGCCATGATGCACAATAAATTCATTCAACAACTAAAATAAAGTAAATTGACATAAGGTTGCTGTAATAATTAACTTATCCTTGGGAAGTGGGCGTTATTGGGTAGGCCGACATTTATTGCCCCTCACTTATTGACCTTGAGAAGGTGGTGGTGAGCCATCTTCTTGAACCGCTGGGGAGGTGGTGGCACAGTGGTATTATCACTGGACTAGTAATCCAGGCACAGAGTAATGCTCTGGGGACCCGGGTTCAAATCACATCATGGCAGGTGGTGAAATTTTAATTCAATAGAATTCTGGAATTAAAAATCTAATGATTAAACTATTGTCGATTGTCGGGAAAGCCCATCTTGCTCACTAATGTCCTTCAGGGAAGGAAATCTGCTGTCCTCATCTCATCTGGTGTGGCTTACATGTGACTCCAGATCCATAGCAATGTGGTTGACTCTTAAAACAAAAGCCACTCAGTTCAAGGCAATGAGGGATGGGCAACAAATGATGGCCCTGCCTGCGATGCCCACATCCTATGGTATGAATTATACTATAAATGGCAGAACCCTCGGGAACATTAATGTACCGAGGGATCTTGGCATGCAGGCCCACAGTTCCCTAAAAGTGGCAACACAGGTGCCAGGGCATTGAGTACAGGATGTAATGTTCTTGTCGGATGGCCTGATTTATATTACAGGAACGCATGAAGCTAAAGGTATTTATTATCATTAACTGTGGGTCAAATATATAGAAAACAACAGATGAATAACAGTATGAACATGCAAAAGCAACCTCCCTCCAGCTCCCTAGTCAGTCTGAGGTCACTTGACTCTAACATTCACTTATGTACCAATGCGTCTCCTCGTGGTCAGTCGGTGAATTACAACACAACCATGATATCACTAGACAGGAATTGAGAAATCACGTTGTAGCTATATAAAACCTTGGTTAGGCCACATTTGGAGTATGGTGTATAGTTCTGGTCTCAACATCATCAGAAGGACGTGGAAGCTTTAGAGAAAGTACAAAGAAGGTTAACCAGGATGTTACCTGGACCCGAGGGTGTTGTCTTTGAGGAGAGGTTGAATAAACTAGGATTGTTTTCATTGGAAAGATGAAAGCTGAAGGGAGATCTGATAGAGATCTACAAAATTATGAGAGGCATTGACAGGGTGGATAGTCGGAGGCTTTATCCAAGGGTGGCAGTGTTAATTACAAAAGGGCACAGGTTCAAGGTGAGAGGGGGAACGTTTAAGGGAAATATGTGGGATACGTTTTTCATACAGTTAGTGGTGGGTGCCGAGAATGCACTGACAGAGGATGTGGTGGAAGCAGGCACATTAGCAACATTTAAGAGGCGCCTGAATGGGTATATGAACAGGGAGGGAATAGAGGGATACGGACCGAGTAAGGGCAGAACATCTTTCTTTAGTTCGGGCATCATGATCGGCACAGGCTTGGAGGGCCGAAGGGCCTGTTTCTGTGCTGTACATTTCTTTGTTCTTTGAAAAATCTTTTTTCAAAGTCCTGTTTGAGGCACACTCATAGTGCTGTTAGGGCGGGAGTTCAGGATTTTGACCCAAAATTGCTGAATTGTATGGACTTGACATTTGAATAACCCAGATCGGACAATAATTCCATTGTGCTTGGCAATGTCAATGCTTAGACCAAGTCTTGCAATCTTAATGTTAGGGCTGCACTTTAATCTGATTCTGAGACCATTCCAGGTGCTGAATCACCATTATACATAAACCAGCTTTTACCTTAAACATTTTGCTTTACTACTGTAATTGTACACCATCCTACACTAAATGTTGAGCTGTATGATATTTCCCCATCGAGTGCAATGAATGCTAAATTTGGTATGGATGTACTGCTTACCTGCATACAAATTGTAGTGGCGATCAGCAATAACCGATCTTGCATGCCTCGTAGTAGTGGAGCAGTATTCCCCTGAGAATCCTTGTGTGAGCAGTTTTTATTTTAGTTGGTAAATTTATTCTTTCATCGAGAACCATCTTTACTCCCCAAGGGATCTACACTCACCATTACTCAATACGACTCTGACATCTTCTTCTTGCTGCTTCTCAGCAGGAACCCATACCTTGAAGTCCCGTCTCAATAGCACAACCGCATTTTTTCCAGTCAGCCAACCCTCGATTACATTTGATTTCTATTTCAGTGTTTGTCCAGGATGTACCACAGTTTGATTGTATGTATCTTGCAACAATTGATAACTTTTCATGTAGCATGAGAGTGATATCTTCTTTCATTGTGTTTCTTTTTATTGCTGGGGCTTTGTTTATGTTTAATCATTCTTTGCCGTGTCCGTATAGTGGGTGCAAAAGGCCTTAATTCACTAATAAAGTGAGATTCAATTAGGTAATACAATGGCAAGTGTGAGGTTCTTTTGAATGTAGCATTGAGGCACATTACAGTGGCAGAGTAAGGGTATCTAGCTTGATTCTTATGTGTTTGATGCTTATTCTTTTTATGTGTAACATAGAGATTAAAAATGGTTTGTTTTCATTTCAGAATGAAGAAAAATGGTTGAAATATGTTAATCAAGAGGGAAGACAAACACTTGAAAAATTAGCTCATTAGATGACAATCACCATCGATCAGTAAGGGGCAGATTATACTTGTTCAACCTGCAAGAACTTTTGCTTTACAATAATAGCAATAGGGGCTAAGCAAGACACCAGATAATTCATTTATTCAAAATAAGCACTGGATTGTTGTAACAAGTGGAAAACGTTTTCATCTAAAGAGTGTTTACATCTGGAATATCTCATCAGTAGTTATTGAAAGCCTTGTCAATTTCAATATACATATGTATATAAAGAAAATCAAATTATTGGCACTAATGTGTCAAATGATAAGATTCGGGATTTAGAAGGCAAATTACAACAAACCGATTCTATTTTACAGCAAAGTGTATTTACTCAGCAAACAGTAAACAGAGTCTATTTAAATAGTGTACTGTAACAAATAGAGTCTAGTTGTTCAGCAAAGGCAAGTCATGACCGAAGCAATATCAAATTCTGATAAAAGTAGGGTGATTTTCGTCCACAAAATGCAGTGAGTGGAGGATAGTTACCTGAAGCAAAGTATACCTGCAAAGTCAACCGCAGTCAATTACCGCAGTGCATTCTTCAGTGGGTAATTACTCAACTAATTTCTTACTGGCTGGGAGTTGTGTAGCCATAAAATGTACATACTATTTGTATAATAATGTAATAGTAGGCAGTGTAAATAAGGGGAATTAACTGCAAATAAACAGATTGTTTTTAAAAAACGTCACATTTTAGTAGCTGAGACAGTCATGTAGATGCCGTTACATGTGACAAAGTGAAAATGGTTAGCATTACAGCTTGGGACATAAGATGGGAGAGTGACTGCTGCCGTTCCATTGCTAGGTCTCTTGCCTCTGAATCAGTCGGAACATGGGTTTTCAAACCCACTCCCTAGACGTGAGCTCAAAATCCAGGCTGACGCTCACACTGCAGTACTGAGGGAGCACAGCCCTGTCGGGTTGTGAAAGGTGCGATATAAATGCAGGTGTTCTTATTTTTCAAAATGGAATGGCCATTTAAGGATACTGAGCAGCAGAAATATCTCGGGGTTAGTTTGAAAAGAAATCTATGAAATAGTCATCCTTGATTTGGTTTAAAAATGTTTAAATTCCCTGAGTTTTATTGGTGCAGGGGAAGATTAGAAATTTGTTTAAAAATACACATTCACACCCTAAAGCTCAGGTCAGGCCCGATCTGGAGTCAGGCCATGCACTTACCCACACCAGGTTCAGGATGGTGTTACTGCCTACGAGCAGGTGTGGAGATGAGAAACAAAGATAATTCCATGATGGAATCTGCAGAAAGCCTTGAACTTGATGTGACATAACTGAATATTTCAAGGTAATGCATACGATTAACAGAATCACTTTACTGTGGCAAAAGGTTCAAAGGTAAGAGACACAGGTTCAAAGGAAAGTTAAAAAGGTCTTGGGCAGATTGTTCTTATTGAAAAGGCTGTGGAGCAGAAGGGAAGAGTATAATTTAAACATTGATATTTTGTACGCCAGTCAATGAAAGTGGAGAGACAGGCAGTGAGCAATTAGGAAGGTAAATTATATGTTGGCCTTCATTGCAAGAGGATTTGAATTTCAAAGTAGGGGTGTCTTGCTGCAGTTATAGGACCTTGGCAAGATCACACCTGGATTATTGCATCCAGTTTTGGTCTAAGAAAAGGATATCCTTGCCATAGTGGGAGTACAACGGATGCTTTCTAGCCTGATACCGGGGTTGGGGGGAGATTGCCCTATGGGAAGAGATTAGTTTAACTGGACCTGTATTCACCAGAGTTTATAAGGAGGAAAGGAGATTTGACTGAAATTCATAATATTCTAACAGGAATGGACAGGCTGGATGCCGGGAGGATGTTTTCCCTGGTTGGGGAATCTAGAACCAGGGGACACAGTGTCAGGATACAGGGTAGACCATTTAGGATGAAGATGAGGAAAATTTATTCACTCAAAGGGTAGTGAACCTGTGGAATTATCTACCATAGAAGGCTGTGGAGGCCAAGTCATTAATTCTAGTCAAGAAAGAGGTAGGTTCCTTTTTAGATTTTAATGGCATCAAGGGGTACGAGGCGAAAGCAAGAATATGGCATTGAGACAGACGATCAGCCGTGATCATTTTGTATGGCGGTGCAGGCTCGAAGGGCTGAATGGCCTGGTTTTGATGTTTCTATGTCACTTTTGAGTTCTTTTCCAAGGAAGGCCATTTGGACTGAACGGTATGAAGTGATTCAAAAGACAAGAAAGTGTGAGTTTCTACACAAGGCAGAGATTGAGGGGTATGTTTAGAAGACAGGTAGGTGGTGTTGAGATGCATAAATAGCTGAAGCTTAATTTGTAAAAGTAGTGTGAAAGATGCAGTGAGCACGGGGACTGTAAGTGATACTTGCACCGTGTGTACTTTCGTATTTTATAGGTGCGAACACTTGGAGGCTTGTGAGAATAACGCCAGTCTATGTCAGGAAAGCCACAACTTCCCAGGTACCACTGCACTCAAAAAGGTATTAAATATTTTGTGATCCTGGCCTAATCTTAAAATCTGTTTAAACATTATGTGAGACGAGTTACCTACTTGTTATGAAGAAGCATGCAAGCACATCCCACTACAGTGTAGATGCAGCCTGCGAGAGTTTAGCAAATTTCCAGGGATTAGCAAAACATATGGGCAGGTAGCTAGCTTTGGCACTGATTTATGCCAAGTGAATAATCTAAACTGGAAAGATTCAGCTTCAATGAACTTTTCTGACTTTGTTCAGCTTGATCATAGAATTATCTCCCTGAGAGCATTCAACGGCTACATTTTAGGGCCAATGAAGCAGATGTGAGTCTTTATCAAACCTGTTCACATCTACGTATCCAAGTTAACTTTGCAAAGCATCCTTCTCCAAGAAAAATCAACGTTCCATACTTAAGTAACCAATGAATGCAAAACGCCCTACAAGTCACCACTGAGGCAGTTTCTGCTTTCTGCGTTTGTCAGTACGGAGGAAAAACACAAACGGTATTTTCACTAGCTGCATTTGGAGCTGTAGTTTTCGGCAGAATGTTTTATTTCAATGCTCTTCCTGTTCGGCTGCATTCTCAAGATGTACTGCCAAAGTCGTATGGCTTGGTGTTCCAGCATTTTGTACATAAAGCAAGGGCAAGGCAGATTGACAATGGGGAATTTCACAGCAGATGTAGCCATTCATGTTTTATAAGTATCGGTTGGCAGTGGCCAGTCGCAAGCCCGTCCGCGGTGAGTCCTATGGCACTAACAGAGCTCTTGCTTTCTGAACTGTCAGTGTCGGTCCATGCTAAGAAAAAGGAAGATAAAAGAGGATTTGAGCAATTCCCAAGGAAAAGCCAGCCCTGCTGTTCTCTGTTCTGCTTTGGGGCCCGCAAGGAGGAGATGCCAAAGGATGCTTTCTGATGGACAGATTGCAAATCTGATAAGCACTCATGTTGGGTATTTGCTCCGGAGATATCTGGTCCCCTTCCACAGTTTGTGGTCTGGGACCAACTCCATCTGGCACTGAAGGCTCCAGAGGTTATTTCATCTGATGGATATGTCGGAGTGGAATTGGCCTTTGCTCATGGAACGGTTGCACAATTTCCGAGGTGCAGAGTGATCTAGGTGCTCTAATATATGAGTCACAAAAGGCTAGTGTGCAGGTACAGGAAGTTATTAAGAAGGCTAGTGGAATTCCATCCTTTGTTACAAGAAGAATTGAACATAAAAGGAAGTTATGCTTCAGTTATACAAGGCAGTGGTGAGACCACATATTGAATGCTGTGCACAATTTTGGTCATGTTATTTAAGGAAGGGCGCAAATGTATTGGAAGTAGTTCAGAGGAGGTTTTTGTAGAGTGATTCCTGGAATGATTGGGTTGTTTTGTGAGGAAAGGTTAGGCAGACTGGGCTTGTTTCCACTGTTTAGAAGAATGAGTGGTGACTTGATTAAAGTATGTAAGATCCTGAACGGTATTAACAAGGTGGACATTGAAAGGATGTTTCGTCTCCTGGGCGAGTGCAGAACTAGGGGACAGTATGTTAAAATTAGGCATCGCCCTTGAAGGGCAGAGATGAACAGAATTTCTTTCCTCAGAGGGTTGTGCAACTTTGGAAATCTATGCCTCAGAAGGTGGTTCAAGGGGCTGAATGGTCTATTTCAATGTCCATACGTCTGTATCTAAACAGCCCTTTTTGCACTTATTCTGCTGATGGACCTTCTGCATGCTCAGTATAGCATATTAGAAATCTGCAGCACAGCCAATCAGGCCATCATAGCTGTGCTATTTCACAAGATCAAGCTGCTACTTGGGTCAGTTGTCTGATATTTATTAAACATTACGACTAAGAATTGTCATCCAAGGTTGATAAACCTTTGGCAGTTTTGGATGAGTACAGATATCTAAATCTAGATAAAGGGGGTTCATTCCCTCTTCTCTGAGGGGCTGCCAGGTCAGACTCCTGGTGTATGTGCAAGAGCTTTGCGTCCCACTCTGGACAATGCAATTTAGGAAGGATAGCCAGACCTTGGAGGTTGTGGGGGAGATTTACTGGAATATCAGGGAAGAGGGGCTTAAGTTATGTGGAAAAACTGGAGAAGCTGGGGTTATTGCCTTTACAATGGAGGAGGTTAAGGCAGACTGAACAGAGGTATTCAGAATTCTGAGGGGTTTTAATGTGGTAGATATGGTTAAAACCTGAAAGTAAGCGTGCAGGTACAGCAGGCAGTAAAGATGGAAAATGGTATGTGGGCCTTCATAGCAAGAGGATTTGAGTATAGGAATAGGGATGTTTTACTGCAATTATACAGGGCATTGGTGAGGCCACATCTGGAATATTGTGTGCAGTTTTGGTGTCCTTATCTGAGGAAGGATGGTCTTGCTTTGGAGGGAGTGCAGCAAAGGTTTTCCAGGCATTTTCTTGGATGGCGGGATTATCAAATGAGGAGAGACCAAGTCGGTTAGGATTATATTCATTGGAGTTTAGAAGAGTGACAGGAGATCTCATAGAAACTTAGAAAACTCGAATAGGGTAGATTCAGAAGGAATGTTCCCGATGGTGGGGGAGTCCAGAACTAGTGGGGTCATCATTTGAGGATAGGGAGCTTTTAGGACTGAGATGAGGAGAGATTTCTTCACCAAAAGAATGGTGATCAGGGTATTGAACGATGATCAGCCATGACCGTAATGAATGGCAGAAAAGCCTCTTGCTTCTATTTTCTATGTATGTTTCTATGTAAACTGTTTCCACTAGCAGGAGGGTCATTAACCAAAGGACAGAAAGTCAATAAAATTAGCAAAATGTGCAGTATTGAGATATGGACATTGCTGAGCCAGCACGGACCAGCTATAGTAAATGAGGGGCAGGGTTTCCTCTGTGGGGTTAGGAGACAAACATTTGAACTATTTCTGAGGTGGTGATGGAGGTGGGGGGACGGGGAATGGGGTGCAGTCATTTCAAGCCGACTCTTTTTTGCAGAGGTGGTCTGCTAAGTGGATGGAGGATGGGTAGAGGCAGATAATTAATTGTTGAAGGTGTAAAATGAAAGCTGGACTCTGCAAGAACAAGCCCCATTTAAAACCACACAGCAGCTATTACTGTGGTGCAATTCGAAGGAAACTAATATAAGGAGCAGGGTGTCAGGAGGAGGGGCATAGGCCTAGTACGGAGGCAGTGTTGGCCGCCGCTCCTCAGATGCTGGCATCATAGAGTCACAGCGTGGTACAGCGCAGAAAGGTCCCTTTCGCTTATCGATTCTGCACCAACAATAACCACCCCGAATCTCGTGCTAATCCCACTCACCAGCACTTGCCCCATATCCTTAAATGTGATGGTGCTTTAAGCGCTCATCCAAATGCTTGTTAAAGGTTGTGAGGTTTCCAGCCTCCACTACCTTCCCAGGCAGTGCATTCCAGATTCTCACCATCTTCTGAGTGAATTTTTTTCTCAAACACCCCCACCCCCAGAATCTCCTGCCCATCACCCTGAAACTATGCCACCTCGTGATCGACCCCTCAACCAAGGGGAACAGCTGCTTCATATTTACCCTACTCAAACCCATCATAAACTTATACATCTCAATCATATCCCCCCTCAGTCTTCTCTGCTCCGAAGAAAATAATTCAAGCCTATCCAGTCTCTCCTTATAGCTCAGGGGCCTCACGGTAGCATGGTGGTTAGCATCAATGCTTCACAGCTCCAGGGTCCCAGGTTCGATTCCCGGCTGGGTCACTGTCTGTGTGGAGTCTGCACGTCCTCCCCGTGTGTGCGTGGGTTTCCTCCGGGTGCTCCGGTTTCCTCCCACAGTCCAAAGATGTGCGGGTTAGGTGGATTGGCCATGCTAAATTGCCCGTAGTGTAAGGTTAACGGGGGGATTGTTGGGTTACAGGTATACGGGTTACGTGGGTTAAGTGGGGTGAGCATTGCTCGGCACAACATCGAGGGCCGAAGGGCCTGTTCTGTGCTGTACTGTTCTATGTTCTATGTTCTATGGTCCATCCCAGGCAACATCCTGGTGAAACTCCTCTGTGCCCCCTCCAGTGCAATCACCTCATTCCTATCGTGAGGTGAGAGAACTGCACACAGTACTCCAGCTGTGGCCTAACCAAAGTCCTGTACAGCTCCAACATAACCTCCTTCTCTTATGTTCTATGCCATGACTGATGAAGGCAAATGTCCCGTATGCCTTTTTAACGACCCTATTCACCTACTCTGCCACCTTCAGGGATCTGACTCCAAGTACCCCAAGATCCATCTGTCCCACTGAGCCTCCTAGTGTCTTGCCATTCATTACATACTCCCTTGTCCTGTTTCTCCTTCCAAAGTGCATCACCTCACACTTCTCAGGATTAAATACCATCTGCCATTGCTCTGCCCATCTGACCAACCCATCTATATCATCCTGTAACCTGCCACCCACTTCTTCACTGTTAACCACCCTACCAATCTTAGTGTCATCTACAAACTTACTAATTATTTCCCCACTTTCTCATCTATATCATTTATATATATAAGAAACAATAAGGGACCCAGCACTGATCCCTGTGGTAAACAGCTGGACACCGGCCTCCAGTTACTCAAACAACTTCTCCCACCACCCTTTGTGTCATTATTTGGCCAGTTTCGAATCCATCTCAACAAGTTTCCTTGAATTCCATGTACTTCAACCTTCTCAATCAATTTTCCACGTGGGACCTTGTCAAAAACTTTGCTGAAATGCATATAAACTACATCAACTGCTCTTCCTTCATCTACACACTCAGTCACTTTATCAAAAAAGTCTATCAAATTTGTTAGGCATGACCTTCTGACAAAGCCATGCTGACCATCACTAATTAACCCAACCGGGCCTGGGGATTTGCCTATTTTTAAACCCATCAAAACCTTTAATACCTCCTCACCTCCTATGTCAAACTGCTCACAGTCCTCACAGTCCCATTTCCTGAATTCTGTACCTACGTCCTCCATTTCCTCAGTGAAGACCGATGAGAAATATTCATTTAACTCCCTAGCAATGTTCAGCGGCTTCACACACAGAGTTCCCCCTTGGTCTTTTATGGGCCCCACTCTTTCCCTCTTCCCTTTGCTTTCTTTAGTTCCCTCTTGCATTTCCTATATTCCTCTAGGGCTGCAGTTGACTTTCTCATACATGCACCTATAGAGGGGCGACACGGTGGTGCAGTGGTTAGCATTGCTGCCTCACAGTGCCAGGGATCAGGTTCAATTCTGACCTTGAGTTACTGTCTGTATGGATCTTGCACGTGTCTGCGTGGGTTTCCTCTGGATGCTCCCGTTTCCTCCCACAGTCCTAGGAAGTGAATGTTCGGTAGATTGTCCATGTAAAAATTGCCCCTCAGTGTCTAAAGATGTGCAGGTCAGGTAGATTGTCCATGATGAATATGCAGGGATAGGTGTTGCTCGTTATGCTCGCCTTAATTTGCTCTGTTTTAATTATGCTTGGTCAAGAGTCGCCAGGTATCTTTTCGATACCGCCACAAGGTTAAAAACCGAATACTGGTCAAAGGCTCGATACACCAGTTAGTAAGTTTGAAATCAATGCACATTTATTTACACACACAGTCAATTATACTCATGCACAAACTCTACTCAATGAACTACAACTACTACTAAAAGCCTATACTTAGCTTCGGGTGCCCACGCAGTCAGAGGAACAATGACCGTTATCCAGTTATGAGGCTGCTGGCATCGAACTGGTATAGAATAGTAGCTAGGAGCGCCTATCTCGTAGCATGCATTGACTTTAGACTTACTTGTCTGGTGCTTGGCGGGTCTCTCGTTGCTGAGAGCCAAGGCCAAGATGGTGAAGAAGAGAGTGATCTGTCTTGAGGGCTCTTTTTTATACCCCAAAGGGGCTTTGCGTCCTTTTGGGCGGTCCTTGAACTTGGCCCCAATTAATTGGACCACGTCCTAATCATCTGTATTGATTTTCTCCAATAAAGGGGTGGTTACTTGATCGCTGGGCGGGCCGTTGGCCTGCCTTTGTTTTAGTCTCCACTGGCGCCGGGGAGTCTGCTCTGGTGTCGTTTGCTTAAATGTTTCTCTTTTGTCCCCGGAGATAGCTCATTACTATTCTAATGGCTTGTAGTATCGGTCTTGTCTGGGAGCTGCAAACTCCAATCCACCTGCTTGTTTTCCCTTTACTCTCTGCAAGTGTCCATTTTGAAATCGGGACGTGGCCACCCCAGGTGGCTGCATAGGGCAGGGGTGGGCCGAGGTAGAGTGCCCTTTCGGAGGGTAGCTGGAGACTCAATGGGCCGAATGCTCTCCTTCTGCCTTGTGGGGATTCTATGGATTCCAAACCTATACCTTATTTCTAATATTTAACAATTCAGATACAGATCACTTAAAACCAACTCTGCCTTCCTAGAAAATTTGAATTTCCGTTTACTTTGTTGGGACCATAATATCCTGCTAGGCAGGAAGGGCCGAAAAGCTAATTAGATTATTAGCTCACGCAAATCAGACAAATTGAGCATCAAATCTATTCCACAGCATTAAAATCCGTGTCAAATTGTGTGATGCCCTCTCTTCTATGTTTCTGTTAAAACATAAGAAGTACCCAGTGGACAGACGAGGAAGGCAAAAAAGCCTTGCTACGTAAACAGTCTTGATGGAGATGAATGGGGTGGAGAGGACCCAATGCGCTGGGAGCTAACTTGCTTCCTTTCACCTCGGCACAGCCCTTCACTGCAAAATGGATGATTGCATGGCCTGGTAATTGATGGTATCCGTCAAACTAATTAAAACTTAAACCACGTCATGGGTGCATACCCCGAGACAACCCATCTCCTTTCATGTGTTATACCAGGCAATTCATGAGCAAGCTGTGCTCCCTAATGTCAGGTTTAATCAGTTGCCGCGACCCAGAAAAACAAATCACATGAAAGTGGGCGCTGTGCAATGAAGTCGCTGAAATACTTCAGCACCAGTAAATAGCCAAGACTCAGCTTGGCTTTGAGAATTGAAGTTAAAATGGTTATGAGTTCAGAATAAATAACCCCTGCTATTATAGAGCTGTCCCCACTCGTTAATTTGCCTGCTGGAAATTCAGGAGCACCAGTTAAAGAAAAGGAAAGTGAAATATTAAAAATTCAGCAGTAAAATTACAGGCAGCAGCTAAGAGCTCGCAAATCACCACAAATCTCAAAATTGTTGTTTCAAATGCGTTTGATAATTGAAAGCAAGCTAAGTAACAAAGCTGCATGATCAAACA
This sequence comes from Scyliorhinus canicula, assembly GCF_902713615.1. NCBI lineage: Eukaryota > Metazoa > Chordata > Chondrichthyes > Carcharhiniformes > Scyliorhinidae > Scyliorhinus > Scyliorhinus canicula. Next base: position 12,924,746 of record NC_052162.1, read on the forward strand.
AGTGACAAAGCAATTGCACAAATCTGGTAACATTTCAAAATCTTATTATCATAAATTGAAGCATGGGTTCAGTTGGCTGGATGGTTAGTGCACGATACAGATTATGCCCAATGGTGCAAAAAACAAGGCTGAAGCATTCGCACAACCTTCAGCCAGAAGTGCCGAGATGGATGATCCAACTCAACCTCTTCTGGATTAACTCGCTGATTATTGCATAATGTTCAGCACCATTTGCAACTCCTCGGATACTGAAGCAGTGCATGTCTAAATGCAACAAGACCTGACTCCAGGCTTTGGCTGACAATTGGCAAGTAACATTTGCACCATACAAGTGCCAGGCAATGACCATCTCCAGCAAGGGAGAATCTAACTATCACCCCTGAAATGAAATGAAATGAAATGAAAATCGCTTATTGTCACAAGTAGGCTTCAAATGAAGTTACTGTGAAAAGCCCCTAGTCACCACATTACAGCGCCTGTTCGGGGAGGCTGGTACGGGAATTGAACCGTGCTGCTGGCCAGCCTTGGTCTGCTTTCAAAGCCAGCGATTTAGCCCTGTGCTAAACAGTCTCGACATTCAATGGCATTATCATCACTGAAACTCCCACTGTCAACATCCCAGGAGTTACCATTGACCAGAAACTGAATTGGCCGAGCTAAAATAATACTCTGGCTACAAAAGCAGGTCAGAGGCTCGGAATGCTGCGGAGGGTCATCCCCTGACTCCCCAAAGCCTGTCCACCATCTACAAGGCAAAGCCATGTGTGTGATGGAATAGTGTCCCCACTTGCCTGGATGAGTACAGCTCCATCACTAACGATGCTCGACACTATTTAGGACAAAGCAGCCCGCTTGATTGGCACACTTTCAACAAACATTTACTCCCTACATCACCTGAACAGTATCAGCCATGTGTACCATCTACAAGATTCACTGTAGGAACTCACCAAGGCTCCTCAGGCAGCACCTTCCAAACCCACAATCACTACCATCTTCCCAGAAAGACAAGGACAGCCGGTACATGGGAACACTGCAACCCAGCAAATTCCCCACCAAGTCAATCAATATCTTGCTTGGAAATATGGCACCATTCCTTCATGGTCATTGGGGTTAGCTTCTGGAACTCCCTCCCTTGCAGCACTATGGGTGTACCTACACCACAGGAACAGCAGCGGTTCAAGAAGGCAGCTCATCACCTCCTTCTCAAGGGCAATTAGGGATGGTAATAAGTACTGACCTAGCTGGCTATGCCCACATCTCCTAAATTAATTTTTTAAATGCCAATGGTATGCCTTCAATCGCTTTACCAGCTGTGGCAATTGATGGAAGCCCCCTTCTCGCCTTGCCCCATGTGTGTTTGTTGGTGTCCCTCAAGCTATACTTAGACATATCTCTCCATTAGGGAAAGACAATTATGGCAGGAGTCTTTGCGGCCTATGGCTAGTTACACACTAACTAAGATTGAATAAAAATGGTAGAAAGAAGTTTCTGTCAAAAGATTAATAGATTGTGACTGCATGAAAATATTATGAAACTTGCATGGAACTAAACAATGGCATTTAGAAATTGGTCATCGAGCTTGTGTATCAATATACCTGTTCTTTTACAGCTGATATTGCTTCAGTGGAGGCGTCCCGCCACCCTTTCCTATCCCCAACTCACTTCCCAGCTCACCTCCCAGCCAAACTCCAGGTGGAGCATTCAATTCTGACCAGTCTATCCGTGACTCCTCTCCGAAAGCGTCCCATAATTTTAGTGACCTTCATCAGGTCACTGGACAACCTTCCCTTTTCAAAGGAAAAGGCACTAGCCTATTCATTCTTGTCTCAGAGGTAGAAGCTCGGACTTTTGGTGTCATTCTTTAAATAGAGCCATAGACCGGGATTCTTCAGGGCTCGCCACCAGCAGAGGGGATTCCGATGGCCCGGTGAATCGGGTATCGGGCCAAAAATGGGTTTCACACTGGTCGTGAAACCTATTGTGAGTCTCCCTGCTGGCCCCGCCGAGCTTCCCAATGCTACTGGCAAGATTCCTGCCCAGACCCAGTGGGAACATGTAAATAGCTGCTTTAAAAGTAATTCATGGGCAGGAGACCTGATTCACCTGCCTCCTGGAATGTTCCAGCCACCCCAGCCGTGAGTCCAGCTAGTGTGAATTGGTGTAAGTCCTGAGAAATGGGGACCTGGCAGCCCTCAGTCCGAAGGGTGGTAAGAACATCCAGGTGCTGAGAACAAAGAGACAGCCTCTTAAAAAACTATGCTTAGAAATACAGCTCCTCCTCTGAGTTAATGGATCCCTGCAGAGCTATATAACTAAACAATCTTAATCCTCTCTTTGAAACTCCTTGGACCTGTCAATCACAAAGCTTGTAAAAGGCAATAATCTGTGACATTGAATGTAAACAATGCAGTTCAAAGCTTTTAGGCTTCGAAGCAAACAAACCGGCTAGGAAAAGTTAAAGAACAATGAAATTGTCTGTGAAAATACTAATTCAAAGGTTTCAACCACATTAAATGGAATACTTCTACCTTCATCTCTCAGGTCTTTGACCTTGGTACACTGGTAGTCAGTTTAAAGGATTTCAGCAAACGGAAACACTTAAACTATTATTCGAGAACTGTACTTTTAAGATACTAACTGGCTGCTTAAAGGGTTTAAAGGCTGCAGATAGTAAGAGCAGAAAGACCCCCAAACTGAGCCCCTCCGGCACAAGCTCCCTGACCTCCACCGTCCATGAAGGATCCCTCTTGGCAGCCAGGAGCAATTGTAGGGAGGGTACTGACCCCTTTACTGCGCATCGGAGTTCAAAGTGCCAAGTTGGAGCTGCTAAAGGGTGGGGCTTGAAGGGAGCTACTGGGGGGGGGGGGGGGGGGGGATTTATGAGGACTAATTTGGGTCTGGGGATTACATGCGGGGGGGGGGGGGACTTGCCAGAGATACAGGTGGCAGGGGACTTACCAGCGATCCAGGGCGGTTGCAGCAGATATGTGAGATTGGGCGTCTGATCTCTGAGTAGCGAGACTTGTCAGAGGGATTAGGTCCCACCCTTCTCAGGTCCAGCGAGAACCCAGATGTGCAATTAATGGCACTGGAATCCTGATCTTGGGCAAAATTTGGGAATGGTATAGAACATAGGACAGTATAGCACAGTACAGGCCCTTCGGCCCACGATGTTGTGCTGAACATTTATCCTAATCTAAGATCAACCTAGCCTACACCCCTTCAATTTACTGCTATCCATGTGCCTGTCCAAGAGTCGCTTAAAAGTCTCCAATGACTCTGACTCCACCACTTCTGCTGGCAATGCATTCCACGCACCCACCACTCTCTATGTAAAGAACCAACCTCTGACATCTCCCCTATACCTTCCTCCAATCACCTTAAAATTATGTCCCCTCATGACAGCCATTTCCGCCATGGGGAAAAGTCTTTGACTATCCACTCAATCCATGCCTCTCATCACCTTGTAGGCCTCTATCAAGTAACCTCTCTTCCTTCTTTGCTCCAGTGAGAACCTTTCTTCATAAGACATGCCCTCCAGTCCAGGCAGCATCCTGGTAAATTTCTTCTGCATCATCTCCAAAGCATCCACATCCTCCCGATAATGAGGCGACCAGAACTGGACTCAATATTCCAAGTCTAACTTGGGTTTTATAAAGCTGCAGCAAAACCTCGCGGCTCTTAAACTCAATCCCCCTGTTAATGAAAGCCAATACACCATACGCCTTCTTAACACCAGTATCAATCCCCCTGTTAATGAAAGCCAATACACCATACGCCTTCTTAACACCAGCATCAACCTGGTTGGCAACTTTGAGGGATTTATGTACGTGGACACCAAGATCTCTCTGTTCCTCCACACTTCCAAGAATCCTGCCTTTAACCCTGTACTCAACATTCAAATTCGACTTTCCAAAATGAATTACTTCACATTTATCTAGGTTGAACTCCATCTGTCACTTTTCAGCCCAGCTCTGCATCCTGTCAATGTCCTGTTGTAACCTGCAACAGCCCTCAACACTATCTCCAGCTCCCCCAACCTTCACGTCCTCGGCAAACTTACAAACCCACCCTTCCACTTCCTCATCCAAGTCTTTTATAAAAACCACAAAGAGCAAATGTCCCAGAACAGATCCCTGTGGGACACCACTGGTCACCGACCTCCAGGTGGAATACTTTCCATCCACTACCACTTGCTGTCTTCTTTTGGCCAGCCAATTCTGTATCCTACAGCCAGATTTTCCTGTATCCCATGCCCCCTAACTTCCTGAATGAGCCTACCATGGGGAAACATAGAACAGTACAGCACAGAACAGGCCCTTCGGCCCTCGATGTTGTGCCGAGCAATGATCACCCTACTTAAACCCACGTAACCTGTATACCCGTAACCCAACAATCCCCCCATTAACCTTAC